>NW_006399758.1:1228443-1257632 GCF_000299155.1 Elephantulus edwardii | reverse complement strand
CAGGAGGGGAAGACCCTCTATGAGGTGGATTGATTCAGTGACTGGGGTAATGGGGATGGGTGTGTCAGAGGCAATGTGATTGGCACAGGATAGAGCAGGGTTTAGGGCTGTTGTACATAGGGTCGCTATGAGCCACAAACTACTCGACCGCATATAACAACAACAATCATACTCAGGCTTTGCTTCTGGCCAATGGCTTTTGCAGTTTCAAAACGAAAACTCATTTTCCTATGGAATACATCTTGCCTATTACCAAATCTCATTTTTGTGAATATTTTCAATAAAGAAATCATAGTTGTCTCATAATGTGAGACAAAGGCCTCAGGTTATTCTAGCTTGGTTATTTTATCTTAGTTTCCATACTAGTAGTAATCTATTCCAGACACAAGTATATTATCTTCTCATTCAGTCTCAAACAAGAAAGATATTTTTTCCCTAAAGGTAGAAGTTCAGATACTATTTTTATAATTTTAAAATTGATATAAGTTTACACATGCTTTTCTTTTAGGATATCTTGCATAACTGTTTCATTTAGTTACAATTATTAGTATTTATCCTAATAGATAGGTGTACCTAAATAAATAGACAGCTGTACCTGTTCTTATCAATCAAATCTAAAAGTATCAATCAAATTATATTTTTCACATCTAGTAACAATAAGTGAACAACTGCATAAAATTTCTTATTTTGAAAAGAGTTCCTTAGGGAGCACACAATCTAAATGTTTCCTTTCCACATATTACCAGCATTATTATTTTTATAAACTTAATGAATTTTAATAATCTAAAAATGCCAAAACTGGGGGGGAAAATTCAAAGGTAGAATAAAAGTAATTTGAGTGTATAACTCTGCATTCAAACCTATACCCATTGCTATCAAGTTGGGACCAATTACTAACACTGCAGGACAGAGCAGACCTGCCCTACACAGCTTCTAAGGCTGTACATCTTTATGGAAACACATGACCACTTCTTTCCCCTTAGTGGTTGGTGGGGTTAAACGGAGGGCCTTTTGGGAAGCAGTTGAGTGCTTTACTCACTGAGAGAGCTCCTGTAAATCTCCTCACATGTATTAACATCTTGACAATTTCATTTTTCCATTAAAGCCATCATTATAATGAATGTTTAAAAAGAAAACCAAAACCTAATATAAAGCACAAAACATTCTTCACTTATAAACTTGCTTGACATTTAAGATTCATGAAGCAAGCATTAGAAAGTACATTGTAAAATAAGCTCAAAGACATCCATATCAAAATCACGAAATCTCAAGTTGCAAATAAGAAAATCTATTTAGTTTCATATTAGAATCTAAAGTCATATGGAATGCTTTCCATTTAATGAAATACTAAATACTAAACTTTAAGATAATTTAAAACTTTAAAAGCTACATGGGTAAGACTGTAGTGATAATATCAAAACACACAAGCTTATTTCTTACCGATGGAACTCGTTTTCTTCTAACTTCATTTTCAGCTGACATAAGGAGTAACTCAAGTTCTTTTATTTTCTTTTCCTTATCAGGATCTTCATCAACAAAAGGTTGCTGAAATAAGTTAAACAAGAGAAAATTCAGCTAATTAAATAATTGCTTTATGTTATTAAAATGGTTATTTTCTTCTATGCAATGTGAAACAAATTCTCCAATAAAAATATTTGTTGTTGTTGATGAAGATGCGTACTGTCACATTCCCTTCTCCCACTCCCCAGAGGGACAAAATGGCCCATTTTTTCTTCCACAGAGCAGCTGATGGATTTGAACCATAACCACGTGCTGCTCCTTACGAGACCATGAGAGCTCCCTTTAGTATCAGTAAGGTTTAATGATACTAAAGTGCAAATGTTCAATATCACAATCCAACTGTCACATAGAGAGGTGCAGCCAAATATTGTCACTCTATCAGAAAGATTTAAGAAAATTTAAAGCATAAAACAAATATAGCTTTATCAATTTTTAAATACTTATTTTAAAAGTTTCAATTTATTGAATCTTAATACACATATTCTATCCAATTTAATAAATTTATATTCACACAAAACTTAAATGCTTCAAGCTGGAAGAATGAAAGGATTATGATATTGGTGCTTTTAACCACCTTACATTTACACAGTTTGTAATTATATACTTCACTTGCTTATACACTATCCCTTTAATCCATTAATATCAATGGTTCGTACTATTTGTGCCCTCATTACAGATGAGGAAACAGGCACAATTAGACTTTAAAAAAATGTATCTGAAAGCATATATTCTGTTTTCATTCTATAATATATAAAAAGCTACCTGAATGAAGGCAGACGTCTGAACATGCTCTACACAATTGCCTTCAGGTGACATGTATTGATAGCCCGGGATCTAAAATATAAGTAAATAATTAACATCTTATAAATAGCACTATATACATTTCTTAAATAGGAGTCAAACACAAAAGTTTCTGGCAAGATAACCTTAAAAATTTCAGAAAGTACCTCTATTAACTTATGAAAATTCCTACCTACATTAGTTTCTTAGCTATTACATTTATTATCTACTATTTGTTCTTAAGACTCACTCACCAAATGGCAACTAAACTGACAACCAAAGTGGAAATTAGTTCTAATCTTTTCTTCAAATTGGAGAGAATACATTAATTTGATATTTCAAATTTCATGTTCTTAAACTGCCATGTTCTTAAGTCATGCTGCTTTTGGGTAGTAATGTGCCATCAAGTGCATTCAGATTCAAAGTGAACCTCTATGACAGAGAACTGGTTTCCTGGACTCTAATTAGCAGCTAAATGTTTAATCATTATACCACGAGGACTCAAATCATATAAGCTCTTCTGGATAAAATGTAAAAGTAATTTAGCTTAGATTTATCAGCCAGTCTACTGATTATCTTCCATATGTTTGAAGATTTTTAAAAATTTGTTATTTCAAGGATTGTCCTATCTCCTGGAGAAGATAAATGTTTTCCTATTTCTCAGAGGAAAGGCCTTGCTAAGCACTCACTGAGACAAATCCTAAAGTAGATTTTTCAAAGTACATAGTTGCCACACTTAACATCACCACTAAGCTTTGGGGAGAAAGATATGAAACAAAAGACTTCTCCTAGAAATCAGAATCAATCATGTGCTCTGAATAGATACTGTGACAAAAACAGAAGCGTTCCAGGTTTTTTTTATTCTCATAAACCATAATAAAAATGAAAATTTAATTAGAGTATAGCATACAGTGGGGGAAAAGGATGTCATCAGGGAATAAATTTTGAACACTTAAATCTAATAAATGTAGGATAGTTATGTTGTTGCTATAGTGACTCACAGAGTTGGAACTGACTCACAGCTGGTTTTCAGAAGCAGTATATTGTCCATTTTTGTCCCAAAGAGCAACTAGTGGATTCAAACTATGTACCACTGGCAGCACAATTCCTTACCACTAAGCCACCAGATTTCCCTTATAAGATAGTGTACTTTCCATAGTTGTTGTGTACCATAAAACCGAAATTGACCCATAGCTGATCCCCTGGTGGGTTTTCAGAGGCAGTTAATCATACAGGAGATTGCCTGTCTATCTCCTGCAGGGCAGGTGGTAGCCTCAAACCATGTGTCTTTGCAATTACAGCACAGTTTCTTGTCTCTAGGTCACCAGAGCTCCTTTAGTAGTTTACTTAAATCATTAACTATTACATAAAATTTCTTTTATGTTGCTGTTGTATGTCTTCAAATCAATTTCAACTCACAGCAACCTTATGAATAAAGCAGCATTGCCTCACAGGGTTTCTAAGGTTGTAATCTTTATGGGAGCAGATTGTCCTATCTTTCTTCTATACAGTATATAATTGGTGTCATTTATTACTCAATTTCAAAATGACAACAGACTAGAAACTTCTCTTAAATTTTTCACCAGAATTTGTGAATTAACAACAAAATTTGTGTATTACAAGTGAACTAATTTAATTTTCAAGCCATTATCATTATTCATACTAAAAAGTTTGAATTAAACTATGAATACAAGTCTTATAAAATGTATGAAGAGCAAGGGAAAGAATTTTTAATGCTCAAGAAATACCCTTATCATTCTGCAATAGAACTTACTTTGGTTTAAAATGTTAAAGAACTCCTTTGATCCCAAATAATTTTAAAATTATCTTTCTATAAGTAAATTAAAAATATTTAAATTATAATCTTTCTTAGATCAGAATGTTTTAATTTATACTAATGAAACTTCTTAAATTCTAAATATGAGGAGTCTTACGGAGACAGTTGGTCAAGTGCTGGTCAGTGAATAGAAAGGCTGCTGAGAACCACCAGGTGAGCTGCTCTGTGGGAAGATGAAGCAGCATT
This sequence comes from Elephantulus edwardii, assembly GCF_000299155.1. Taxonomy (NCBI): domain Eukaryota; kingdom Metazoa; phylum Chordata; class Mammalia; order Macroscelidea; family Macroscelididae; genus Elephantulus; species Elephantulus edwardii. Next base: position 1,253,308 of record NW_006399758.1, on the reverse strand, counting down.
CTCCTCTTAAGATTTAAAGACTTAGAAACCAGTAAAGCAGTTCTACTGTTTCATAGGGTCACCACAAGTTGGAATCTATTTGATGGCAGTAGTTTGTTGCTGCTTAAGGTATTGAGTATCTTCAAATAACTACCTTCAAATGTTTTTCTCTTTACAATTAAGATATCATTACTTCTAGAAGTAGTTCTTTTAAAATTATGCTGAAGAAACTTAACAACACCCATTTAATGGGGAAGGAGGGAATCAAATGGGAAGTATATAGAAAGCACAGATTTTTAGCACGTAATTAAATTTAATCTTTTGATATATATTATTTAAGGCTTGACTTAGTCTTTACCTTTTATGTGACAAGAACCAAATATCACAAAATATTTAAAAAATAGCATAACAGGTAGATGAGGAGATATAAAACAAGCCTTATTAAAACTCTTAAACTATTTTTTACAGACAGAAAAAAAAGTACTGTTAGGAACAATATAGATTTCATCCCATTTTGAGTTTAATTTCTACTTTAAGGAGCCAGATTGACATCAAACAACTGATTGTTTAAGGGTAAAAAAACCAAACCTGAATGCCACGATTTGCTATACCCCTAAAAAGAGTAATTTTTACTGTCTTTTTAAGCCATTTTAAAAATACCTATCTCTCAGAAATAATACTACAAATATATAGATTCACACAAAAAAAATTAATGGAAACTATAAAAATTATTCTTTTTACTCATTAAGATGTGAAGAATCATAGTTTTAGTAAATGTCATGTTATATTTCTTAACTAGATTATATAAAAATTATTTATAACAGGAAACTTTTTAAGTGAGTTTGTTCCAAATATTTATCAGTAAAAACAAATGAAAAGGCCCTTAGACACCCTACAAATAAATCCATCCCTGGAAAATCAGGCCTGTAAAGTGAGTACCAACACAAGTATGCCTTAGTACAGTAAAAAATACCAGATGAAAAGGGCAGCATTTTCCCCAAACCAAACCTCAAAAGACAGGAAAAGGCAGAACAGAAGAAGCAATGGAAATAGGAATACAGGGGAAAAGTGAAAAGAGTGCTGCTATACAGGGGGAATGCAACCACTCCTATGAAACATAATCTATAAATTGCTGAGTGGAAAACTAATTTGCTTTATAAAGTTTCACTCAAACTACAATAAAAAGTTGGGGGAGGGTAAAGCTAAATCTCCTAAAAAAAATTTGACCGCAATTAATTAATTAATAAAACATCTTATAGGGTTAATATATAACGTCAGAGTTAATATATAATGCCCTCTTAATAAGGTCTACCAACCCTTTTAAGAAACCACTTTCCCAACTAGCAACTACATAAATTTTAAATAATAAAGGTATTAAAAATATGTGCCTGAACAGGTATGTAAAACTGATTCTGGGTTTGCAAATGATCCATAGGCGCACAAGGTTTGTGTTGAAGTTTAGATGAAGACCGTTCTGATTTTATTCCATCTTGTAAGTAGCCTTCCTGTTCCACTTTTCTTCGCATAGTAGAATTCCAATGATTTTTTATAGAATTATCAGTCCTAAAAAGTGAAAGTGCTTAATTTTAAAAGATAAAAAGGAAAAAGACAATCTACAAACTTTAATACCATATAAATTGTACCAAGTAAGCAGTTAACATGTTTCCCTTCAAGGGCAATTCCATTTTTTTTAGCCACATACATAGAGCTATATTTAACACATTACTCCTAAAGTTTGAATAATACCTTCATTAATTAAGAAGTGGATTTTCCTAAAGTATTTTCACAGTTATTTCATTTAGTCTATTTATTATACTCTAAAGAATTCAATACAGAAAAAATCTTAGATATAAATTCCATACCAACTGAGTTTGTACCATATGTATACTGCCTGACCGGGATTCATACATATAAACATGATTTTGTGAGTATGTTAAGATGTTCACATAATCTTAAACCCTATCATCATTGAAAAATTAATTATATATCCCATAGTACAAAATTTATTAAAAGTTGTTTCAAAGAGTTGCCTGTATCAAATTTTAATTCTAAATAAAGTAAATCATGAGCTTTTGCAAATAAATTTAACATAAATAAAATGACATATAAGTATAGTAAAATATAACTACATTTATATAAGCACCTTCCAGGAAGTAGTTTTGCAATTTCTGCCCAACGATTTCCCAACCGCTTATGTGCTTCATAGATTATCCTGTCCTCCTCTTCTGTCCAAGATGACTTCTTTACCTCAGGATTCAGGTGGTTATGCCATCTTTCTCTACATTGCTTGCCTATTCTTCCTTTTAAGTGTTTTGCTATTAAAGACCATCTTTTTGGTCCATATTTCTGAACTAATTCAATAACCTAAGAAAACAGAAAAACAAAGATTTAAGAAGTAGTAAACTTTTCTAGAATTTAAAAAGATAATTCAAGAACACCATCCTAAATCAAAATAACCTATAAACACAAAAAGACAAAAGTAACCTTCAAATTGAAATGATAAGTTTCAATCTGCAGTTTAATATAAAATTAATTTTAAAAAAGAGTAACAGTACTGAGAATTGAACATTTTCCATATTAAACAATTAAACCCTTAGGTTGAAAGCCAAATAAATCTTTTTGGAAGCAGAAATTACAGAGAGCTACTAGTTTTTAATTTCTCCGTTTCTTAAGCAAAAAAGATTAAACACCTAAATCTGTTACCATCAAGTCAATTTCAATTCATAGGACACAAAGTATGAGAGAGTAGAACTGTCCCACAGAGTTTTATTGGCTATAATCTTTCTAGATGTAGATTGCACAGGTTTTTTCCCCCTCAGTACCACTGTATGGGATTAAATCATAAACCTTCAGATCAGCAGTTTAGTGTAAACCACTCAGGTCCCAATTCTTCAATAACATGAACAACTTTTATACCACAGAGAATTAACTAAAGATAACCTCAGAGGGGGGTGGGTAGGAAGACTAGAAATATAATGGGTAGACAAAGAACACTGCAATGATCAAGAGAGGGGAAGACTTAGAAGAATGGAGATAAAGACAATATGCCTATTACAATTAGCAAAAAAAAAAAGAACAACTTCTATGTAATAGTTTAAAGGAGAAAGATGGGGAAGGGGTGAAAGAAAGGCAAGAAACTCAGTAGGACAGCAGAGATTAGTGAGGGAGGGTTATGGAGTGACAAAACCGTTAAGGTGCAGTGGGGACCTGAGGAGACAGGGAGTTAAAGGTAACAGCTCAATTGTAATTAATTATAGAAAACACAAAGTACAGAAATGATTGTATAAAACAAAATGTACATGAATGAAACTACTGTATAATCATGATATAAATTTTTTTAAAAAAAGAGAAATTCCTAGTAAAGGACAAACATTCTTCTATTTATCTGAGACATTTTATAGTACAAATAGTTATGTTGGTTTTTAAATCACCAAACCTTTTAGAAACACAATGCCTTAGTTGTTGTTATGTGTCGTCAATTCACCTGAGACTCATAGTGATTCGATACACACCAGCCCTAAACCCTGCTCTATCACATGCAAATCTTACTGTCTCCGACAAATCCATCCCCATTACCCCAGTCACTGAATCAATATATCTCATCGAGGGTCTTCCTCTTTTGCGCTGTTCCTCTACCCTCTCAAGCATGAGATCCCTCTGTAAGGACTGATCCCGCCTTGCAACGTGTCCAAAGTAAGTCAAATAAAGTTCAGAAGCCTTGCCTTAGTAGTCATCTTAAATGAGGACCCTTTTAGTCAAAGCAAAAGTTAAGATTGGCTTTTATACATATCAAGTTATTACATGTAAAAAAAAGTTATAAGATATAAAAAGACAATTTAAATCTTTATTTTTAAGTTAATTTTCTTTTTGACAGGAAAATATTCCCTGAATTTTGCCAATCTAAGCTTTAAGCAAAGATGAAGAGGGTAATGTGGTTAAGTATCATTTGGTGGACTACCACTCATAGTGACTGTATGAAAAACATGATGAAATGTTCAAAATCCTTAGCTTTAAGAGAAATGCAAATCAGAACAACTATGAGATATCTCACACCAGTCAGAATAGCAAAATTTAACAGAACAGCAAGCAACAAATGCTGGTGAGGTTGTGGAGAAACTGGAACCCTTATTCATTGTTGGTGGGAGTGTAAAATGGTGCAACCACTATGGAAGGCGTACAGTGATTTCTCAGAAAGTTGGAAATAGAAATACCACTTATCCCAGCAATTCCACTACTGGGAATATATCTTAAAGAAACCAGAACTGCCACCCAAACACATGCACACTCACGTTTATTGCTGTGTTGTTCACAAGAGCAAAGAGATGGAAGCAAAACAAGTACCCATCAACAAAGGAAGGGACAGAGAAGCTGTGGTATAATCACACAATGTAATATGACACAGCACTGAAAAACAAGGACTCATAAAATATTATAAACAGAGGTGACTTTGGAGAATACTATGCTGCATGAAATATCTCAGTCATAAAAGGACAAATACTGCATAATGCCACTGTTATAAAACAGTACTGACACATGGGTTGGGAGGAAAGTGTATAAAAAAGGTAAATAATGAACACTGCATTGGAATAGATGATCGAAAGAACTGTTTAAAAGGAATATACAATTAGGTATTATTTGCATGACAAGAGTCCTGAATAATAAGTGCATAGCAAAGTGGACTAGAGTGGGGCTACAGAGGAAATTATACAACAATGAATGATTTTTTTTAAGGCAACTGGGTGGGGGGTAGGGAGGAAAATATGCAACAATGAATGAATGGAAATCCAAGTTTTCTATAAACTTCTGTTAAAATCACCATAAAAAATATTTAAAAGGAAAAAAAAGTGTGTCTTGGAGTTAAAAAAATATGCTGCATATTTAAATTCATATATTAAAATTACTAGAGCTTCTCCTTCAACTTAGAAGACTGTTGGTAATGACATTTTCACTGTTGTATTTCTCCATGCAGTTTAAATTCCATGATGATCGTATAACACCCTTACTAACAAATATCATCATATAAAAAAAGAAAAACAGATCAGAATCTTGCCCTCTCCTACACTGTCCTCAAGTCCACTGTTATAGTCATTTCGTAACACTGGTCACTTGACTAGGCTAATAGCAAGATTGATTCCCCCCCTCCTAGAAACCAAATACTCAGTACGCATTAATACTTATGAGCAACCTATTATATTTGCTGTGACTTAATTCGGGAGAGAAATAAATCCAGTATTTCAAGATACCTAATATTCAATCCCCATGTACTTGCCAGAAAACAAAATCAAAGTGGTTTTGAAATATTCATTTAAGAGTAAATAGTGTATTAGAAGCGGGGGGGGGAAGGCTAATCATCCATGCAGTGAAAATAAAAAATATGAACATCCTACCCTCTGATCTTCTTCTTTAGTCCAAGGACCCTTTATCAATTCTGGATTTAAAACTTTCTGCCATCGATGCTGGCACTGGAAATCAGAACGATTCTGAAAGATTTAGAAATTTAGGTACTTAATAGTTGCCTTTCAGAAAGCAAGTCAGACCAAATTTAATGCTTTATAGCCTTAAAATTAAAATCTTCAAAAAAAATGCAATTATCAACAGCAACTTTTAACTATGTAATATCATATGTCCAAGTACCAAATCTTATTAAAGTCATCAACTGTGCTTAGACTACAAATAAAATCTCTAAAAAACATTTTAAATTAAAGTATGTACGTCTAGACTATGTCTTATAATCAAGCCGAAAAGCCATGACACAGATGTGAATACAAAAAACAAAAAAAGTAGAAATATGTACTCAAATAGCACAACACATGCATCCATATAGCAGAGTAATAATCATACATAATGCTAGACAATTTAAAAATACTCTAATGGTATTCCTGAACCATCACATGGTATTAGATATTTTAAAATACATCTCCAAGTTATCAAGAAAATGCAAATGTATCTGTATAGAAACATGCATTTAATTATTAAAGTTTAAAAGGAAAATTGATTTTCCAGAATAAGAAAACTTAAGTTTCTTAAAAAACATCTCAACATCTCAACATTATAAAGAAATGAATACTTAGTTTTTGCTTGCTATCTCTGACCTGTCATTAATGATTCACAAAGACTATATATCATTTAGAAAGCTTTTTTGTTAATGTTAAGGAGCTGCACTGTCAATCCAAAGGCATGTGCTTCAAATCCACCAGATCTTCCACAAGAGAAAGATGACCAATCTCCTCCTGTGAGATTACTACCTCTGAAAAACCCAATGGAGGATTAGCTATGAATCAGTTCTGACTTGACCATTCCTAACAACATGTTATCTTGTTTTTGTTATATGCCCTCACAGTCGCCTGCATCTCATAGTAGCCCTATTTACAACAGCCCTAAACCCTGCTCTATCCTGTGACAATCTTGTTGTTTCTGACACACCTACTCCCATTACCCTAGTCACTGAATCAATCCATCTCATCGAAGGTCTTCCTCTCTTGCACTGTCCTTCCACCCTCCCAAGTATGCTGTCCCTCTCCAAGGAATGGTCCCTTTTTGCAACATGTCCAAAGTATGTCAGATGAAGCTTCAGAATCTTTGACTCCAAGGAGCAGCCTGGTCTCACCCTCTCTAGCAGGAACTTGTTTGCTCTCCTGGTAGTCCATGGTATATTCAATACTCTTCTCTAGCACCACAGCTCAAAGGCATCAATTCTCCTTCTGTCATCCCTAGTCATTGGCCAGATTCCTGACAGAAAGCAATTAACTGCAAAGACATAGCCCGGATCAGGCACACGTTAGTCTACAGACTGCAATCACTGCATCATTGCTCTTTAGTACTCTGGAGGTTTCTGACAGCAGACTTTCCCAATGCAATTCATCTTTTAATTTCCTGGCTGCTGGTACCAAGAGTGTTTATTGTGGAGCCAAGTAAACTAAAGCTATTAACAATTTCACTCTCTTCACCTTCTAGCATGATGCTGCCTATTACCCCAGTGGTGAAAAATTTTACTTTTTCTTATTTATTAAATTTAATGAAAGTTTACAGAGACTTAGGGTTTACAGTCATTCACTGTTGCACTTTTCTCCCTGCCCCCCACCTCTCCCAATTCACTCTTCTCCTTGAAAAGAAAAAGAAAAACTCTTTGATTATGATGCAATCCCTCCCCCCAAGTTTACTCCACTATGCAGCCTTCACTCTGGACTTCTGTAATAACCAGAATACCCATTCATATAACGCTTTTAAACAGACCTCTCCCTCATCTGTTTCAATGCAATATATACCATTCCTCTCCTCCTTTTCTGTCTTCCCTCAACCATGATGTCGGTCCCTTTTTACAACAGTGGACCTATGCAATATTTGTCCTTTTGTGAACGAGATATTTCACTCAGCATAATGTCCTCCAGGGTCATCCACTTTGCAAAATATTTCATGAGTTCCTTCTTTTTCAATGCAGCATAGTATTCCATTGTGTGAATATACGAGAGCTTCTCTATCCATTCGTTTCTTTATGGGCACTTAGGTTGTTTCCAACTCTTTGCTATTGTGAACAAAGCCACAATAAACATGGGTGTGCATATATCTTCTTGGGTGGCAGTTATGGCTTCTTTAGGGTAATTTACCAGCAGTGGAATTGCTGGGTCAAATGGTATCTCTATTTGCAACTTTTTGAGAAAGCGCCAGTCTTTCATAGTGTTTGCACCATTTTATACTCCCACCAACAGTGAATAAGGGTTCCAATTTCTCCACAACCTTGCCAGCATTTGATGTTTGCTGTTCTATTCAATTTTGCTATTCTTACGGGGATGAGATGATCTCTCATAGTTGTTTTAATTTGCATTTCTCTTAGAGCTAGGGATTTTGAACATTTCTTCATGTGTCTGTATGTACCTAGGACAAAAAGCAAGGACTATAAGCTTCATTAAAGAAAACCTTGTAAGAACTCTACAAGTCCTAATCCACAACAAAAACAGTCTTCCAAGCATCCTGAAAAATCAACAACCAGGAGAGGATAAAATAGATGAATGGGACCCTATGCACATCCAAATAGACGAATGGGACCCTATGCACATCCAAAAACAACCAGGAGAGGATAAGATAGATGAATGGGACCCTATGCACATCCAAAAACTTCTCCAACAGAGTAAAAAGAGAAGCCATAGATTGGGGGAAAACATTTGGTAATGACATGTCTGACAAGGGACTTATATATAGAATTTATAAAATACTCAAGCACCACAACAAGATAAAGGTAAATAATCCAATTTAAAAATGAGCACAGGATATGAACAGGCACTTCACCAAAGAAGACATTCAGATGGCTAACAAACACATGGAGAATCTTTGTTTTCTTGATGCTGAGCTTTCAATCCATATTGAAGGCTGCAGTCCTTGACCTTCTGCAGCAAGCACTTCAGGTCCTCCTCAGTTTCAGCAAGTACCCTGTCAACCAAGGTTCTGGTTTTGTGTACAATGAAACTCAAATGGCTTGTTTTCAAGGAGACTTTCTCTTTATGGCTTCTGTATTATCAATGCTGATCCATTCTAAGTTACCACTTTCTCCTAAATATGTTCTTAAAATATTTCTGTTTACTTTATGTTATTGAAATTACGCTAGTAAAATTAGTATCAATAACCTGTTGACTATCAGGAATTGTACCAAGTATCCTATTTAACACAGAGTGAGATCAGATGGCCCAGTGGACAGAAAGCGATGCTACCAAGCCAAAGGTGGGTGATTTTTAATCCACGGCTCTCGGGCCTGTCTTTCATTGTTTTTATCCAAACATTCCTCTAGGTCATATAGCCCTGGTGTGTCCACTTGCCGTACAGCGTAACTTGTGCTTGCTGTGAGGCAGAACACTGTGACACTGATGTGTAAAATGTGTTAATGGTTGGTTACCCAATGCAGACAGTGTGGGGTGGAGCTCCCCACTGAAACAAGCTCGGAAGCAGGAGTGGCATCCACTTCCATAATAGCTTGCCTCCAGAAACCCTAGGAACCTGGAGAGAGGATGAAAGACACACAAGCATTGAGGACTCTCCTTCATAGGGTTGCCTGCGACTCAATGGCACTTAACAACAACAACATCCTATTTATTATTTCTGATTTTCACAATATCATAAGCAAGTTCTAGTATCTACATACCAAAGATAAAGAAACTAAAGGTCAAAGAGGTTAAGTAATTTTTCTAAAACTAAACTCATTTGAACAAAATACAAATTGACTACAAAACTTATGCTGTATCCTTTATATGGTCTTGAATGTCAGGTTGGAAATTATGAAGATATATAAAGAACTTAGTTTTGGGAAAGGCATATGCCAGGGATGTGTCCTATCTCCATACCTTTTCAACCTGTATGCAGAGTAGATTATCCGAGAGGCCGGGCTCTATGAGGAGAAGTGTGGTGTCAGGATTGGTGGAAGATCTATTAACAATCTGCATTATGCAGATGACACAACCCTGCTTGCCGAAACTGAGGAGGACCGGAAATGCTTGCTGCAGAGGGTCAAGGACTGTAGCCTTCAGTATGGATTGAGGCTCAATGTCAAGAAGACAAAGATTCTCACCACTGGATCAATTGGCAGCATCAGGATGATGGTGAAGAGATTGAGATTGTTAACAACTTTAGTCAGCTTGGCTCCACGGTCAACACTCCTGGCACCAGTAGCCAGGAAATTAAAAGGCGTATTGTGATGGGAAAATCCACTGTTAGGGACCTCTCCAGGGTACTGAGCAATGGTGTCACTCTGGAGACTAAGGTGCATCTGATACAGGCTATGGTCTTTGCAATCACTTGTCATGCATCAGAGAGCTGGACAATGACTAAGGAGGATAGAAGGAGAATTGATGCCTTTGAGCTGTAGTGCTGAAGAAGAGTACTGAACGTACCCTGGACTGCCAAGAAAACAAACAGATTCATCCTGGAGAGGGTTAAACCAGGCTGCTCCTTGGAGGCAAGGTTTCTGAGGCTTCATCTGACATACTCTGGACATGTTATAAGAAGGGAGAGGTCCTTGGAGAGGGACATCATGCTTGGGAGGGTGGAGGGACGGCACAGAAGGGGAAGACCCTCTATGCGGTGGATTGATTCAGTGACTGGGGTAATCGGGATAGGAGTGTCAGAGACAGTGAGATTGCACAGGACACACCAGAGTTTAGGGCTGTTGTACACAGGGTCCCTATGAGTCGCAAGTGGCTAGACGGCACATAACAACAACATAAAGAACTTAGATGATGACCTTGTTTCTAAAATTCAAAACAGTCAACATCAAAATCTAAATATGAATATTCTAACTACTGACAATATAGCAGAAAAAACAAAAGTATACAAAATAATACTTTTAAAATTAATGACATTAAAATGAATACTATGTGAAAAGTAGTATGGTGAATAGTTATTTTACAAAATACATATAATTTTAGAATTATGCCTAAAATAACAAACTTTTTTCAATCAAGCTTTATGATTGGCAGATTATTGGTAAAATTTCAAATGATTGGCAGATTATTGGTAAAATTTCAAAATATTTTAATATTTTCAATTTATCTAAAAATATTTCCATATTTCAGTAAACATTTGTAAAGTTCTACTCAAACATAATATTACTTTTATTTTACATTTAGTAATTTTGTTAAGCCCAAATGTATTACTAAAAATTAAGATTTTCTATGTCACTAGTAACTATAGGTAGAGTAACAAAGATGCTTTTATGGAAGAAAACCTAAATCTAAAATATATTAAAAAAACTTACATTTTGGAAAAATAGCAAGCTTAATCCAATAATTCAAATCAGTTCTATCATACATAAAGCTAAACATTATACACTTACTTGAAGATGACTAGCAATTAGAGTCCAATCATCAGTTCCATGCTGCTCAACCAACTTCTTTAGCTTATCATCCTGTTAAGATAGGTATGAAAATTAGGAGACTTTCCCCTACTTCACTTCTCTTCCCTCAACTACACAAACCTCTTTAAATTTATCAAGTCCTTTTTAAAAGGCAGAAGCAACTGAAGTTGCCCCATTAACTATTCTTCTTTGTCAAGGCTAACATTAACCTACTATTCATGTCTCTGGCAATTAAATGCTATGCATCAGAAAACTGGACAATGACTAAGGATGACAGAAGAATAGATGCCTCTGAGTTGTAGTTCTGGAGAAGTGTCTTGAACTTACATAGACCTCCATGAAAGCAAATAGGTCTGTCTTGGATAGGGTGAAACCAAGTTTCTCCTTGGAGGCTAGGATTTTGAAGCTCCATCTCACATACTTTGGGCATGTGGCCAAAAGGGACTAGTCTATGGAGAAGGGTATCACGCTTGGAAAGGTGCAGGGACAGAGCAGAAGAGGAAGACTAGATGAAATGGATTGACATGATAAATAGGGCAATTTAGGTGTGTTGGAGTCAGTGAGACTGGTTCAGGACAGGATTCAGAGCTATTTACTGTACAGAGGGTCACTTTGAGTCACAGGCAATTCAACCGCTTACAACAAACACATGTCTCTGCTTAAAAAAAAAAGTAACTGCAAGCTAGTTACGGATTACCTTTTTATGTTTTAATATGCATTTCACATAATATAGTACTATTACTTTTAAAGTATATAAATAAACTTAGTAACCCTTGCCATATAACTACCTCATCTCTCGTCCATTTAACTCTGTTCCAGAGCTTCTTCAATCCTTTTTGCTGTGGTACTTCATAATCATGATCAGCATACTGAAGGTCATCATCCTCATCCTCACTACACAAGAGATAATTCATTAAATTAAGAATTTAATTTGTGAGTTCAATCATTGACACCATCTGTGTGTGTAGATATGACTGAAGAAGTTATTTAGTCTAAATAACAATCTAACAACACAAAACAAAAAATTTCATATATTAGGAGCTATAATTTCTCACTTCTTGTTATGACTGAAGAAGAAGTGATGCCTTTCAGCTACGGAGTTGGAGAAGACTACTGAATGTCTCATGGACTGCCAAAAGAAAAAAAACAAATGTTTCCTGGAAAAATGCAGCCAGAATGCTCCTTGGCAGCAATGATGATAAAGCTTCATCTCCACCACAAGAAGATAAAGGTAAATAATCCAATAGAAAAATGGGCACCGGATATGAACAGATACTTCACCAAAGAAGACATTCAGATGGCTAACAAGCATATGAAGAAATGTTCAACATCCCTAGCTCTAAGAGAGATGCAAATTAAAACAACTATGAGAAATTACCTCACCCCAGTCAGAATAACAAAATTTAACAGAACAGCAAACAACAAATGTTGGTGAGGTTGTGGAGAAACTGGAACCCTTATTCACTGTTAGTGGGAGTGTAAAATGGTGCAACCACTGTGGAAGGTGGTATGGCGCTTTCTCAAAAAGTTACAAATAGAGGTACCATTTGACCCAGCAATTTCACTACTGGGAATATACCCTAAAGAGATCATAACTGACATCCAAGCAGATATATGCACACCCATGTTTATTGTGGCTTTGTTCACAATAGCAAGGAGTTGGAAACAACCTAAGTACCCATCAATGAACAAATGAATAGAGAAGCTTTGGTATAGTCACACAATGGAAAACTACACTGCATTGAAAAACAAGGAACTCATGCAATATTATTCAAAATGGGTGACCCTGAAGGACATTCTGCTAAGTATCTCAATCACAAAAGGACAAATACTGCATGGTGCCACTGTTGTAACACAGGACTGACATTGGGGTTGGGGGGGTGACTGAGAAAGATGGGTACAAGAATGTATACTGCATTGAAACAGATGAGGGAGAAAACTGTTTAAAAGGGATATGTGATTAGGTATTTTTGTCATGACGGAGTCCAGAGTGAAGGCTGCATAGTGGAGTGGACCTGGGGGAGGGTTTGTAAAGCAATGAAAGAATTCTTTTACTTTTCCAAGAGGGTAATATACTAGGGGGGGAGGGTTGGGAAGGGGGGAAAAGTGCAACAATGAATGAATAGAAAACCAAAGTCTCCGTAAATTTTTGTTGAAATTAATAATAAATTTTTTAAAAATCCGTTTTTAATTAAAACAAAAGCTTCACCTCACATACTTTGGGCATGTTGCTAAGGGAGGCTATTTGTTGGAAAGAGACATTATCCTTGGAAAGTGAGGGGCTGGCAAAAAGGAAGATCTTGAACCAGATAGACTGACACAGTGACTGCAGTAATGGGCACAAGTGTGTCCGAGATGTGAGGGTGGTACAGGATAAGACAGGGTTCCAATTTGTTGTAGATAGGTCTATGAGTCACACTCAAATCAATGACACCTAACAACAAAAACATGGTTTCTTGTTGACATTAGAAAGACAAGGCTGGATATGTCACCAAAGATAAAATATAACCTTGGATGCAACTTTTATGCTAATGCTATAAATTTAGGTGCTTTAAATTAGAGAATGAAAGCTAAAATTTTATTTTTGTTTTAGAAAAAATACTGGCAATAGTATGGAAAAATTGGAGGAAGGTAATTTATTCTATTAGAAGTATTCTAACAATCACCCAAGTAAAAAATCCTTAGGACTTAACAAAGGGTAATGGTAAAACAAAAATTAGTAGTTAAAACCATAATAAATTAAATTATTCATTAGCAATGTCAAAAACAAATTAAAATTATCAAGAAATATTTTAAAGTACAAGATTATATATAGTAAATGATAAAACACTACTAGGATACACAAAAGATTTGAGCAAATGGAAGAACAGTCCACATTCTTAGAGAAGAAAAATATTATAGAGATGTTCAACCAAATAAATTCATAAATTTACATTAAATTAATAAGAATACCAACAGAGTTTGGGAGGAAGTTATACAAACTGATTCCACAGTTCATATGAAGCAATGATTGTGAGAAAAGTTCTAAAATCAGTAGGAATATCAGTACATGGTTGGAAAGTTGGTCAGTGAATAAGGATTACAGAAGAGATTATGAGTTATCATGTTGAAGACTACTCAATGTCTCATGGACAGTCAAAAGAACAAATAAATGCATCTTGGAGAAGGTGAGACCAGAGTCCTCCTTTGAAGCAAGAATAGTGAAAACTCATCTCACATACTCTGGATGTTAGGAGGGGCCATTTCTTAGAAAAGATCATCATGGTAGGAAAGGCAAAAGATCAGCAAAGGAGGGGAAGACCCTCAATGAGACGGATTAATAGTGACTGTAACAATGGGTTCAAGTATAGCAAAGATAATGAGGGTAGTAGAGGATAGGTTAGGACTTAACAAAATTCTAATCATATTCATGTGAGCAGGGAAAGAGAAACTAATCATGCAGAGATGACTGGCAACTCTTTACACAGAGATGATTAGCAGTATCAATAGGAGTAAAAATCCAAGCACAAGTAGGCCCACAGCTCAAACCTGTGTTCAAGGGTCAATTGTACATGGAGAAATAAACAGATTTTGGAACAGATGAAGGAATCAAAGATGACTCCAAAATAGCTGGGTTGGGAAATGTAATTAGAGTTATTTGCTGATAAAAAGGAAAAGAGATAATTCTGAGAAGAAAAAAAAAAAGGAATAGGGAAATAAGTTTTGACTTAGTGGATTCCAAGGTACCTGAAATAAATATAAATAATGTCCAACATAAAACACTGTAATTTTAAAGTTTTTAGGAGCCACATTAAGACATAAAAATGAACAGGTGATATTAACTCTAGAATTCAATATATTTAAAATATTATTTCAACATATAATTGACATGAAAAATTATAGAGGAGGGGTAAAAATGTATATCAATTAATGAAAACTCATCCTTTCTATAAATTTTCACTAAAATCCCAATTTTAAAAATTACAAACAAAATATTTTACATTCATTTCCCTGAGTAATTTTCCTGAAAGCTTATCCATTTTAACGTTACAATTCTATCACATTCTTTTTGGCCATATATGCTCTTTGTGAACAATTTCTACTTGTACAGGTTTCATACTTTACTTCACAAGGTCACTGGTTTCAGACACTGTTCCACAGCCCATTAATACTCAGGAAACTAGAGTGTTGCGTAGGTTAGTGAAGAAGCATTAAAGTAGAAGAATTCTTAGAATCACCTATCCACTACTGAGTATTTCCTAGAATCTATTATACATCTTAGTTCTGGCATCAAGTTTTTCCTAAAAGGTGATCGCTGAAGTATGATAGAACTTTTAAAATAAATATTCAGAGTAAAAAAGATCCTAGAAGTATATCAATGGGGAGTTCTGGTGGCTTAATGGTTGCAAATCCCAGAGTCATCTATTTCCATGCAGTTCAAAGCCACCAGCTGCTCCAAGGGCAAAGGATGGGTAATCTCCTTCTGTGTGATTTACTGCTTCCGAAAACTTGCTGGAGGGTCACCTATGGGTAGGTTCCAACTCAACCAAACTCAACAAGAAAAGCCTTAAATATCACTAGCTACAAAAAAAACACAACACAAACAAAAGAAAAAAAACAAAACTTCTGCGAATGCCTATAATTTGCTAAGAATAAAATGGAAAGAATAAAACCTCCAAAGTAACCTCACCAACATTTCATTTTCATCATTTAGAAATCAGAAAAGATATGCTTCAATTTTCTGGTTTTTATATCATCTTTTTAAATCTTTTAGCTTTTTTGTATGATAACAATAAACTCTGGCAAAACACAGTAATTAAATAACATCAGCCTCCTACCCTAGAGTGACTAATCCAGATGGTAACTAAAAGGTGAAGCATTTCTCCCGTCAGAAAGCAAAAAAAGAAGAGGGATCTGGTCACTGACACTCTATTCTAGGACCAGGTTTCCACAATTATTTTGCCAGTTTTATTAGTCAGAGAAAATAGTTCTTTTGTAACTGTCTGTAACAAAACCAATGTCCAAACAGAACATTTTCTGGGTTATCAATGACAAAGTGTCTATGATAATTATGAAACAACAAAACAAAGCAAAGGAAAAATATTCTCCCAACTAAATAGGCCAGGATTACAGTTACCAGTAACTTTCCATTGGGTATAAAATATTAAGAAGAGGGCAGTCATGATTATAAAATACAAATATTATTCACTTTTATTACTGTTAAGATAAAACCTTTTATAGTTTATTTTTTAAGAACACCAATTACAGGATCTGGTGGGGAAAAAAATGAAGCTGTCAAAAGAATAATGTGAGGTGTGTGTTTTTTTGGGGTTTTTTTTTCCATTTTAAAAGAAACTAATGGTTGACATTAAAGAAATCTCTCTCAACTGTCAAGTTTGAACTGATGCAATGCCAACCCTCCAGTAGGTTTTAAAGACTGAAAATCACCCAGGAGTTTGACTGTCTTTCTCCCAAAAGAGCCACTGGTGAGTTGAAACGACCAGAGAGATGTAGCCTTTGAGTCAGCAGCATAACTGCCTAAGGACTAGACCACCAGAGAGCTTCCTAAAGAAGTAACACAAGTTCTATAATAAGGGCTCTAATAAAAGCACTTCAACTTGATCACATTTTAAACCACAAACAGCCTCAAATCTGAAAATTTTACCATCATAAAAAAATATATCTGTATTATGCTGTCAACTGAAGAAGACAGGATAACTGCACATTTGGGGGTTTTAAAGTTCAATTTGATTCAAGGTGTGGAAATTGACAGTAAAGTTAAAGCAGGCCACCTAGTGGTTAGTATGATGTGCTTCATACAAGAATATTTTATCTGGTTTGTGAAAGCATTATCTCTATCCCAAGACAAATTTTCTTCACAAATCTTTGACCATCATAAATAGCAACACTTAAATATAGAAGTGAGTTCTATTACCTATAAACAAAAATAATGCAAGCCCATTTCTCAATCCCATTAATGGGTGTATATTTTTAAATAGAAAAGGGGATTATGAAACATCTCCAAAATAGAGTATATAGTAAAGCTAGAAGTTACCTTACAAATCAATCTAGCCTAATTAAATGATGAAAACCTGGGGTATGGGATTTAAATGCTTTACCAGAACAATACTGTTGTTGTTATGTACTGTTGAGTCACTTGCTACTCAAAACTGACCCTTATTATAATAAGTTAGTCTCTTATTTTTGGTGTGGTTTTTTTTTACTATTACTTTGTTAGAAACAATACAGTAATATGGCTTGTGACACACATACTACTGAAAAACACCTTCCATTTCAAGAGCTAGTTCTGATCTTTCATGTATAGCTTTTAAATGTTTACTCTTAAGGGTTGACTACTTTTTTAAAAGTAAAATTATTTATACTAAAAGATGCTTAAAATAAATATAAATTTTAGTATTACAAAGTTATATCATAAAAACTGCCAGTGGGATAAAAAAAATAATTAAAATAAAATTAGTCTTTTCCTTTCAATAAATCTAGATTAATAATACCATGGCTATTTTAAATACTAATCAAAACAGCCAAACCCTAGGTTGATTCACACTTGAGGTAACACTTAAGTTTTTCACTTTATAACGTATTTTTCCCCCCAGCTGACACAGGAAAAAAAAAAATCACAGGATTTATGCCTATAATCTTATGCAAAGCTTTTAAACTTCAAAGTATATTTTTTATTTAAATGGCTGTATACTGGTGATCATAAAGTATAACACAAAGTGACTAAATTATTTCCTCTTTTGAAGATAAATTAAGTTTATGCAAATTTTTAGGATATCTATTAGACAAAAGGCAAAAGCCTGCATTTTGTCCAACAGATAGTTCCATTTTTAGTAAAATTTTATATTAGAATATGAAATTAAGTTAATAAAACATGTTCTTTTATTAAAACACTTTTTGTTAACTTCTAAGTTAAATAATCATATTTACATACACAATAATTTAGATCAAGAAACACAACTGAAGCATGAATGTGAGACATAATCCTGAGATGTCTCACCACATCCTCTATTTGTATGCTCCCATGAGAGTGTAGCTTCACTCCACATTTCACAGACCTATGACTCTTCATTCAGTTTAATTTGCAAAGCTAGCAAAGATTTAATATTAATAGCACAACAGATGTTTAGATCTTACAGTTCAGAAAATTGTGAATAGCCGAATATGTGCAATTATAAAACAGAAAGTCAGTTGGGGTGGGGAAGGTTCTGACATCCATACATGCATATCTTAACCATAAATCTAACTAAACACTGCTAATTGCAGTCATCAAGAAGTTGCTTCACATAAAACATCAATACTAACTGGTAGATAATACTACACTGAAGATCAACTTTTGTTAAATTGATATATTCTCTTGTCATTTTGGTTAAAGAAGTTTTTTATTTATGAAATTGTATCCAAAGGAAAATGTCTAAGCCAATACTACAGTAATCATAAACAGAGGAGATTGTATTATCTATCTTATCTGAAGACTATGGGGTTAACTAGGTCCTTGAATTTCTAGAAGAGTTCTAAGCCAGAGATGACTTTGTCCCTCACGGGTCATTTAGCAATATCTGGAGACATTTTTTTTAGTGGCATTTACGGATCAGAGGTCCAAGGATAGATGGATAGATAGATAGATAGATAATGCAGAGGATGGAGATAGATAGATAGATAAATGATAGATAGACAGACATAGATATATATATATATAATGCAGAGGGCAGCCTCCACTATAAGAGTTCTTCCATTCAAAATGTCACTAGTACTAAGGTTGAAAATCCAGCTCTAGATAAGTGTGTGAATTTGTTCCACCTCCAGGGTTTGTCCTATACTATACACTTGCTACAAAATATTAAGCAAACAAGGGCGTAATTATATTTTACATTCATTACTACAAAAGTCTTTTGTGCATACTACTTAGTAAATTAATAAAACAAAGACTACGTATGCGGTTACCTCTAATTTTGAGAGTTTAATAGCATCTTCAGTAAGTGAATCCAAAGCAATACATTTCAAAAGGAAATACATTCCTAGTTAAGAGTTTGAAGATGAGCAAACATCTTTACAGGTTTACATAACAATACTGCAAAACTGAAAGACGCTCTACATATCTTTTGTATTTCAAGGATTACTTCACACAATTTAGAAGAAGCTATTACAGGTCAAAATTAGATTCAAAATTACTCATCCGAGTTTTGGTGTTTTGGGTTTGTTTTAAAAAAAACCAACAACAAATGCCCAATACCTGTACAGCACATTTCAGGTACAATCAAAGCCAACATGAACCCTCAAAATTGTAAATGAATCAACCAGACACGTTTTATGTTCAAAACTACTGAGAGTAATATTTTCTAATATATGTGAAGTTGATAGCACGGGTATGGTGCTAACTGAAAACATTAAAAAGACCCTTTCTTTTGTTTTAGAGTAAAGCAGAAATAGCTACTGGGTATAGAACTGTATCTGAAGTCCTATGGCAAATCCAAAAAAACCCTCTATTTGCAGCTTCCCAGTTTCACCCACCTTGCTAGTATTGCTCCTTTATTACGCACATATAGTACTGGCATCTTAAGAGCTGTAGCTCCTAAGAACAAAGGAACATGAGTTTACATCTCCATGCCCTACTAAGTTGGACTAAATATATTCACCTGACTCTCAGTTTCCTCTTTAGTAACACCTATTGTGTATTTCCCCTTTCTGATGTTTATGAGTATTTTGATGTCTGATACGCTGTAGGCATGGGTTTGCTACCTATATCAGAGGGTCTCTCTTATCTAAGAAACCAGATAGCAAATGTAAGAGTATCCCATTTTTAACAACTGGATGTAAATGAACTTCAATATTGTAACCTGTAGCCACCTGACACTAGCTAGTCTGGGGATTAGCTGTCATTGTGGCTCTTAGATTCTCCCAGCTTATCTTTCCCCCTTTTTTACTTTTTACAGGGAATACTTTTTTTGACTCTCTGTGCCCGCAGTGGTTACTGGCTTTCCCCTACACCAAGCCTCAGTTACGCCCCAGAGAATTTTCCATGCCGTTCAATAGAGCCAGGTGGAGGGCGGGGTGCCCGCCTGGGTTGGTCAGGGAGTTCCTGGTTGAGGGCGGCAGTGATTCCGAAGAGAGAATCCCTCGGAGGCTCCAGGCGGGACGCCACCACTCGTACCTGCGTGGCGATCCCTGAGCGCGCAGACTTCCCTGGAAAGAGACCCTCTCCCAGGAGAAATGGCTCCGAGAAGGCAGGAGCAGGCCAAGAGCTGCGGGGAGACTCACCGCCGAGGAGCAACCGGGGCTGCGTCACTTTCTGCTACTTCTTCCCAGCCGTCCCTAACTCTTCCAACACGCCACGCAGGCCTCGGGGACATGGGGCCAAGGGCGCTGGGGGCAACAGGACGGGCAAGTCCGGACCCAGCCAGGAACGGCCTGGTGGGAGGCGGAGGGAAAGGGAAGAGGCCAGGGCCAAGCGATGTCACCCACCTGCGCGACCTCTTCGCCATCCTTCAAGTACCACATAGGCACGGGCAGAGCAGGGATGCAGCTCAACCTCCTCTAGCCTCTGGAGAATGCTCCTCTCCCTGACCCTCCCGCTAACTTCTCCTGCAGCCTCCGCGAAGCGAACGCAGGGCAGCACCAAGCGACCGAGGGATGGCCCGGCCCCCGACCCGCAGCCCCGGCCTGGTCAGGACAAGGGCGGCCCTGACATGTCACGACGCGCGCTCCCGCCCTCAGGCCGCCTTTCCACCTCCCCGCCGAGGCCTCAGCACAGCTCCGCAGCGGGAGCAGACCCCCGCCCCTCCCCGCAGCTAGTGGCACTGCAGGGCTCGCAGCCGCCTGCAGGGTTTTGTCCACACCGCCGAATCTCGCGCCCAGCCTCCCTCAGGAGCCGCCGTTTGAATCTGCGCACGCGGCCCCGAAGCTCATTGGCTGCAGCGGCAGCACGAGGGGGGCAAGGGGCGGGGCAGGGAGAGCGCGCGCTGCTGAGGACGGGGTAGGAGAGCTGGAAGCGGGGTCTGGAACGCTGCGGAGTAGGGTTGGGAGTCAGGGGGTGGGGTTGAGGCCAGGCGCGCGGGCCGAGCTCTGACAGGACCCGGAGCGCGCTGAGCGCAGCGCCGCGAGGGGGCGGGTCGCCGAGGGCCACGCGCAGCGCCGCGAGGGGGCCGGTCGCCGAGGGCCGCGCGCAGCGCCGGAGAGGCCTGCCGGGAAAGCGAGTCCCTGCGTCCTCCGTGGGGCGTGTAAGAGGGCGGCGGGGTCGGTTCGGCCGCCCCAGACTTTCCGGAGTGGGTGGCTCCGCCACTCGTCTTTCTCGACTTTGTACTTTTCCTTCCTTGAGTGTATCCTTCCTCAAGGAAAGGGAATCTTAAGACTTGAAAGGAACATGCGCAACCGTTATTTTTAAGCAAACATTGAAGCTATTTTTGGCCAAACAGCATAACTGCCAGATTGCCAAGACTGACAGAAAACTGAATTTCACCTACTTCAAGATAACTAGAGTTGCTGTGTACCGTTGACTCTGTCAGCACCCACCCATAGTTGAGATTTCCATCCTGATGGATTCGAACCACTTGACTTTGGGATTGCAACACAACTTCTTACCACTAGGCCACCAAAGTTAGTATTGTTAGGTGTTAGAGTCAAGGAGACTCAGCAACCCAATAAACAGCCATCCTGAACCCTGCCCTATCTTGTGCCAGCCTCTTTACCTACACATTAGAGCCCATTGCTGAAGTCACTGTGTCAATCCATCTCATTGGGGGGGGGGGGTCTTCCTTTTCTTAACTGACCATCTTTCCAAGCATGATATCCCTTTTCAAGGAATAGTCTCACCTACCTACATGAGCAAAGTATGAAAAATGAAGCCTCATCATCCTTGCCTCAAAGGAGCACTTTGATTGTACCTTCTCTGAGACATGTTCTTTTCAATCTGCATATTGAGCAAATAATTCACAAAGCCAGACTCTATGAAGAAGAATGTGGCATCAGGATCGGAAGAAGACCAATAAACAACCTGTGTCATGCAGATAACACACAACTTTGCTTGCTGTAAATGAGAAGAATATGAAATGCTTGAAGATCAAGGGGACCTATACCCTTGATGTATGGATTACATCACAACATAAAATTAAACAAAGGTCCTCACTACAGGCCCATCTCAAAATTATGATAGATGGAGAAAGGATTGAAGGTGTCAATGAATTCAATTCCTTGGATCAACAATCAACCAGAGGATAAGAGCAGGTGAAAAAAGTTTTCATCAAGAAATGTACTTAAATGAGGAAAGGGAAATATTCTTGCTCTACAGCTGGTCTTTAAAGTGTATCTTTCATAGGAATTAATCTATAAGCGAGGTCTAGGAGCCCTGGACCAGAAAGGGGAAATAAGGGAAGATAGAAATTTTTCCAGGGACTAAAAGTAACAGTAAAAAGTAACCATTCTTTCTCAAGAATGGCTGAAGGAGCTAGAAGCATATGTGCCTGTTGTTATTGTTGTTATGTGCTGTAGAGTCACCTGCAACTAATAGCGACCCTGTGTACAACAGCCCTACCCTGCCCTATCCTGTACCAATGTCACCGTCTCTGACACACCTACCCCCTTACCCTCGTCACTGAATCAAACCATCTCATCAAGGATCTTCCTCTCCTGTGCTTTTCCTCCACCCTCCCAAGCATGACATCCCTCTCCAAGGACTGGTCTCTCCTTGCAACACGTCCAAAGTATGTTAGACGAAGCTTCAGAATATGTGCCTCCAAGGAGCAGCCTGGCTTCATCCTCTCCAGGACAAACCTGTTCATTCTCTAAGCAGTCCATGGTATATTAAATACTCTTCTCCAACACCACAATTCAAAGGCATCAATTCTCCTTCTATCATCCATGGTCATTGTCCAGCTCTCTGATGCATAGCAAGTGACTGCAAAGACCATGACATGTATCAGGTGTACCTTAGTCTCCAGACTGATATTGTTGCTCTTCAGTACTTTGGAGAGGTCTCTAAATGCCGACTCTCCCACCACAATACATCTTTTCATTTCCTAGCTGCTGGTGCCAAGAGTGTTGATTGTGGAGCCAAGCAAACAATCTCAATCTCTTCACCATCTATCAATTTGGTGTCCATCGGCCCAGTGGTGAGAATCTTTGTTTTCTTGATATTGACCCTCAATCCATACTGAAGGTTGCAGTTCCTGACATTCCACAGCAAGCACTTCAGGTCCTCCTCAGTTTCAGCAAGCAAGGTTGTCATCTGCATAACGCAGATTGTTGATGAGTCTTCCTCCAATCCTGATGCCACATTTCTCTTCATAGGTAGATAGAGCCCAGCCTCCTGCATAATCTGTTCTGCATAAAGATTGAAAAGCTATGGAGATAGGATACATTCTTGGCATACACCCTTCCCAATTTTGAACCATGCACACTGTTTCCTTGCTCTGTTCTGACGTCTGCCTCCTGGTCAAAGTATAGGTTTCACATTGGCACGATCAAGTATTCTCGGATTCCCATTCTTGTCAGAGTTAGCCACAGTCTGTTGTGATCCACACAAACAGCTTTGAATAATCAGTGAAACACAGATATGCATTCTTCTGGTATTCCCTGTTTTCAGCCAAGATTCATCTAACATTAACTACAATATCCCTAGTACCACAACCCCTTCTAAATCCAGCCTGCACTTCTGGTAGTTCTTTGTCGATATGCTGTTCCAGTCATTTTGGGATAATCTTCAGCAGAATCTTGCTTGCATGTGGTATTAATGATATTGTTCGATAATTTTCACACTCTGTTGGATCACCTTTCTTTGGAATGGGAACAAATATAGATCTCTTTCAGTCAGTTGGCAAAGTGGTTATCCTCCAGATTTCTTGGCACAACTTGGTGA
This sequence comes from Elephantulus edwardii, assembly GCF_000299155.1. NCBI lineage: Eukaryota > Metazoa > Chordata > Mammalia > Macroscelidea > Macroscelididae > Elephantulus > Elephantulus edwardii. The sequence goes on along the minus strand of NW_006399758.1, from coordinate 1,229,645 downwards.
GCACATCTAGGGCTGCATCTCTTAGTTTAAATATGTCAATTTAATGACTACTAAATGCTTAGGTCAAGTAGATTATAGTAATGCTAAAAAATGGTTAAGGAGCCAAATTTGCAGGCCAACATGCTCTACTTCATAGAGCATTGAACCACATAGCAAACTGGCATTTTGCTATTTTGAAATTTTATGTGTCATCTTTTGCAAATTGGAGATGCAGGTGCAAATGTCGTTTAAAAGGAGCTTTCACGCATTGTTGTCAAAACCTGAAACACCTGCCTTTGTATTTTTTTCTTTCCTACTCCTGCCCTCCCCACCCCACCACAGGTGTACATTCTGGGAAGCTAAAGAAGTGTTTCTTGTAAATCATTCCTTACTACGGTTTGCTGGTCCAGTTTAAAACCATACCAAACCAAAACCCTCCAAAAATGTAATTCAGAAAGAAATGTCATTTTCTTATTTATTCCTGGTCATATTCTATTCATATTCTAACAGGAAGCATAATGTCTGCTGTATTTTGGACTGTATTCTGTTTTACACAAGATACAAGAGGTTGTTTTTGGGGTGTTTTTTTTAATTTTTTTTAGTTTGAAGGCAGGTATTTTAAATTTTTGTCAGTAAAATCCCTTTCCTTTTACAGGCTGAGAAAGAAAGTCCTCAGATAAAATGATACAAAAAAAAAGTTCTAAAGCAAGACAATGTGTGAAACTAACATGGTAAGTCAATTGTATTTATATATTACATAATCCAAAGATTGATTTTGAAATGGTTCAATAAAATTGCCCAAGTTTCTCCAGTAAAGTACCCTCAAAGCACAAGGAACTGAGTATGAAGTGATTGTAGGAGGAGGGGAAGTATTCAGGAGTGAATGTTATAAATATCTTTAAAACGATTTTTATCTTTAAAAACTGATGTAAAATTTGCATTCTATTCCATAAGTATATATTATTTGTTTTTATTGTAAAACAAGATTTTTTTTTAAAATGAAATATACTTTTAGTAAAACAAGCTTTTTAATATTGAAAATTAATTCTTCCTTGCTCTGCAGTAAAATGGTTTCTAAAAAAAAAAAAACCCAAAATGTTCAGTCCTCAACCATCCATCACAAAATTCCAACTAATTCTCACCTTCTCTCAAAGGCTAAACAAATAGCTCCCAGTGTTTGCTTATGCTAATTTGGAAAGTTCTGGTTAAAGAAGTACGTAAGA
>NW_006399758.1:1193202-1226507 GCF_000299155.1 Elephantulus edwardii | reverse complement strand
TAGGGCGACTCGACGGCACATAACAACAACAACAACAAGTTTTGGATAAGCTAAGGGAGCACTGGTGGCCTAGTGGTAAGAAGCTGCTGTGCAATCCCAAAGGCGCACAGTTCAAGACCGCCAGCTGCTCTGCAGGAGAAGGATGGGCAATCTCCTCCTGTGAGATTAACTGCCTCTGAAAACCCACTGGAGGGTCACCTATGGATTGGTTCTGACTCAATGGTATACAACAAAAACAACAAAGGTATAATACTTTACAAGTAAGGAGAACTGGTGGCATGGTGACACCAAGTAGAAACCAAAAAGTTGGCAGTTCAAATCCACTAATCGTTCCTTCGGAGAAACACATGGCAGAATGCTCTTATAAAAATTTACAGCTTAGGGGACCTTATAAGGGCAGTTCTACTCTGTCCCACAGATTTTGCTCTGAGTCTAAATCAACTACATGGTAGGGAGTTTTTAATCACTTATTTATGTATACTTCAGTTTCAAGGGCATCCTTATTCTTTTTTTTTTCCCCTTTTTAAGTTGGTACTAAGTCTCAGTTTAGAGATCTAGGTTCAAATCTGATTCTATCACTTTACTAAGTTAATCATCTCTTAGCTAGTTCCAGAAATATGAACCTATTTGAGAAGTAGGATAGTAATGTAGCAGCTAGTAGTATTATTTTTACTGGTAATGGGAACCGCAAGAGCAAATAGAAAGGCCTATTGACATAAAATATCTATACATCAATATGCAGCTATCTAATGCAATAAAAAAAGTATGTGATAAAAAGTCAGGAGACCTGGTCTATGAAGCTGCACTGTAATCCCGAAGGCAAGTGGTTCGAGGTCACCAGCTGCTCTGTGGGAGGATGGACAATATCCTTCCATGCAATGAACTGCCTCTGAAAGCCCACTGGAGGGTCAGCTATGGGTCAGTTCTCTACGGTAGACAACATCATCATGCTTTACATACATCTGAACTCTTGCACATTTTTATTCTCTGTCAAGTATGCTCTTCTTTGACTGTGAAACTTCTATTTACTTGTCAAAACCCAGCTCAGAAGCTATCCTTTCTGGAAAATCACCCTAAGATAACCCTCTTTTGTTATCAAGTGCTGTTGCAATAGAGCAAAGCACTGCCAAATCCTGCCCCTCACAACCCTTGCTATGTTTGAGGCCACTGTTGCCAGTCTATCTCTCTGAGGGTTTTCCTCTTTTTCACTTTCCACCTATTCACCATGGTGTCTTTCTCCAGGGACTGGTCTCTCCTGATAATATGTCAAATGCTTTTTAAGGATGATTCAGGCTGTACTTTTTTCATGACATACTTGTTTTTTCTTCTGGTCTAGGATTTTATCTGGTTTCATGGATATTCGGAGAACAAACATGGGTCTTATGTGAGACAAAAATGATTGTTACTACTTGGCCTAGTGCTAAGTAGCTATACTGCCAACCCAAAAGCTCATAGTTCAAATCCACCAGCTGTTCCACAAGAGAAAGATGGACAGTCTCCTCCCATGCAGTTTACTGCCACTAAAAACCCTCTGGAGGATCAGCTGTGAGTTGATTCCAACTCTATAGTACATAATAACAGTACAGAAAATCAATACATTGATGTTAGTTCCCCTTGCTCTCACATCCCACAGAGCATTGAGATGGGTCATGTAGATATATAGATGTTATGCACACAGTGGGTTTGTGCTGCAGCTGAGAAATACTGAGCATAGATAATCCACTGCTTTTACAGCAACAACCAACCTTACAAGATGTTACTTCATCTCTCAAGTTTCCAGCAGAAAAACAGTCCTGAGAAACAACCTGGATAAGAGTTGTCAAGTTGTTGTGATCTTGGCACACCCAGTAAAATGTGTTTACAAATGTTAAGAGGACCACGGAAAACTGTCTCTCCCGATACCAGCTATGGCAATATCTCTAAAGGATAGCCATCTAACCAGTTCTTTAAATATCATTTCCTTATTTCTTCAAATTTTCTCTTTGTTTTTATACATTAAAGAATGAATGAAAGGGGGGAAATTTGTTCCTATTTTTAGTATTGCTTCTTTGGCAAAACCAAATCCAAACCCTCCCTTTGAAGTTACAATGTTTTCAGTTAACAAAATAATGGTGCCATCTAGAGGCAACAAAAAGTCCTGAATGATTCATGTGTTAATTTTATTACACATTTAAGACCTATTTTTTGGTTCAAGATGACAGATTGAACATCACAAACTCATGATTTTATAATGAAATATAAAGGTCAGTGAGAGCTCAAATTAGCTAGGAGATCAGGATGAACATCAAAGAACTGGAGTTATTCTCTCTGGTAGAAAGAAATCACAAATATGTTGATGTATCCCAGAAACTATATACATAGAAGGATGCAGAAGGGGAACTTGACTTTTCCAAAAAGCAAGAGTGAATAGAGGAACATAAAACAAAACTACAAACTATATATAAGACAGTTAAATTAACCTAGGGCTCTGGCGGCTTAGAGGGTAGAGTTAAGCTGCTAACCTAAAGGCGGAGGTTCAAATCCACCAGCTGCTGCAAAGGAGAAAGATGAGCAACCTCTTCCTGTGTGATTTACAGCCTTTGAAAACCTACTGGAGGATCAACTATGAGTTGGTTCCGACTCCAAGGCAATGAGAGAGAGATACTAACTTACCTCCCTCACAGTCTATTCTTAGTTTCCTCTTGTGAAATAACTGGGTAATATCCCAGATAGAAACTAGAGGAAGGGGCACTGGAAAAACAGTGACTAAAGGGTTTGACTGCTAGTTGAAAGGTTAGCAGTTTGAACCCACCAGCCACAATGTATGAAGAGGATGTGGCAGTCTGCTTCAATAAAGATTTATACCTTTGGAAATCCCATGGGACAGTGCTTTCCTTCCTATAGAGTCACCAAATCAGAATCTACTTGACAGCAATGGGATTTTTAATTTTTTTTTTTTTTACTTAAAACCAGGGGACTGTTTTCTAAAGACATTACCCTATCTGCCTTGTGACAGCTCCAACTTCTAATGTGTCCCACACATCAAAAAATACCATACTTTTTTGGTCATTTTGTCTGTCTATAGAGTAAGGTGAGCATGATCCAGACCATGTTCTCTCAATTACTTGCTAAGGTACTTGCACCTGAGAGTTGGACAAGGAATAAGGATGGAAGAAGAATAGATGCCTTTGAGTTGTAGTGCTGGAGTAGAGTACTGAGAATACCATGAATGGTCAAGAGCATAGGTATATCCTGTAGAGGGTGAAACCAGGTTGCTCCTTATAGGCAACGATTTTGAAACTCTGTCTCAGAATTTAGGCATTTTTTCAGGAGGGGCCAATCCTTGGAAAAGGACATGCTTGGAAGGGAAGAGGGTCAGTGCAGGAGAAGACAACTCTGTGATGGATTGTGACTGTGGCAATGGGGGCAGGTGTGTCAGAGAGATTGGCTAGTGAGATTGGCTCAGGATAGGGAAGGGTTCAGAGCCATTGTTCATAGGATTGCTGAGTCATATGAACTCAAACGCACCAAGAGCAAAAACAACAATAAATATGTAATTTCCACTGTTAATACTTATTAGCAGAAAGACATACCCTTTAGTTTCAAAGAACTGACTCATCTATGAAGTTAGTTCTGTACACTAAATGCAGAATCTTATTCTCTGCCACAGTTTGAATTTTTCTCTTAGTTGTTATTGTCAGGTACCCATTGAGTTGGCTCTGACTGACAATGATCTTATGTCCAACGCAGCAAAACCTACATCATCCTCACAGCTGCTTCTGTGTGTAAACTCTTTGTTGTCATTGTGTCAATCCATTTCATTGAATGTTTACTTCTTTTCTGAAGACCCTCCACTTTTCTAAGCATCCTCCTCCTTTAGGGGCTGGTATCATGAGATACAAGTTCCTTTTTCCTAGTAACCTTACTTTCATTTTTAATCCATTCAATTAGGGTGTTTCACCACCCCTTTAGAGGAGAGATTTAGAGTCTAAAGGAAAGTGAAAGTGAAAAGATTATGAACAACTATTGCATCTCATCTGGAGCAAGAGAAAGAAGGAAACTGAAGACTCAAAGAAACTGTTGTACAGGAGTAATATTCCATGGAAACAACAGCCTCATCTACTCAGATCCCAAGAGAACGAGACGGCACCCAGCTACCAATACTGGCTGTTCTTATTAGGAACACAATAGATGGTCTGACATAGAATAGGAGAGAAACTTAGAATAACCCTCAAACTCTTTTAAAAAAAAAACAGACTCACTAGACAGGTAGAGACAGACAAACCTCAAAGATGGCTGCCCTGAGATACTCTAAACTCAGAACTAAAATCACTCCTGGAGGTCACCTTTCAGGTAAATAAGAGATTAGATCATAAAATAAATAGCACAGCATGAGAATTATGTTCTTTAAAAAACAAAAACAACTACATGAGACAAAACAATCAACATTTACCATAGAAGAAAAATAAGGACGAGGGCCAAGAATTAATGACACAGAACAATTAGAATGAAAAACAGGAACCCTGACATAGTGAAAAAAGTAAACCACTGTCAATGAACAGTAATACATAAAAATTATTAAATGGAAATTAAATTTGTTGTATAAATTTTCACAAAACATACCATATTATTTAAAAATAAATTTTAAAAATTACAAACACCAGTACCTTAATTCACCTTGATAGACTGGTCTAGGCAGTAAAATATTTTTTTAAGGTATCATATCTTGCCAATTTGATTTTTAAACATCTTTAAAGATGGAGTTCTGGTAACCTACTGTGTAAGGAGCTCATACCAGGTTTTCTGATTTCATAGTGAGATTTCAGAGGCACAAAATTACACAAGAGAAGATTGTCCAGCTTTCTACCACAAAATTGGTGGATTTGAACCAATCGTCATTGTGTTAGCAGAGTAACTCTTTACATACTCAGGCCACCAGAGCTCTGGAATATAAATGACCACCTCTTTGCTTTCAAGGAATAGAAGCAGCTATTCAAAATGCTCCCCTCCCTCTCCATATTGACCATAAAGAGATAATTTTAAAAGTGAACTTTGTGGATTTTTACATGTCTGGTGATTGTTGTTGTTATGTGCTGTCGAGTTGCCTGCAACTCATAGAAACCCTATGTACAATAGTCCTGAAACCTGCTCTATGCTGTACCAACTTCACTGTCTCCGACATACCTATTCTCATTATTTCAATCACTGTATCATTCCATCGCATTGATGATCTACCTCTTTCTCCATCACTCCACCCTTCCAAGCATGATATCCCTCCTTGCAACATGCCCAAAAAATGTCAAGAGTAGTGTCAGAATCCTTGCCTCCAAAGAACAACCTGGCTTCACCCTCTCTAGGATGAACCTATTTCTTCTCTTGGCAATCTATGGTATATTCAATACACTTCTGCAACACCACAACTCAAAGGCATCAATTCTCTATCATTCCTAGTTATTGTCTTGCTCTCTGGATGCAGAGCAAGCAATTGCAAAGACTATGGCTTGGATCAGGTGCACCTTAGTCCACATACTTACATCGTTGCCCTTCTGTACTCTGGAGAAGTCCCTGACAGCCGACTTTCCCAGTGCAATTTGTCTCATGATTTCCTGGCTGCTGTACCAAGTGTTGACTGTGGAGCTAAGCAAACTAAAGCTGTTAACAATCTCAATCTCTTCATCATCTATCATTATGTTGCCAATCGGCAATTTAATTATTAATAATTATTAAGCTAAACCATGTCTCTTTCCTTTTGTAGAAAGATGTCAAGTAAGAAAAATGATATAATCTAGTGATAAAAGGTCACAGATATTAAAAGCCTCAAAAGAAAGAATAAACTCATGTAGCTGTATTTCTGACTAGAAACAAGTGTAATTTGGCCACGACTATTTTGGTCACATCATGATAAACGGAGAAGAGATTCAAACTCTATGCACAACATCAAGTTTTACACAAATGACTCACAGAATGGCCTTAGTTTCCAATGTCCATTGATATGTTTGTGAGTTGTCTTATGTGTAATATACATCCCAAAATAAAATGAAGTAAATAAAAAAAAAAGAGAGATTCAAACTCTCAATGACTTTATCTTATTTGGATCCACATCAATATACAATGTTATCAGCAGCCAGGAAATTAGGAGACGTATTGCACAAGATATGTCTGCAGTTAGGGATCTCTACAAATTAGTGAGAAGCATTGATGTTAGTTTGAGGACTAAGGTGCACCTGATTCAGACCATAGTCTTTTCAATCACTTGCTATGCATCTGAAAACAGAACAGTGAATAAGGATTACAGAAGAAAACTTGTGTTGGAGGACAGTTCTGACTATCCCATGGACTGCTAAAAGAACAAACATATATCTTGGAGAAAGTTCAGCCAGAGTGCTCTGCTCCTTGGAGGAAGAGATAGCAAGACTTCATCTCACATACTTTGGGCATTTTGTCTGGAGAGGCTATTCCTTGGAAAGGACATCATGCTTGGAAAGGTGGAGAGTCAGTGAAGGAGAGGAAGATCTCCGAAATGGTTTATCACAGTGACTGCAGCAATAGTCTAAAGTGTGTCAGAGTTGTTGAGGATGGCACATGATAGGACAGGGTTCTGGTCTGTTTTTCATGCAGTTGCTATGAATTGTACTTTATTTGACAGCATGTAACAACAACAACCTTACAACTCTGTTCTAGGTTTCTCAAATAATGCTAAGTTATTTCTTGGTTTCGGTCAAATGAAATAAATATTCAATGCTTCAGAAAATATGTAGTCCATAGAGTGATGTGTTGTTAGCCAAATGACTGAGTCTCCAGTGGTGTGAAACCATGATCCAACACTATAGAAGGATGGGTAAGCTTTTATTATGATATACAATCCTGGAAATCTGATAGAAGGTTGCTATGAGTCACAAGCAAATGACTCCAGTGAGGTGAAGGAAGAAAAATGTTTTGTGGTGTTGTTGTTCTGTGACTACTGAGTCTGAACCAATTCATCGCTTACCATCCAGTGGGTCTTCAGAAGCATGAGAGGAGATTGTCCATCTTTCTTCTCCAGGGCGGGTGGTGGATTCAAAAGATGTGAATTTGGGTTGGCAGCAAAGCTCCCCACCACTAGGCCACAAGAACTTTCTTGGTATAATGGTGTAAATGTATATGCCTTCTTAATGTAATACTTATGAAAAGTAGCATAAAGATAATATATAATAGTGACAAATTTATTTAGCCATGGTTTTTCCAAGTTCAGAGGCAATATCCTGGAATAGGTTTGAGAAGAATATTTAAGAACAACCCAAGAATAATAAATGAGAAATCCCTAACACAGCAATTTTTAACTATTGACACACTTGGACTCACTGCCAGTCAAATTAGAACCCTCCACTGGGTTTCTGAGGTTGTAAATCGCATGGCAGATTGCCAGTCTTTCTCCTGAGAAGCTACTGATGTGTTCAAACTTCCAGAGAGGTGTGGCCTCTGGGTTTGCAGCACAAATCCATATGGACTAGCTAATCTGATCTGTGCTTTAAGTATAGAGCAAAGCAGCTTTTAGAAAGGCAGATAAGTGAGTCCTCTCCCCAATCCCCATTGCATAAAAAGAGGGTTTTCCAGGCAAGTAAAATAAATACATGTAGCCTATAAACTATACTTTGAGAAATATCACTTTCAGAAAACTTCTCTCTACTAATTAATCTAGACTTTACCTAAACAATGACTCTCAACTTTACACAGATTAGTCATCTAAAAAAAAAAATTCTGAAACTCTTCTTTACAAATCTGATGGCACTAAAACCAATCTGCCCAAAGAGAAAAGATAAAAGTAGAAGCTTGATATTCAGAAAGGAAATTAACAGAAAATGAAATTAAAGCCTAGCATGGCTTGTTGTTGTCATTGTTGTTAGTTGCTGTTGAATAACACATAGTGACCCTACAAATAACAGATCTAAACCCTGTCCTGTCCTATGCCATTCTCATCATCCCTGACATACTTGAGCCCATTGCTGCAGACACTGTGTCAATCCATCTGGTTGAGGGTCTTCTCTTTCACTGAAACTCCACCTTTCAAAGCATGATGGAATAGCCTCTCCTAGCAATATCTCCAGTGTATGTGAGACACTCCATACATCATGTATGTGAGCTTCATCATCTTTGCCTCCAAGGACACCATCTTGAGAGCTGAAGCTGAGGAAGACTTGAGATGCTTGCTGTAGAAAATGGATTGCATCTAAACATCAAGAAGACAAAAATCCTTACCACTGGACCAATAGGCAACATCATGATAAATGGGGAAAAGATTGAAATGGACAACAATTTCATCTTACTTGGATCCACAATCCACAAACTTCGTATTAGCAATCAGGAGATATGTTGCATTGGGAAAATTTGCAGTCAGGGACCTCTCCAGATAACTGAGCAATGATGTCAGTTTGAAGACTAAGGTATGCCTGAATAGACCATGATCTTTTCAGTCACTTGCTATGCACCTGAGAGCTGGATAATGACTAAGGATGACAGAAAAATTGATACCTTTGAACTGTGGCATTGGAGAAGAGTACTAAATATTCATGTATGGCATAAAGAACAAACAGATATACTTCCAAAAAGTGCAGCCAGAATGCTCCTTGAAGGTACAGCTTAATGGTAAGGAATGACAATGCCAATCCAAAGATAGACATTTCAAATCTATCAGCCTGCTTTGCAGGAAAAGGATGGGAAGTCTCCTCCTGTGTGATTTATTGCCTCTGAAAACGTGCTGGAGGGTCAGGTATGAGTTGGTTCCAACTGGAGAGTAATCAACAACAATTACTCTCAACAAGATGGGATTAACTGTAGCAATGGGCTCAACTGTAGCAATGGGCTCAACTATATCAGAGATTATAAAATGGCACAGGATAGGACAAGTTCAGAACTGTTGTTCATTGGTTACTTTTAAAGAGGGAAGAGTCCATAATTCCTTCCACTCCACTATACCAGATACATACAGTTTAGAAAAATCAATTTAAGACTTATTTTACTTTTTTAATATACATTTCAAAACCCAGAAATTTTGCAGTCAGAATAGCAGCTACTCAAGTCTAAAAGAATTAGTCATTAGCTATCGCAGAGAGGCAAATAAAAACAACTATAAGATATCATCTCACCCTAGCAACAATAGCAAAAGTTCAATAGAACATCTAACAACAAATGCTGGAAAGGTTCTGGAGAGACAGGAACCCTTATTCACTGCTGGTGGGAGTCTAGAATGGTGCAACCACTATGGAAAGCAGTATGGCATTTTCTAAAAAAGTAGGAAATAGAAATACCATTAAACTCAGTAATTCCACTACTGAGAACTTACCCTAAAGAAACCAGAACCTCCATGCAAAAGGATGTATGCACACCCTTGCTTATTGCTGCATTAGTCACAATAGGAAAGAGATGGAAGCAACCCAAGTGTCCATCAACAAACGAATCGATAGAAAAACAACAAAATACTATGCAGCTCTAAAAAGCAACAAACTTCATAGAACATTACACAACATGGTGACTCTGGAGGACATTATGCTGACTGAAATAATCTCAGTCACAAAAGGACAAATACTGAATAATACCACTGTTATAAAGCAGGAATGGCATTGTGAATTAGGAGAACAGGAAGAGTCAACAGATAATGAACACAGCACTGAAATAGAAGGAACTGTATAAAAGGAATATATGATTAGGCATTATATGTATGACAACAGTTCAGAATAAAAGGTGCATTATATAAAGTGGACTGGGAGAGGGGAAGAAGAGGGGGAAGGAAAAAACTGCAACAATGAATATTTTTTAAAAAGTGAACTAAGAGAGGAGGAAGGGACTGGGAGGGAGGAAAATGTGCAACAATGAATAAATGAAAATCCAACTTTTCTGTAAACTTTCATTACAATCACAATTAAAAGAAATAATTTTATTTAAAAAAGAACTAGTAGATAAAATATTTACTGAATTGACATTAAGAATAATGTTTATCTTAATTTCTTAACTTCTAACCCAAAGGCTGTGCTTCTCAGTGGTTTGAATCCACCACTGACTCAAGGGAGAAAGACAGGCAATCTCCTCCTGTGCAGTCAACAGCCTCTTGAACCCACTGGAGGGTCATTTATGAGTCAGTTCCAACTGGTTTGCATAAGTATGAGTGAGTGAAAAAGCTTGATGGTATGTTGACTCACTGAGTCAATTCCAACTCATAGCAACCTTCCATTGGATCTTCCAAGGTTCTAAATCTTAACAGAGGGACACTGTATTATCTTCCTTCTGAGAAGCTGTGGTATTCAAACATTGGGAAATGTGGACTATTTATCTCCAGCATGATCCAATGAGTACTACACCACCACAGCATGCTTACCAGTGGCATGTGTTTGTATGTAAATATGTATGTACGTATGTGTGTGTGTGTGTGTGTGTGTATCTCCAAAATGCCAAGTCTAAGTTTGCAGCAACCATAAATAAAACATAAAACTAGTTATTTTTAGTATCTCATACCCATGAGATCACACTAGAATGGTCAACAAAAAATTGTGGAAGCACAGATCATGTATTTTGCCTAACCACCATCCAAGAAATGTCTATTTGCATGTATGTCTGTGGTGCCTTGTTTTTTAAGAGAGAGCAGCTATCTTTTTATTGCCCCAAATGTGACTGAGTAGTAGTAGGATGTCTAGGTGTACCCTAATCCCTGCAGCACTGCTTCTCCTTCCCTTCCTCCTGGTTTTATTTACCATCACTGTCAGCAGCTGCACAGCCTTTAACTCATGTCAAAGGCCAGCACCTACCATGGGTCCACCAGTCCTGGTGTGGGCGATGGGGATGCTGGCCAGGCTAGGGCATTGTCCAGCTCCTGGGTCTGGCCAGTGGATGCACTGTGGATGCCAGTGGATCAGGAAGGGCCCAGACTAATAGAGCAGCCAAGGGGCACTATCACCCACCATGCTCCCAGCACCCACAGACTGTTCCTTTGCCCACCTGTCCATATACACAGTTGCCTCTCACATTCTATGCCTGGATATGTACCAAATCCCATCCCCACCTAGGAACTCCATACTCATTAAGGCTGGCCCCCTGTATCCAGTGCATACAGCTATGAAATTGTCCAATTGGATCCTATAAGGTTTTAACAGAACTTATGGGGATTTAATGATGAATGATATGGGAACCACCTGTATACAACATGTTTACAGAATGTTCATATAGCATAACATCCCATTTCACATATCAAAGATAGTAAGTGAAGTATACCTGAAGCTCAAAGGAAGAGTTGTTACATGCCATCAGGTCGAGTACAATCCATAGCAACCCTTTGTACAAAACACCCTGAACTTTGCCCTATCCTGTGCCATCTTCATCATCTCTAATACACTAGAGCCCATTGCTGAAGTCACCATTGTCAACCTATCATGTTGGGAGTCTTCCTCTCCTTTGCTGGTCCTCCATCTTTCCAAGCACAATATCCTTTCCCAAGGAAAAGCCTTAGTCCAAAGTATAAAGAACAAGGCTTCGCCATCTTTTCCTCCAAGGAGCATTATGGCTGCACTTTCTCCAAGACATATGTTTGTTCTTTTGGGACTCCATGGGATATTCAGTACTCTTCTGCAGCACAACTCAAAGTCATTAATTCTTCTGTCATTCTTTTTCATGGTCCAGCTCTCTGATGTGCAGCAGATGATTGCGATGACCATGGCCTGAATCAGGCGCACCTTAGTCTTCAACCTGACATCACTGCTCCTCAGTAATTTAGAGAGATCCTTGACAGTAGACTTTCCCAATGCTATACATCTCCCAATCTCCTGACTGCTGGTACCAAGGGTGTTTACTGTGGATCCAAGTAAGATGAAATCACTGATAATTTCAATCTTTTTCCATCTATCATGATGTTGCCCATTGGTCTAGTGGTGAGGATTTTTGTTTTCTTGATGTTGAGATTCATATTGCAGGATGCAGTCCTTGATCCTCTGAAATAAGTACTTCACTTTGAGCAAGCAAGATTGTGTCACCTGCATAATGTAGGTTGCTGAAAAGCCTGTCTCCAATCCTTATGTCATATTCTTCTTCATAAAATCTAGTTTCTTGAATGATTGGCTCAGTGTGCAGACTGAATTGGTATGGAGAAAGGATACAGCCCTGATGCAGACCTTTCTTAATTTTAAGCCTTGCAGTGTTCCCTTGCTGTTAAGCCAATAGCTTCTTGGTCTAGGTATAGATTTCATGTAAGCATACTTAAATGTTCTGGAATTCCCATTCTTCTCAAAGTTAGCCATAGTTTGTTATGATTCACAAACAGACATTCTTCTGATATTCCCTTTCAGCCAAGATCCACCTGACAGTATTAACAGTAGTATATACTAAGCAGAGCTTTGAACCAGTTTGAACCAGCTCGCCCGTGGCCAATGAAGCTAAACTAGAACAGATTCAAATTTTTAACGTTTGAATAATCTCAAATGAGAAAAAAAATACACGTCAAAACGCTGGCGCTGAAGCAGAGGCACAGTGAGCCCTTTTATGAACCTGATGTGTGAAATTATATTGGAAAAATTGTGGACAGCAGCATACATCGAACATTGCTGTAAGCCATCATCTTTGAGCAGGACACTGCTGTTACTGACCCTGCTCAAAATCCAATGGGCAAGAGATCTGGTTGTTATGCAACACATATGCTGTTATTGCTCTCCAGGACGGAGTAAGATTCTAGCCATTATTTTTTTCACTCCACTTGACCCAAATTTTACCATTTCAGGTCTAGTCCAGTTTTGCTTACTGTTCATGAGTAAACTGAGAATGATCAGTTCAAAGCCCTGATATTTACTGTATCAGAGACTCTTACCACCTGGTGTTAACTCATGTAATCCTCACAACCACCCCATGAGATGATGTTTGCCATGTAAACATTAAGAAATGATAAAATGTGGAAGCTATGTAGTGATCCCTAATAATCTGATAAACCAAATAATTGCAAAAGGATAAAAGATGGAATACAGTGCTAATCCCATCATAGTCCTAAATGTTAGGATAAGGGAGTTTCCACAGAATGTGTCCTGTGATACCTGTTGTCTCACTAGAGATTAAAAAAGAGGAAGGGAACAGGGAAGGGAAAGGGTGGAATGCCTCAGTACTATCAAGAAAGAATTGCGAAGTGTGTCTTTTTTAATCCAAGCCTCTGGTCAAGGATGCACCCTGACATGGAGGACACACGGAGATCTCCAGGGAATGCTGAGCCTACAAATGCTGAAGACTTCTCCTAGAGCTGTGGTGGTTGTTATGGAAACTGACCCACAGCTGACTGGGTTTTCAGAGGCAGTAAATTGCAGGAGAGGAGACTGTCCATCTTTCTCCCCTGAAGCAGGTAATTAGAACCACATGTCTCCAGAGCTCATTTCCCCTACAGCTAGATCAGATAATTTGGACTTCTAAACTCCTAAAATAAACTGCACTGGGGAAGTCCGCTGTCCTGGGCCCCTCCAAAGTGTGGAATAGTGGTGTTGGTTTGAAGAGTAAGGTGTGCCTAATTCAAACCTTAGTTTTTTAAAAAATTTGCTATGCATCTAAAAGTGGGACAATGAATTAGTATGATAGAAGAAGGCTTAATATCCCATGGACTGTCAAAAGGACAAATAAGTATGCCTGGAAAAGGTGTAGCCAAGATGCTTTTTGAAGGATAGTGAAATTTTGTCTCACATACTTTGAGCATGTTTTTCCTTGGAAAAGTAGAGGGTCAGTGAAGGAGAAGATCCTCAACAAGACAGATTAACAGCCAGACGGGCTCCAGTGTTTTGGAGATGAAAGGATGGCACAGGATAGAGCCCTTGTTCACAGGGTTGTGATGAGTTGTAGGCAGCACTTAACAACAACCTCCTAAACTTGTTAGATGCCATCAGCTGAACCCTGACTTGTCCTCAGGGCTCGAGCTCACTGTGTCATTCTTCCTAATCTGGAGAATAAATTTTTATTTGTGAAAGTCATTCAATTATGGTATCTTTTTATAACAGTATTAGATAACTAATGTCAATTTTAACTTCCCAAAAGGGAAAAGCACAAAAAGTTAGTATGCCAAGAAGCCTGTCTGAGTTCTAACTTCTAAATGAACTATCCTAGGTAACATAGGCAATAAGCATTTGTAAGAAATACTGTATTTCCATTCTTCAATTTTTTTCAAAATTATCACAAAACCAAGTTCTGTTGCATTAAAAAAAATATACTCAATAAGCATCACATGTCCAAACATGTAGTTTGTCTACATAAACTGCTTACTCTTCTAACTGGATATGGCAAGGATTAGGTCTGTTGTTCACATTGTATCTAAGTAACAGTTTGACTCAACAGACCTAAAAACAACAACAATAATGAATTTAGTTTGTTTCATCTAACCGCTCTCCTTAATTTCCCAAGTATTTATTCTACTATGCTTAAGGGTACATAGTGTTCCCACACCAGGAGTCGAACCTGGGCCGCCTGGGTGAAAACCAGGAATCCTAACCAAAGGAATATACAGAGTCACTGTATCAAAAGGAATTGGAAGACACAGAAGAATTTCATGAAATAACATATGACCAAGAGCCTACAGTGATGAAGGAGAAGTTCAAATGGTTCTGGAGTTGACGGAATACCAATTGACATATTTCAACAAACAGACACTGCCCTGGATGTGATAAGTTGTGCCAAGAAATCAGGACAGCCAGCTGGCCGACCGACTGGAAAAGAGCGATATTTGTTCCCATTCCAAAGAAAGGTGACCCAACAGAGTGCGGAAATTATCGAACAATATCATTAATATCACATGCAAGCAAGATTCTGCTGAAAATTATCCAAAAACGTTTGGAACAATATGTCAACAGAGAACTGCCAGATGTGCAGGCTGGGTTTAGAAGGGGTTGTGGTACTAGGGATATAATAGCTAATGTTAGATGGATCTTGGAAGAAAGCAAAGAATACCAGAAGAATGTCTATCTGTGCTTCATTGACTATGCAAAGGCTTTTGACTGTGTGGATCACAACACGCTGTGGCTGACTCTGAGAAGAATAGGAATCCCAGAACATTTGATTGTGCTAATGCGAAACCTATACCTGGACCAAGAGGTAGTCGTCAGAACAGAGGAGGGAGACACTGGATGGTTCAAAATCAAGAAAGGGGTCCCTCAGGGATGTATTTTGTCTCCATACCTTTTCAATCTGTATGCAGAACAAGATCATCCGAGATGCTGGGCTGTACGAGGAGGAATGTGACATCACGATTGGTGGAAGAATCATCAACAACCTGTTTTATGCAGATGACACAACCCTGCTCACTGAAACTGAGGAGGACCTGAAGCGCTTGCTGCAAGAAGGTCAAGGACTGCAGCATCCTATATGGATCGAAGCTAAACATCAAGAAAATAAAGATTCTCACTACTGGGCCAATTGGCAGCATCAGTATGGATGGTGACGAGATTGAGATAGTTAAGTTTTAGTTTGCTTGGCTCCACAATCAACACTCTTGGTAACAGCAGCCAGGAAATCAAGAGACAAATTGCATTGGGAAAGTCAGCTGTGAGGGACCTCTCAAGAGTATTGAAGAGCAAAGACGTCAGGCTGGAGACTAAGGTGCGCCTGATCCGAGCTATAGTCTTCGCAGTTACATGCTATGCATCAGAGAGTTGGACAGTGAATAGGGTTGATAGAAAGAGAATTAATGCCTTTGAGCTTTGGTGCTGGAAAAGAGTGTTGAATATACCATGGACTGTTAGGAGAACAAACAGGTTTGTTCTGGAGTAGGTGAAGCCGGAATGCTCGTTGGAGTCAAGGATTCTGAAGCTTCGTCTGACATACTTTGGGCATGCAGCAAGGAGGGACTGGTCCTTGGAGAGGGACATCATGTTTGGCAGAGTGGAGGGGCGGTGAAGGAGAGGAAGACTGTCAATGAAATGGATTGATTCTGTGACTGGAGTGGTGGGAATAAGTGCGTTTGAGATGGCTAGATTGGCACAGGACAGAATGGCGTTTAGAGCTATGAGTCGCAAGCGACTAGATGGCACATAACAACAACAACATGTTTAAGGGAACACTGGTGGCCTAGTGGAAAGAAGCTGCGCTGAAATGCTGAAAGAATGTGGTTCAAATCTACCAGCTGCTCGATGGGAGGATGGGCAATCTACTACCATATGATTAACTGTCTCTGAAAACCCACCAAAGGGTCAACTATGAGTTGATTTCGGCTCTATGGTACACAACAACAATATGTTGAGAAAGTAATAGTTCTAATTTTAAAAATTAATTTCTTAAATACTTAATTGTGACATCTTGAGAATGTATAATCTTGTTCAATTATATGAGAAACTTTAAACATTAAATGGAAGATAAAACATCTCTGTATTACACTATTTCCTTATAAAACAGTATTTTCCTTTATAAAATAGAGTATTTCCCTTATAAAACAGAACCATGTATTATAATAAATCCAGTACCAATGAACTGATGTCAAGTCATGCTCCATCAGGTTTCCAAGGTTTTATAAATCCTTACAGGAGAAGAGCTGGTGAATTTGAACTGCTGGCTTTTGGCTAGGACTTCAATACAACACATATAGCACCACCAGAGGTCCTCTGCATTACAATTTTTTCCCCATTGCAACTTACTCAAAGATGTCGCTCCACAGGGTTTCTGAGCCTGTAAATCACACAGAAGATTGTACCACTTTTTCCTGTGGAGCCTACTGGTGGATTCAAACCCCTAGAAAGGTTAACAGTGCAATTCCCTACTGCAGGGAAACTAAGAAATAATAAACATTACTTTAAAATGCTATCACAGAGAAGTTAGGGGCAGTAGTACAAATTAACTTACATTTTATTACTGAGTTTCAAATACTGTACAGTGCGGCACTGTAGAATACTATACACTATTATTGGGAATTTATCATCTAAATGTAATGAACAGGAATCACAAATCAGAAAATGGGAAATAGCCAGTGCCTTAGAAATGACATAATATCTATGCTATTTATTTTTATTGAGCAAGTAAAACATTTGCTGGTTTTCCCCTAAATAGTTACACTATTACCACTTATTTTTACACATTCTTAATGGCATTTCCCTCCAAAAAATATGTTTTAGAGTTCTTGGCACTAATTCCTAAAATCAAACAAATCTGAAAATAGAACTTTTTCATTATTTTATTGCTTTACCACAGGCTTAATGGCTCAAGAAAGGACTCTGCATTCTAAAGAAAAGTATGCAGTGTTTTAAAATTTAAAATACTAAGTAAGTGATACTCACAAGCAGATAACAGCAACTAAAACTTTTACTAGTTTTTCCTTTTTTTTACAAAATGATAATCATTGTGTTAATATTATACTACAAAAGCATGTAGATGCCATAATTTAAAAAATTAAATGTCAGATATATAAGTAATGGCATTTTCTTCAATAATTAACAATTTTTATAATTTCTATTTTGAAACAAATGTTAAAATTTGTCCAATCCATGATTTATTATTAAATAAGAACTGAAATACTTAGCATCTCAAAGAACTATCAAGAATGGCAAACTTGAAATTGCCCCTATAAATCTTCCATTGGTAATATAACTCTTTTATTATTTTATTTCCTAAGTATACATTCTACTATGATATGTTGACAATTGAATAGTTCTGGTTTGAAAAATTAATTTCTCATATAATTAAATGTGAACAATCTTGAGGTTATAGAATTTTGTTAAAATTATATGAGAGCCTTGAAATGTAGATCCATCTATCTATCCATCATATAGAGAATATATCTCTGTTAACTACTGTTGTTAAAGAGTAGTTTAAATCTATAGTAAGAGTGGAGTTCGAATGAAAATTTTAAAATGGGCATCTGCTTTGAGAATCATGAAACCTCAAACACTGCTCTGAAGTGTGGGCCTGTTGAAATTACTGTTGAAAAATAAAGACAAAACTGGACTGATATTTTAAAAGAAACATTTTATATTATCATTATATTGACCAGCTGAAATGTAACTAATGACAGACTCTATTTTACACAAGTTTATTCCATTAACACCTAATGGTTAGTTATTAGTAAAGTTTAAAGTTTTAAAGAAAGTTTCCCTAGCAGCCAGGTATTAGTAGGTAACTATATAAAATAATACTGTTATAAATTTTACATTTAATAGCTAGTATGTACTGTCAGTACAATTCTCAAAAACCTGTCAATATTTTGACTCATTATAAAAATGAGTAGCAAGTAAGTGATCTTCCCTGAGGTAAAAGACCATATGCAAAAAATCACTGCTCATCTCCAATTAAGTTGCATACCTGAAATAACAATAATGACCAGTGCCTGGAAATTACAGACGCCTTTCAGATTGATAGTTTAACTGCAAGGAGTAGGCCTGATATAAAAACACAAATTATTGAAAATATAAAGCAAACTTCACAGTCAATAGCATTTACTAAATTTCTCAGTTCTCCCTTCTGTTTTCCATTAAAATTTCTAAATAGTGAAAAAAGAAAGTACAGAATGAGTTTTAAGCTTCCTCTTTTAACTAGTTCCTAAGTAACCACATAACCATTCCTTTAGAGTTAATTATGTACTTGGCAGTGCCATTTTTTTTTCAATTTCAACTAGTTTATATTCTAGACAAATACCCTCCTAGATTATGGGTCAATTCAAACTTGGTATGATTAGCTAAAAAACAGATTACTGAAGAAAAATATTATTTTATCTCACTTTTCAGTGAAACATTGTAAACAGAATTTAACTACAGGACTAAATTATAAAAATTAGGTTACTTCTAGGGCTGAAAATGTTTTAATATCTCTGGCTTGGACTCAAAGGTGTGATCACATAATAAATCATAATAAAAAAATGTCATTCTATACCAAAGTATTGGATCATAATAATAAGGAAGAACAAAACATGACATTTAAAGAAACTATTCTAAAACTTCTTTGTAAAAGTAATACCTGGCCCATTTCTTCAAAGTTTCAACTGATATAAGACAATTTCAAGGAATGTGATAATTTCTCAGAGTCAAGCCTTTCCTTTTTTTATCAAAGGGAGCCCAACGTGTTACTGTAATATTAAAACCTAACTGGTTTCTAAATGGCATTGCTGTGGCAAGAGAAACAGCTCAAGCATTGTTAAGAGATTAAGCCCATCTTCTAACCTCTGTATGTGTAATCTAATTCTCAATAAATGCAAGTATTTAATATAATATCAAGGGAGAAAATATTTCATGCTGATTTTTTCACTTTATGCTAAGAAATTATATTTATCAGTTATTATCTTACTATATCAAGTCACAGGGGAAGAAAATATTCTTTAAAGAAAAGGTGATTATCATCTACCTGGAAGCAGTGCAACAGCTTATTAAAAAATATGCCTGCATTTATACAACATCTTGTTAAACACTATGCCTGTATTTAAACCAAAGAGGGAGAGAGAGGAGGGAGAGGATGGAATATGGAAGTAAAGATGTATCTCAGTGGATGAAAATGTGAGAAAATAATTATAGTGGTTAGTGACATTTATAATTTAGTTTAATACACACAGAAGCCTCCTCTACTGGCTAAGTGGAAAATACTATTCAGTAGCTGTAATTTCTCACTTTATGCAACACTAGTGCATAATATTAAAATTCTAAGTTTTACTGCTATTTTAATATATAGAAAAATGCTTGAAAGTAAATTTAGAAGTAGAAGAATGGAGAGTAAAACATGGTGATAAAATTAGCCAATATATATATATATACACACACACACACACACACACACACATACATACACACACACACACATTTATGGATAGAAATATTTTGCTCAAGTGTCATTTGTAAATGTCTAAATTCTCCATTCTTTCTTTAATCAAAATGGAGTTTATTTAATAAGTGGATTCAATTAGAGATACTTTCACAGAAAGAAGACCAAAACCTCCCTTATTTGGAAACACAAGTTAAAGCAATGTCTATATTCCTTATGAATCAACAGGCAAAGATTTCTTAAACTCCTGATAATATACTTTCTGATGTACATTTTCTCAAAATGCAAACACCGTTTTGCATCTGTTACATGTGCAAACAGAGACAGCCAGGCTTTGAATGCTGTAGGCAAGAGAGTGTATTAACATAACATTTTGTCTTTCATCCATTCAAATTCAACTTAATTGGGTGAACAGAGGAAAAAGATGGATTAAAATGTACATTTGAGAATACAAATTTGTAAAATAGGGTAAGATAGTGCAATACCAATCTCAGTATAAACATTCTTTGTCTTTAAGGAGTAAGCATGAAGGCTGCTTCTCAAGGAAGCTGGCACAGAGGATTTAATGAATACACTATTTAGGCAAATGTCATGTTGATTAGGGTATGATGCAGCAAAATCTGCATGCTAAAACCAAGTGATGCCAACAAATAAAGAAAATTTTATGGACTCAAAGGAAGAAAGGAAAACATTTTTGGTTCAAAGGGGCTCAAAGACACTTAGCATATTCAAGCTTAAATACCATTGATCAAAATTGTAGATCAGGGTAACTCATTCATAAAGATAAATTCTTATTTATAAATTCTCTGTGAATCTGACAAACTCTGTAAATTATAAATCATTAACTATCATTACCATTATTTTTGTCTTTTCTACCATTTTGCAATCAACTTTTCTGCAAGATTAAAAAAAAAATGTAGGTGGTTCCTGACCAAGTCAGGATTCAAATAACAATGGTAACATATTATCAACAACAGACCACAAAATTGGCTCTGTTGGCTGGTACAGCAACATAACTGAATCATAATGACTTTATCTTTCTAGAATACTTTTTCTGCCTAACCTTGCTCAAATCAGCAAAATATCATTACACTCTATTCTAAAGATATTTTCATCAAGAATACATATCTCTATGAATGTGTATACGTTCACGGAAATGTCAGGATCCCATAGAGCCTAATAAAATCATATTATAAATTTTAGAATACAATTTAGTTCAATAACAAACTTTCTGACATTCTCATAAATATGTGGGATAGTTTACCTTGATGATATCAACATTAGCAAAAATCTCACTTCTTTCCCACTTCTAGCCTTTTGGATAACAAACATTTAGCAAAGAGAATTTTTATGTCTAAAACATTAAGACTTTCATGGACTTAAAATTACAAAGAACATCCAATGAACCAACATATATGGGAGAAATTCATCTGAGCAGATCTAATAACTAATGTAAAGGTAATTCAGAGCCAGTCTGGGCAGCAGTATATTAAAAGCTATTACCAACCACACATTTGTCATGCAGTGAATAACAAGATATAATCTTTGAAATATACATACAAGATTTTTAATGGCTAATCAAGTTATGTGGCCCAGCCAACAAATATTACATATTCACAATAAACACTGCCCTTATATAAGCTTCTAATTAAATCAAGAGTGATCCATTGGCTCAGTTGTGTTAGTCATCTCAGCATCTTGACTATCCATCTCTTCAGGCTCCTCCACAGAATTTCCCTTTTGTGCTTTTGACCTTGTAGAGAATGTTGCTCCCAGTGCATCTGCCACACTGCTATCAGTTGTTTCTGTATTCAAATTTTCAGTGCCACCAGTTACAGAAAAAGTTTCAGGAAAGCCACTCTGAAGAGTCCCAGGCTTTGCAGCAGAACTCACAACTTCTACTTTCCTTTGAGGAAGATCAGACAGTGACTGCTCTGTATTTTGATCCCGCAAGTGCTTGTCCATTGAAGCCTGAATAGAAGAAACCATTTCCTGCAATTTTTTTCGTTGGGCCTCAATCAAATCAGGATCAAGCTGCCTGCTGTCTCTCATTGTTACTACTCCAGGAGCTATTCGAATAAGCTCACTGTTACTAGGAGCAGCTGTGAATACAGAAGGCTCTGTTTTAGTGGAACTATTACTAAAGTCTGTCCCTGTAGTATGCTTTCTTACAATGGGAGTTTCCCTAGCTCTTGGATCAAGGTGTGGGTTACTAGAAGCAGTCCCTAGAGAATGCCCTTTTCCCTGAAAGGCAGTTACATTATGAAGTTGCTCGGATTTCTTTTTCACAACTCCACCACTACCTAGTTTTAAAAGCCCATGTGAAGGACTTGATTCCCTACTTCTTGTAGTGGCCTCTGCTCGGACCTGACTTACAGCCTCTTTAACTAAATCTTCAACATCAGGACCAATGGGGAAATGTCCTGCAGCATCCACACACAATTCCAATCTATCTTCAGAAGCATTATAGACAAAGGTTTTTCCCGGTAGATGTGGAAAAGTGCAATGCTTGCCATCAGCCATGCCTAAAGGAGGAGAAAAGAGATTTAGTATTTTAAAATCCTACTACAGGTATCAGCAAAAATGTTATAGAGATTATGACAGTTGAAATAGCAACATTTAAATAACAATTTCCAGAAAACAGTTTTTAAAACAAAATAAAATTTACTGCCAAAAAAGAAATGTCACCATCATTAAAGTAATTCTCCCAAAAGATTTGGGTGGTATTTTTTCAAAAAAGAAAAGAGTCATTGTCCTAATAGTAAAGTTAAAAAAAGAGGTTGAAACAAAAAGCTGAACTGAAAGGTAAATGTAATATAAAGTGATAAGAAAATATAATTTAATTTTCTAAAATTTAAGTAATAAACTTAGAAAAATACCTAGCAGAAATGAGTTACTGCATCTGGGAACCAAAGACTATGGTTCCAAGGAACATCAAAGTTGACAGGCATAATACAGCCCACAAAGAAAAACTAGTGAACAGCCATTAGGGTCTTAAGCTTGTGAGGAGCCATCCAAGATGCAACTCCACACCAAGAACAAGGACAACTACTAAAGAACCATCCAAACCTCTTTGGATGGGGTTTGAGACTAGAAAACTTAGATGGTACCTGACTACCATTGCTCACTGCTCTGAAGTTAATTAATTACCTTAGAAGGTCTTAGAGAGTGTAGGAGAAATAATGTGGAACAAATACCAAAATCATTAAAAAAGAACCAGGCATAGTGGTCTGACAGGGACTGGTGGAATGCCCGACCAAGACTGCCCCAGAGGTGCCTTTGAGGCCTGGATTGAAGTCACAGATATGGGTCTATTTTCAGCCAAACAGTAGACCAATTTATTATATGAATGAAACCAATAGAGGGTTCATACTCCTTAGAAAAATCAATCACTGGAGATCAAAAGGGCAAGATTTGCCAAGGACAAAATTCTGAAGGTCAGGAAAGGAGATATAAACAGGAAAAAGAAGTAAGTAGTGGGATAAGTAATGTTATACTGAATTGTTGAAAGGAAAGCCAATTTGCTGTGTAAACTTTCATCCAACATGTGTATGAGTGGAACAGCAAACCTTTTTCAACTTACAATTTTAAAAAATGTAATTTTAAAAGGAAATGAATGAGTTACCAACTAGGAGACTCACTGGAAACCACATATCCAACAATAATCTATTATCTATCTATCTAAAATCTCAACAAAAAACAACAAAGGACTTGAGGACATCTAAATGCCTACCACATGAAATGATGGTAAATATGATATGATATCATCAGAGAGATACAAATAAAAACCTCAATGAGATTTCATTCCAGCTAGGATAATTCTATAGGCTGTCTAGGGAGCTTTAGTGGCCTAGTGGTAAGAATCTACACTGCAATCCCAAAGACACATGGTTCGAATCTGCCAGATGCTCCAATGGAGAAGGACTGGCAAGCTTCTCCCAATTAACTGCCTCTAAAAACCCAGTGGAGGGTCAGCTATGGATTGGTTCCAACTTGATGGTACACAACAACAGGATAACTAAGATTTTTAAAAAATAAAAAAAAATTATAAATGTTAGGTACAAAATGGGGAAAATTAAATTCTTAACTCATTGTTACTCAGAATGCAAAATTGGATGACTGCTGTGGATAAGTGTGGCAGTTCCTAAAAAAACCCAACCAAATAAAAAACTAGCACTACTAAGTGACCCAACAATTCCACTCCTAGGTATATAGCCAAAAGACTTGAAAACAAAGACTCAGACACTTGTACACTAATGTTTGCTACTGCACTAGTCACAATAGCCAAAAGGTGGTGGTGGGGTTGTTGACTGCCGTTGACTATCCATCCTCCCAAAGAGCAGCTGGCCTCAAATTGCATGCTTTTGGGATTGCAGCGCAGCTTCTTGCCACTAGGCAACCAGCACTCCCTATCTGAAGATTACTCTATTTTGAAAAATTGTATTTGTGAAATGATAAGAAAAACTCACTAAAACCTTCTAAAGATTAAACCCCTGTGCACATCAAAAACATTTTCTAACAGAGTGAAAGAAAACCTACTGACTGGGAAAAAAACATTTGGCAATACCATTTCGGATAAGGGTCTGGTAACAAACGTTTACAGAATCCTACAGGGCCTCCACAAGAAAAAAAATTTATATCTAATCACAAAATGGGCAAAAGATAATGGAAAGACCTTTCACTGCAGAAGTTATTTGAATGGCCAACAGACACATGAAGAAATGCTCCAAATTACTGGCAGTAAGATACAAATCAAAATCACAATGAGATACCATCTCACCCCAGTAGCAGTGGCAAAGTTTAACGAGAGAGCAAGTAATAAATTTTGGAGAGATAGGAACTCTTATACACTGTTGGTGGGATTGTAAAATGGTATAACCACTCAGGAAGGCAGTTTAGTGTTTCCTCAAAAAACTGAACATAGCTTTCTGAAGGAGAACGCTGCCGAGGAAGCATCATCGCAAAAGAGTTTATTCCCACCGCCGCCATGTCGAAGTCAGAGTCTCCTAAAGAGCCCGAACAGCTGCAGAAGCTATTCATCGGGGGGCTGAGCTTCGAGACGACGGATGAAAGTCTGAGGAGCCATTTTGAGCAATGGGGGACGCTCACAGACTGTGTGGTAATGAGAGATCCAAATACCAAGCGCTCCAGAGGCTTTGGTTTTGTCACATACTCAACTGTGGAAGAGGTGGATGCAGCCATGAATGCAAGGCCCCACAAGGTGGATGGAAGGGTGGTGGAACCTAAGAGGGCTGTCTCCAGAGAAGATTCTCAAAGACCAGGTGCCCACTTAACTGTGAAAAAGATCTTTGGTGGTGGAATTAAAGAAGACACTGAAGAACATCACTTAAGAGATTATTTTGAGCAGTACGGGAAAATTGAAGTGATTGAAATCATGACTGACAGAGGCAGTGGCAAGAAAAGGGGTTTTGCTTTTGTAACTTTTGATGACCCTGATTCTGTAGATAAAATCATTATTCAGAAATATCATACTGTGAATGGTCACATTTGTGAAGTAAGGAAAGCCCTGTCAAAGCAAGAGATGGCCAGTGCCTCTTCCAGCCAGAGAGGTCGAAGTGGTTCTGGAAACTTTGGTGGTGGCCGTGGAGGCGGTTTTGGTGGGAATGACAACTTTGGTCGAGGAGGAAACTTCAGTGGACGAGGTGGCTTTGGTGGCAGTCGTGGCGGTGGAGGATATGGAGGCAGTGGAGATGGTCATAATGGATTTGGTAATGATGGAAGCAACTTTGGAGGTGGTGGAAGCTACAATGATTTTGGCAATTACAACAATCAATCTTCAAATTTTGGACCCATGAAGGGAGGAAATTTTGGAGGCAGAAGCTCTGGTCCTTATGGTGGTGGTGGTCAATCTTTTGCCAAACCACGAAACCAAGGTGGCTATGGTGGTTCAAGTAGCAGTAGCAGCTATGGCAGTGGCAGACAGTTTTAGTAACTGCCAGGAAACAAAGCTTAGCAGGAGAGGAGAGCCAGAGAAGTGATAGGGAAGCTACAGGTTACAACAGATTTGTGAACTCAGCCAAGCACAGTGGTGGCAGGGCCTAGCTGCTACAAAGAAGACATATTTTAGACAATACTCATGTGTATGGGCAAAAAACTCGAGGACTGTATTTGTGACTAATTGTATAACAGGTTATTTTAGTTTCTGTTCTGTGGAAAGTGTAAAGCATTCCGAAAACAAGGGTTTAAATGTAGATGATTTTTTTTTTTTTTGCACCCATGCTGTTAATTGCTAAATGTAATAGTCTGATCATGACACTGAATAAATGTCTTTAAAAAAAAAAGCTGAACATAAAAATTGCATATGACCCAGCTATTCCACTACTTGGAATATACCCCAAGAAAATTAGAAATGAGACACAAAGAGAGATTTGTACACCAATATTCATAGCAGCGTTATTCACTATCTCAAGATCATGTAAACAGCTCAAATGTCCAACCACAATCAAATCGATTGAGAAACTGTGGTACATTCACATGATGGAATGCTACACAGCATGTAGGATAAATTATTTCAAAAATTACTACCTAACTTAGGAGGGACTGGAGAGCATTATGCTAAGTGAACTAATTCAGTCCCATAGGATAAATACATATAAGACCATTATTGTAGAAATAGAAAGATACCAAGTAAAATAGGTATGAGTATCCAAGGGGGGAAAGGTAGAAGCAGAGGGGTAAGGATGGGCGGGGATGGGGGTAAAGTATAATCATAGGGTCATACAATTTGATAGGTAGAGTATAAGATGAGTAAAGAAAATGGGAAAGATCTGGTATGAAAAACAATGTATCTGAATTTTATAAGCAAAGTAGTATGAAATAAAAAAAAAATATTTTTAAAAACCAAAAAACCCCCCCCACTAAGCATAGATAGTATTACTTGTAAATTCTACTAAGCATTTAAAGGGGAAAAAACCCATACCAAAGCTAGCACAAAATATTTCATAAGGAAAGGAGAAACATTTTTCAGCTTCAACATTACCCTGATTAAAGAAAAACATCACAAGAAAAAATAAAATCATTATTCCACAGAATGTCACAAAAGCCCTCAAAAAAAGGAATGCAGTCCAAGATGCTGCATTGTCAGACAGCTTAGAATGTCACTCAAAACAATTATGAGATGTCATCTCACACCAGCAACAATAGCAAAATTCAATAGAGCAGTAAATAACAAATGCTGACGAGATTGTGTAGAAACTGGAACCCTTATTTACTGTTGGTGGGAGTGGAAAATGATGCAACTTTTAAAGAAGACAGTATGGCACTATCTCAAAAAGTTGGAAATAGAAATACCATTTGATCCAGCAATTCCACTACTGGAAATACACCCTAAAGAAACCAGAACTGCCACCCAAACAGGTATATGCATACTCATGTTTATTGCTGCTTTGTTTATAACAGCAAAAAGATGGAAACAACCAAAGTACCCATCAACAAACAAGTGGATAGAGAAGCTGTGGTATATTCACACAAAATGGAATACTATGCAGCACTGAAAAACAAGGAATTTATAAAATATGATACAAAATGGGTGACCCTGGAGGACATTATGCTAAGTGAAATAGCTCAGTCACAAAAGGACAAATAATGCATAATGCCACTGTTATAAAACAGACCTCACATGGGGGTTGGGAGGAATTAAGAAAAGAGGGGATAAATAATGTACGCTGTACTGAATGAGGGAGAGATTGTTTAAAAGAAATACATTATTAGGTATTATTTGAATGAGAACAGTGCAGAATAAGAGCTGCACAGCAAGTGGACAGGGGTGGGGGGGAATTGTACAACAATGAAATAATTTTTACTCAAAGAGATGTGCGAACTGAGGGGTGTGATGCGGAGGAAAATGTGCAATAATGAATGAATGGAAATTAAAAAAAGTTAAAATAAAATTATATATTTATTTATCAATTACTACTATTAAAGCTCTGGACAATGTACAGAAGAAAAAAAAAAAGAATGTCACTCTTACAACAAAGACCTGAGAAAACAAATTCAGTTGGAGATGACAGTTTGGAATCCTGAGCATTAAAGGCAAGGCTGAAGAATTAGATTTAATGTCAAGAAGAAGTAAAGAGTACAAAAGCAGGAAGGCTGTATGAGGTAGTGGCCATACTGAGACAAAACAGCAGCATTCCTGGCTAAAGGCCCATCATCTGGTACAGATGGATAAAAATACCAAACCCCCCCCAGAATTCATCAATCCACTATTTACTAGAGACACATTTTAGACATAAAGATAAAACAGACTATAAGGAAGACAAAATTTGTCATTAAAGCTAAGGAAGGACTTTAGAGTTACCAAATGGCCACTCCAACAAGAGAACATAATAATCATAAATATATATATACACACACACAATGGATAGGTTCCAAAGTAGATAAAACACATTCTGACAGCATATGGAAGCTCTGGCGGTGAAGTAAGTAAGGACTTGTGCTGCTCACCTACATTTCCAAACCGCTTTGGTGGTTCAAATCCACCAGCTGCTCCGTGGAATAAAAATGGGCACTTCCCTCTCATGTGATTTAAAGCCCTGGAAAATGTGATGGAGAGTCAGCTACGAGTCAGTTTCCACTAGATGGCAATTGAGGTGAATAGCATTGAAAAGACAAATAGCTCCATAACACACCCCCTTTTTGTGAAGGATCAAAAAAAATCACAGCTATCAAGTTGATTCCAACTCATAGCAACTGAGGCTGTAAATCTGAACTGGAGGGAACTGCCCTCTTTCTCCCACAAGGTCTTGGGTGGCTTTGAACTGCTGGAGAAGTTCACTGGGTTTTTTGGTTAGCAGTGCAACAAACATGCACCTAGAGAAAATGGCGCTTTAAATTCCACAATGAATCAACCTCACCTCACAGACATAAACAGAACACTGTACTCAAAAGCAGCAACGTATATATTCTTTTCAACACATATTCTCTAGAACACACTGAAGGCCACAAAGGTTGCTTACCCATTTACTACCCTTGAGCTGTAACTGACTTATAGCTGACTCTCCAGCAGGTTTTTATAAACTATAATATGCATGAGAGGAGACTGCCCATCTTTACCCCATGGGGCAGCTGGTGGATTCTAACTGGGCCTCAACAAATCCCCAGACATCAAAATAATTCAAAGCACTTTCTGATCAAAACACTAAAAAACTAACACAAGACACTAAAACTTTTAGGACACAAGAAAAGCAGTGCTCAGAGGTAAATTTATAGCAACAAACACAAAAACCAAACATGAGGATAGAAATAAAAACATTAGCTCTACACTGACACAACTAGAAAGAGAAGAGTAAAGGAAGACAACAAAATTCATCACCAAAATTCAATATGATTTGTAAACTTTCACTAAAAAAAAAAAACCCTTCATTGCCATCATGTCGGGACCAACTCATAGCTGACCCTCTGCAGGGTTCCCAAGGCTGTAAATCTTTCTTCCAGAGTTCCAGGTAGAGTCAAACCCTCTGAAAGGCTCTGCTTTTGGGTTAAACAAACAACTCTCTACAGACTAAGTCATCAGAGTTTACCAAAACAATTATAATAATGATTAGAGCAGAAAGACTGAAATCTGGAAGAGAAAAACAGCAGAAAACATTAATAAATCCAGATGTTTCATTGAAAAAAAGATCAATAAAATCAACCAACTCCTGGTTTGACTAACAAAAAAGCAGAAGGAGCAAATAGCCAAGTAAGAAATGAGATGGGAGACATGGGGAAAAAAAAACCCACCTATTTTTCAATTTTTTAAAAAGGATCATAACAGAATAGTATGGAAAAACAAACAACAAATCTGAAAATCTAAAAGACCAAATTTCTAGAAACACACTACCTACCAAAACCATCACAAACTAAGGTAGAAAAACTGAATAATAAAAAAGATATTTAAAAAGGTAAAAGAAAAACAAAACCAAAAAACTGCCCAAAACAACAAAAAGCCTTGACCCAGGCAGCTTCACTGGAGAATTCTACCATTCAGAGAAAGCTGACACCAATACTACTCACACTAGGTCAGAACACAGAAAAGGAAGGAATCCTCCTGAACTCATTCTATTCAGTCAGCAGAACACTTGTACCAAAGCCAGGAAACGACACTACAACAAAAGAAAATTAAAGACCCATAACCTTCATAAACATAGATACAAAAAGTGCTTAACAAAGTTCTAGCCAACAGAATTCAAGGACTTTATCAGAAAAATAATGCACCACGACTAAGTGGAATTCATACCAGGTAACACAAGGATAGCTCAACACTGGAAAAACAATCAGTGTAATCCACATAAATAAAACAAAAGAATCACATGATCACCTCAATCTAGACAGAAATGGCATCTGATAAAGCCCAACACCCATTCCTGATAAACTCTCAGCAAAATAGGAATACAAGGGAAACGCCTCAGTATAATAAAAGACAATTCTATAAAATCACAGTCAATATTATTCTCAAAGGAGAGAGAAATTCAAAGCATTCATTCCCCCTTGAGAACATGAACCAAAGATGTCCATAATCACTGCTCTTATTCAACACCGTACTGGAAGTCAGACCTGTATTATAAGGGGGTAGGAAGTATTTAAATTAGTAACTCTCAGTGCCATTAAGTTGGAACCACCTGACTGATCCTTTAGCAGGTTTCTAAGATTGTAAAACGCATGGGAGGAGATCTGCTCTCTTATGTCCATCCTGCTCCCTCGGTGCTGTGGGTGGAATCAAACTCTTAAGAGTATGTATACATCCACTTTCACATTAGCAGTCCTTTGAGTTAGCTGCACAACTTTACAGACTACTATGCCAGAGCTCCCACGAATTTGGCAAGGAAGAAGTAAAATCATCCCTGTTAACAGATGATAGGATACTACTATGAACAAAAAATCTCAAATATTCCACAAGCAAGCTACCGAAACAGAAGGATTCTGCAAACTAAGATAAAAGATAAACATAGGAAAATCAGTTGGATCCTTTTATACCAACAATAGAACCTGAAGAGGAAATTGGGACAATTATATCATTAGCAGTATTTCTTTTAGCTCATACTGATGACCCTATACAATAGAAGAGAATTGGCCTATAAGGTTTTTGAAGCAGGCTGCCCAATTTCCTTCTGTGAGGCAACTGATAAGTTTAAACTTTCTGCTCATCAAATAAATTCCTTAACCATTACTCCTCCAAAATTCCTTCAATAGCATCCTTAAAAGAATAAAATACCTAGAAGTAAATCCAATCAGGCACAAAAAAGATCTGTACGAAGAAAACTACAAAACACTGCTGAAAGAAACCAAAAGACCTGCATAAATAAATGCCTGTGAACTTAACACTATAAAAATGTTAGTGTTATCCAAAGTTATCTATAGATATATTATAATCGCGATCCATATTCTAATAACATTCCTTAACTTAATGTAAAAACTAGTCACTAATATGGTGAGCTCTGGTGACCTAGTTCTAAGAAGTTGTGCTACAATTCCGAAGGCAGACGGTTCAAATCCACTGTTTCATGGAAAAAGGATGGGCAATTTCCTCCCTTCTGATTTATTATCTCTGAAAACTGGTTGGAGAGTCACCGTTGAGTTGGTTCTCACTAGGTAGAGCATACAACAACAACAATTTTATATGGAAAAGAAAGAGAACTTAGATAAGGAAAGCATTACTGAAGAATGATGAAGTAGGAAGACTCACACTATTGGAGCCAATGACCTATACTATACATCCCTATAGACAAAACAGGCTGATATCAATACAACCACACATATATATACACACCAAGGGAACTGAACTGTGAACCCAGAAGTAAATCTATCCCCCTATGGACAGCTAGGAAGTTCTGGTGGCTTAGTAGTACGGAGTTTAGCTGCCAACCCAAAGGCAAAAGGTTTGAATCCACCAGATGTTCCACAGGAGAAAAATGGGCAATCTCCTTCTATGCAATTTACTCTTTCTGAAAACTCACTAGTCAACTATGAGCCGTTTCTGACTTGATGGTACACAACAATAACAAAGACAGCTGATCTCTGACAAAGGCTCAAAGTCTATTAAATGGTGAACAAGATAGCCTTGTAACAAATGATGCTGGCATGACTGGATTTCTGTGTAGAGAAATGAAACAACCCATATTTCACTTAATACAGAAATCACCCAAGGTCCTACATAAAAACTAATACTATAAAAATCACAGAAGACAAATAAGGATAATAGTATGTAATTCAATGCTGTTGCAGTTGTTATGCGCTATTGAGTTGACTACGCATAGTGACGCTATGAACAATGACTTTGAACCTTGCCTGATCTTGTGCCATTTCCTGTACACTTGGGCTCACTGTTACAGTCACTATGTCAATCCATGTTGTTGAGGGTCTTCCTCTCTTTCATTGAACCTCTACCTTTCCAAGCACAATGTCCTTTTCCAAGGATTAGCCCTTCATAACAACATGTCCAGAATATGTGAGACAAAGCTTTACCATCCTTGCCTCCAGGGAATACTCTGGATGCACTTCCTCCAAGACAGTCCTTTTGGCAGTCCATGGGATAATCAATACTCTTCTCCAAAATCACAACTCAAAGGCATTGAGTCATCTTCCATCATTCTTAGCCATTGTCCCCAACTTTTAGACACATAACAAGTTATTAAAAAGACAGTGCCTTCAATCAGGCACACCTTAATCTTTAAACTGTTATCATTGCTCCTTAACAATTTAGAGAGACCTTGACAGTAGTTTTACCCAGTGCAATACAGCATTTGATCTTCTGACTGCTGGTAAAAAGGATGGTGATTTTGGATCCAAACAAGATCAAACAGTTGACCACTTCAATCATTTCTCCAAAGTAATGACATTGCCTACCGGCCTAGTGGTAAGGAGTTTTGTTTTCTTGATGTTGATATGTAATCTAAACTGAAGGTTGTAGTCCACATTCTTCTTCATAAAGTCCAGCATTGAACACTAATGATCAAAGACTAGAGGAGATGTGGGATGACATCAAGGTTATCATCCATGAAGAAACAAAAGGTCATTACAAAAGCAGAGAAGACAAGACCAAACTGGATGTCAGAAGAAACTGAGAATTGGAATAGAATGTCAAAAACCAAAACAAAAGAAATGACAAAGTAAAAGAATTCGATGGAATGTTTCAAAAAGACAAAACAAAGTATTATAATGAAATGTGCATAGAGCTAAAAGTCAGAAACGCAAAAGGGAAGAAAATGGTTGGTATTTTTTAAGCTGAGAAAACGAAAAAACAAATTCAAGCCTCAAGATGCAATACCGAAGGATGGTATGGACAAAATCTTCAAGGATCCAACAAGAAACAAAAGAAGATGGAAGAAATATATTGAGTCACTATGTTGTTATTATGTGCCATCTAGTTGCTTGCGACTCATAGTGACCCTATGTACAAGAGCCCTAAACTCTGCTCTGTCTTGTGCCAATCGCACTGTCTCTGACACTCTCCCATCCTGATTACCCCAGTCACTGAATCAATCCACCTCATACAGGGCCTTCCCCTCCTGTGCACCGTCCCTCCACCCTCCCAAGCATGATGTCCCTCTCCAAGGACCGGTGTCTCCTCACAACATGTCCAAAGTATGTTAGACAGAGACTCAGAATCTTGCCTCCAA
>NW_006399758.1:1174043-1190168 GCF_000299155.1 Elephantulus edwardii | reverse complement strand
TTCACATCTATCTCCCTTTGACCAGCCCTCCATCTAATAACTTATATATGAAGTTCCATGGCTTCTGTGATTCCAAACACATCAGCTGATGGTAGCTCCTTATGTTGGGATCAATGTCTCTGAAGTTTAGTCGTAATGTTTCCCGACAAAAGGTGATGCATCCTGTTGAACTGGTGTGTACTCGGGCTGGAACGAATGTCTTGCGTTTTTTTGCATTCTTCATAATGATATTCTTGGTATCTTCCCATAGCTCATCTGGTCTTCATTCATTAGTGTGTTCAAGGTCTCAAACCTATTCCAGAGCTAAGTTTTTAAATTCAGTGGTGATAGACACAAGATCAAACTCTGATTCCTGCGGATATAATTTAACCTTCTTTAGCTTTAGTTTGAACTTGCTTATGAGTAGTTGTTGGTCTGTTCCATCATCAGCAACCGGCCTAGTTTTCACTGCTGATATTGTACTTGTTCAACAATTTCTTCCACAAATCTAATTGATCTGATTCCTGTGCATCCCATTAGGTGAAATACGTGTGTATAGCCTGCATTTATGTTTCCCGTAAAAGGTATTTGCTATGAATAAATCATTGATTGTACAGAATTCTATCATTTATCCTCAGCATAATTTCTGTCACCAAATCCATATTTTCAGACTATTAATCCTTCTTCCTTGTTCTCAACTTTCACACTCCAGTCACCCATTATCATTAATGCATCTTAGTCAGATGTTCGATTGATTTCTGACTGAAACAGTTGATAGAAATTATCTATTTCCTCCTCTTTGGCTCTAATTGTTGGCATATAATTTGAACAACATGGTATTAACAGGTGTTCCTTGTATGCATATGGATATTATCCTGTCACACACAATACTGCATTTAAAGATGCAGAAAGCAAAGAGTACCAGAGGAATGCCTGTGTTTCACTGATTAAGAAAAGGCATTTAACTGTATGGATCACAACACATTGTGGCTATCCTTGAGGAAAATGGGAATCCCAGAACACTTGGTTTATGCTTATGGGAAACCTATACTTGGACCAGGAAGTAATCCTCAGAACAGAGAAAGGAAACAATGCATGGTTCAAAATCAGGAAAGGAGTGCATCAGGGATGCATCCTGTCTCCATTCCTTTTCAATCTATATGCAGAATTGATCATTCAGGAAGCAGGACTTCATGAGGAGGAATGTAGCAAAAGGACTAGAGGAAGACTCATCAACAACCTACGTTATGCAGATGACACAACCTTGCCTGCTGAAACTGAAAAAGACCTGAAGCACTTGCTGCTGAAGGACAAGGACTAAAGTCTTCAATATGGATTGAAGCTTAATAATCAAGAATACAAAGATTCTCACCACTGGGCCAATTAGAGGCACCATGAAAGATGGAGAAGAGATTGAGGTTGTTAACAATTACAGCTTGCTAGGCTCCACAATCAACACTCATTTTTATTATTATTAATTTCAGTGAACGTTTACAGAGACTTTGGATTTCCATTCATTCATTGTTGCATTTTCTCCATGCCCACTCCTCCCTCCCAGTTTGCTCTTCTCTTTGAAAAGTAAAAGAAAAATTCTTTCATGGTATACAATTACACACAAACACACACACACTCCACAATGCAGTCTTCATTCTGGACTCTTGTCATGACCATAATAGGCAATCATATATTGCTTTTAAACAGTTCTCTCCATCATCTGTTTCAATGTAGTATGCATAATTCATCCAATCTTTCTCAGTCTCACCACAACCAACACTCTTAACACCAGCAGTCAGGAAATCAAAAGGCAAGTTGCACTGGGAAAATCTGCTGTCAGGGACCTCTCCAGAGTGCTGAAAAGCAATCATGTCAGTCTAGAGACCAAGGTGTGCCTAATCCATGCCATGGTCTTTCCAACTACTTGCTATGCATCAGAGAGCTGGACAATGACAAAGGATAACAAAAGAATCAATGCCTTCAAATTGTGGTGCTGGAGAAGAGTCTTGAACATACCATGGACTGCCAATAAAATAAATAAGTCTGTCTTGGAGAGGGTGAAACTAAGTTTCTCTTTGGAGGCTAGGATTTTGAAGCTCTGTACCACATATATTGGGTATGTGGTCAGGAGAAACCGGTTCTTGGAGAAGGACATCATTCTGGTAAGGGTGGAGGGACAGCGCAGGAAAGGAAGATCCCGGATGAGGTGGATTGATACAGTGACTGGGGCAATGGGGGTTGGTGTGTCGGAATTAGTGAGACTGGCTCAGGACAGGGCAGGGTTAAGAGCTGCTGTCATAGGGTCCCTATGGGTCACAGGTGACTTGATGGCACATAACAACAAACAACAAAAATTACTGCAAAACCAACAATAACAATTACTGCAAAATATTTGTATCTTCTTTCTCCGATCATTTTCTGCCTACACAGGTTCTAGATTTCAC
Source organism: Elephantulus edwardii (assembly GCF_000299155.1). Classification (NCBI taxonomy): domain Eukaryota; kingdom Metazoa; phylum Chordata; class Mammalia; order Macroscelidea; family Macroscelididae; genus Elephantulus; species Elephantulus edwardii. The sequence continues at coordinate 1,187,751 of NW_006399758.1, read as the reverse complement.
AGAATTTACTGTATTTTTCAGTAAAACAAGCGAGCCCAAGTTCAGTGCCCAGCCAGTTCACAACATGCACAGTTACCAGTTATCTGTCAGTGGAGGCTTCAGTTCTACTATAATACTGTATAATATTGAACAGGTTCAGCTCAATTTCCAGACTATGATGTTGTTGTTATGTGCTGCTGCATTGCCTCCAACTCAAAGTAACCTTATGGACAACAGCTCTGAATTCGGCTCTAACTTGAGTCAACCTTATTGTCTCTGATACATCTACTCTCATTACCCTAGTCACTGAGTCAATCCATCTCATCCAGGGTCATCCTCTCTTGCACTGTCCCTACAGCCTCCCAAGCATGATGTCCCTCTCCAAGGACTGGAGCAGCCTGGTTTCACCCTCTCTAGGATGAACCTGTTTGTTTTCCTAGCAGTCCATGATATATTCAATACTCTTTCCAGAACCACAGCTCAAAAGGCAACAATTCTAACATCCCTCATGATGGAGTGGAATGGATGGTAACTAAAAACAAGATGAGTAAGAAGAAAAGCCTGACAATCTACTTCATATGACTCACAATGGTGTGATCTACAACTGATCATGAGAATCATGTTTCCTTCTACGGTAGGTGGGGCCCAACTAGATGACAGCTAACAGTAATTTAAAATATCCAGAACTGAAAAGAACCCAGTGTCCTTTAACTGGGTATAGTAACAATGGAACATAACCATACAGTAGAATGTTGTTGTGTGCCGTCGTGTCGCCTGTGACTCATAGCGACCCTATGTACAACAGCCCTAAACTCTGCTCGGTCCTGTGCCAATCGCACTGTCTCCAATACACCCATACCAATTACTCCAATCACTGAATCAATCCACCTCATAGAGGGACTTCCCCTCCTGCGCTGTCCCTCCACCCTTCCAAGCATGATGTCCCTCTCCAAGGACTGGTCCCTCCTTACAACATGTCCAAAGTATGTTAGACGAAGCCTCAGAATCCTTGCCTCCAAGGAGTAGCCTGGTTTAACCCTCTCCAGGATGAACCTGTTTGTTTTCTTAACAGTCCATGGTACCCTCAATACTCTTCTCCAGCACCACAGCTCAAAGGCATCAATTCTCCTTCTATCCTTACTAGTCATTGTCCAACTCTCTGATGCATAACAAGTGACTGCAAAGACCATGGCCTGTATCAGATGCACCTTAGCTTCCAAAGTGACACCACTGCTCTTCAGAACTTTGGAAAGGTCCCTAACAGCAGAATTTCCCATCGCAATAAGTTTTTTAATTTCCTGGCTGCTGGTGCCAAGAGTGTTGACTGTGAAGCCAACAATCTCAATCTCTTCACCATCCATCCTGAGGCTTCCAACTGGTCCAGTGGTGAGAATCTTTGTCTTCTTGACATTGAGCCTCAATCCATATTGAAGCCTGCAGTCCTTGACCCTCTGCAGCAAGCGCTTCAGGTCCTCCTCAGTTTCAGCAAGCAGGATTGTATCCTCTGCATAACACTGATTGTTGATGAATCTTCCACCAATCCTGACGCCACATTTCTCCTCATAAAGCCCAGCCTCCCGGATGATCTGTTCTGCATACAAGGTTGAAAAGGTATGGAGACAGGATGCATCCCTGGCGTACACCCTTCCCAATTTTGAACCATGCAGTGTTTCCTTGCTCTGTTCTGACAACTGCCTCTTCGTCCTAGTATAGATTTCTCATTAGCATGATCAAGTGTTCTGGGATTCCCATTCTTCTCAGAGGCAGCCACAGTTTGTTATGATCCACACAGTCGAACGCCTTTGCATAATCAATGAAACACAGATATACATTCCTCTGGTATTCCTTGCTTTCAGCTAAGATCCATCTAACATTAGCTACAATATCCCTAGTACCACGACCCCTTCTAAACCCAGACTGGACTTCTAGTAGTTCTCTGCTGATGTGCTGTTCCCATTGTGTTTGTATAATCTTCAGTACAATCTTGCTTGCATGTGAAATCAATGAGATTGTTCTTTAGTTTCCATACTCTGTTGGGTCACCTTTCTTTGGGATGGGAACAAATATAGATCTCTTCCAGAATACTCTTGTTTTAAATTGTTAACAGGTCAGCTTCAAATGAGCTACCTAATATGTAAAAGAAGGACATGTTGCCTGGTCCGGTAACATCTTCATGATCATTGATATGTTTGAGCACTATAAGAACAATAAAGTGATCTAAAGAACTGAAATACTAATAAAGCAGCAAGATGAATTTGAAAAGCATTATGCTAAACTAGCATTCAACAATTCTTTTTTGTATATGAGGGACATGATTAATACTTTAGGTTTTACAGAGCATACAGTTTTTGTCAAAACTATTCAGCTGCCATCACAGCACAAAAGCAGTCATAGATAATAAACCAATATGGCTACATTGCAATAAAACTTTATGCAAATATGAGAGCATGAGGGGCAAATTTGACTCAAAGGCCATAGTTTGCCAACTCCTTCTAAATCAGTGAAGCTTTTATGATTCAATTTGTAAGACAATCTGAAAAAGGTAAAAACATGGGGACAGATAAAAAATCAGTGGCTGCTAAGACTTGAAGAAGAAGGGGAAAGGACTGGCTATAAAGGGGCATAAGGAAATTTTCTGAGTGATATGAATATCCTCCATTTTAATGATAGTGGTGACAATTATATGACTTTGAAAATCTATATATCTGCATGCCTTCAAAAGCTTTAATTTTACAGCATGTAAATATTATCTCTTAAAAAAATAAAGGACCATTCTCTGGTTCATAATTAAAACAAACCAGTCACAATAAAACATTATAAGTCAATGAAAACTAAAACTGAAATATTGACTGGGTATTTGATGATATTAAAAAAGTTTTGGTGGTTTTCCCCCTTTATTTATTTGTGTATGTTTTTTTGGGCATAATAATGGTATTGTTGTTTCCTGTGTTTGTGCTTAAAAAAAGTATTTACCTTTAGAGATACACAACTAAGTATTTACAGATGAAGTGGTATTATGGCTGAGATGTATTTTAAAATAGTATAGTTGGGAGGGAAGCATTAATAATTGCCAAGATTGCATAGTAGGTAAACAGGAGTTGACTAGATTATTACTTTTCTTTAATGGTCAACTTGGGTTTTGCTTTAGTAACAAACAAAAAGAACAAGAGGCACAAATTAAACTCATAAAACAGAGATTGCTCTTAGTTTTATTTTGTGATGGCTTGGGTATGGCCATTGATGCTGGAAGCTATTCCAACAGTATTTCAAATACTAGCAATGCCACCAGGGTGGACAGGTTTCAGCAGAATTGCTAGACTAATTCAGACTAAGAAGGAAGCCCTCATGATCTACTCCCAAACACCAACCAGTGAAAATCCTATATACCCTAACTGAATATTGTCCAACACAAAGCTGAAAGATGATTCCTTTAAGTTAAAAGACAAAAACGGACTCAAACATACTAGTTTTCATGAGATGACAGAAGACTGGGCAGTGTTTCATCCCACTATGCATGTGCTCAACATGTGCTGGGGCTGAACAGACAGCATCTAAGAATGATAATACACTTAATGTCTACAAAGGTTAGGTAGATGAAAAAGGAAGATAAGCCAGAGTGGTAAATCTGAGGCCAAACACATTCATATCAAACGTTTGAAAAGTATGTCAGGTCCAAATACACACACACTCCCTTAAGACTCTGACAACATAGGTATAAATTTACATAACTTTACAAACAATGAGCATATAATATGAAAAGAAGTTAAACACAAAAGTTTGCTAAACTCTAGAAAGCAATGAGTTAGAATAATCACAGCCAAAACAGTAAAATCAGAAACATTATCTAGTTCTACGGCAGTTACTGGCAATAAAATCTACTTCCATTTTTGAGGCATATTTTTCTTTACTTGTTAAAAATCATAAATCACTGCTGACAGGATAATCCTAAGTAAAATTATAGCATAAAATAGAATTGGTATGTCATAATGATAATCATCCATCTTAACTAGACAGGTTACTAATAGATATAGATATATATACTGATATTATATATATACCCATCTCCCCTCGTGTGATTAATTACCTCTAAATATCCACTGGAGGGTCAGCTATGGGTCAGTTCTGACTTGACAGCACACAACAACATATATATAAAACACAAACATATAACATATAACACAAAGAGAGAGATACATACAATTTTCTATCTAAAATGGAATTCTGGTGGCAGCATTCACAGGGCATTACAATGCTAACCCCAAAGGATGGGACTCACTGGCAGTTGGACTCCACGAGCTGCTCCAAGGGAGAAAGACTGGCAATCTCCTCTTGTGCAGTTTCATATAAATATAAAAAATACAGTGCTGGAAGATGATCCAGCTCTAATGTGTGTGTGTACACACATATATAGATATGTTAACTTTGTCAACACTTTTAGCAGAATACTATCAGATTTTAATTTTCTTAACTTTATAATGCCTTCAATAGAGATAAGCTCTAAGTATAACATCAGAGATTAACAGTACCCATGGTTTTCTTCATAATGTTGTAGAACACGCCACCCTGTTGGAACATGTGAGGAAGTCCTTTTGCATAAGACCATACATCTTCTCCTGTAAGAGAAAAACAAAGACAGTTTTAGCAACAAACAAGAGTTCAAACCAGGGCTGTCTTAATATAGACTAGTTTAGAATAGGTAGCTCTGGTTGCCTAGTGGAAAGAAGCTGCATTACAATCCCGAAGGCACAAGGTTCAAATCCACCGCTGCTATGTGGGAGAAGGATGGGCAGTCTCCTCTTGTGCAATTTACTGCTTCTGAAAACCACTGGAGGGTCAGCTATGGGTCAGTTCCAACTCACAATGGCACACAACAATGAACAGGGATTGCAGTGTAAAATATGTAGCCTGCCTAAAGACAGTAGCTATCACCAAATGTCACATAAGAGTATAGCTCCAAAGCTGCAGGACTAAACAGCTTTTCAAAATTAGGATGGAGGGGGGTGGAAATCTAGGTTTCTAATGTGATTCTATCAATTTTTAAATGTAGAAAATAATTCAGCATTCCCAAACCACAGAAAAAGTTACACAGAAAGATACTATTTTTAAAAAAACAAATATAAAATTGCATATTCTCTATATTTATACTGTACTTTGGTGGCATAGTCTGTAGGGAGTTGTGCTGCTAACCAAAAGGTCACTCTCTGATGGTTTGAATCCACCAGTATTTACAAAATAAAGAACCAATGCGAATTATAGCCTTGAAAACCCAAATGGAGGGTCAGTTATGAGTTGAGGTTCCAACTCAATGGCAATGAGCTGATGCTGTATATTTATACATGTACTAAAACTAAGTTTTAAAAAAATAGCCAGAAAAGAGATAGAAAGAAAATAAAAAAGAAAGATTAAGGATAATTTATTAATGCTCTATTTTGCTGCCGTTTCAGAGTTGATTTTTAAAACAGAAATTTACACCACAAGAAGATAAAGGTAAATAACCCAGATGAAAAATGGGCACAGGATATGAACACATTTCACCAAAGAAGACATTCAGATGGCCAAGAAAAACATGAAGAAATGTTGAAAATCCCTAGCTCTAAGAGAGATGCAAATCAAAACAACTATGAGCTATCACCTCACCCCAGTAAGAATAGCAAAATTTAACAGAACAGCAAACATCAAATGCTGGTGAGGTTGTGGAGAAACAGGAACCCTTATTCATTGCTGGTGGGAGTGTAAAATAGTGCAACCACTATGGAAGGCTATATGGTGCTTTCTCAAAAAGTTACAAATAGAAATACCATTTGACCCAGCAATTCCATTACTGGGAATTTACCCTAAAGAAACTATAAACACCACCCAACCAGATATATGCACAGCCATGTTTACTGCCATTTTGTTCGCGATAGCAAAGAGCTGGAAATAACTCAAGTGCCTATCAACAAATGAATGGATAGAGAAGCTCTGGTATATTCACACAATGGAATACTATGCAGCATTGAAAAAGGAACTCATGAAATATTATGCAAAACGGATGACCCTGAAGGACATTATGCTGAGTGAAATATCTCAGTCACAAAAGGACAAATATGGCATAGGGCCACTGTTGTAAAATGGGACTGACACTGGGGTTGCGGAAAGACTGAGAAGGAGGGGAGGAATGATGTATATTGCACTGAAACAGATGAGGGGGAGAATGGTTTTAAAGGGATATATGATTGGGTATTATATGACAGGAGTCCACAATGAAGGCTGCAAAGTAGAGTGGACTTGGGAGGGAGGGATTTCATAACAATGAAAGAATTTTTCTCATAGCGACCCTATGTACAACAGCGCTAAACTCCGCTCTGTCCTGTGCCAATCGCACTGTCTCTGACACTCCCATCCCAATTATCCCAGTCACTGAATCAATCCACCTCATAGAGGGCCTTCCTCTCCTGCGCTGTCCCTCCACCCTCCCAAGCATGATGTCCTTCTCCAAGGACTGGTCTCTCCTCACAACATGTCCAAAGTATGTTAGATGGGGCCTCAGAATCCTTGCCTCCAAGGAGCCACCCAGTTTAACCCTTTCCAGGACAAATCTGTTTGTTTTCCTAGCAGTCCATGGTATTCTCAATACTCTTCTCCAGCACCAGAGCTCAAAGGCACCAATTCTCCTTCTATCCTCCTTGGTCATTGTCTAACTCTCTGATGCATAACAAGTGAGTGCGAAGACCATGGCCTGTATCAGACGCACCTTAGTCTCCAGAGAGACACCATTGCTCTTCAGTACTTTGGAGACTTTCCCACGGCAATGCGCCTTTTAATTTCCTGGCTGCTGGTACCAAGACTGTTGACTGTGGAGCCAAGCAAACTAAAGCTGTGTACAATCTCAATCTCTTCACCATCCATCCTGATGCTGCCAATTGGTCCAGTGGTGAGAATCTTTGTCTTCTTGACACTGAGCCTCACTCTGCAGCAGGCACTTCAGGTCCTCTTCAGTTTCAGCAAGCAGGGTTGTGTCATCTGCATAACGCAGATTGTTGATAAATCGTCCACCAATCTTGACCCCACATTTCTCCTCATAGAGCCCAGCCTCCCGGATAATCTGCTCTGCATACAGGTTGAAAAGGTATGGAGATAGGATGCATCCCTGGCGTATGCTCTTCCCAATTTTGAACCATGCAGTGTTCTGACGACTGCCTCCTGGTCCAAGAATAAGTTTCACATTAGAACGATCAAGTGTTCTGGGATTCCCATTCTTCTCAGAGTCAGCCATAGTTGTTATGATCTACACAGCCTTTGCATAATCAATGAAACACAGATAGACATTCTTCTGGTATTCCCTGCTTTCAGCCAAGATCCATCTAACATCAGGCTTGAATAGGGTAGCTATTAATACTGATAAATCACAGTTCTAAATTTTTCCTTTATTTATAAACAGAAATATACATTTGAATGGTAGCTGGAAAGGTTATGTTCTAACAGTTTAAGGTATACAAATTTTAAAAGCCTTGGTACTTGAGGTTTCATTTACCCAGGTAATTACTTAGTTATCCATTCAGAGCACTTGCTTGATGATATAGTATTACTAAAACAAGGTTCTATTTAAGGGTGGTTGTTACTGTGAAGTTCTATCAAGTCAGAATTAATCCACAGCTGACCCTTCTGTGGATTTTCAGAGGTAGTAAAGCACCGGGAAGGCACATCTTTCCCCTGCAGAGCAGCTGCTGGACTTTGGGTTGGCTGCGCAACTCATTACCACTAAGCCACCAGCACTACTTTACTTAAGGGAAGACAAAAAAGAATTTTTAATTTTTTATCTTGAATATTAATAAAAACTCTGCTGTCAAGTCTGTTCCAACTCAGAGGAAAGAGAAGAACTCCTCATGAGTTTTCTAAGGCTGTGATTGTTGTAGAAGGAGATTGCCACGTCTTTCTCCTACTGGGAGTCTAAGGGGGTTCAAATATCTGACCTTTCAGTTACCAGATGAGCTAGTAGAAACTTGGATTCTTGACCTTACCAGTAAACTTGACTTGGATAAATAATTTTATAGTGATGACTTATTTCTGTTTCTGTCACTATGAGCTAACAGATCTAATATTTTATAAAATAGCCTAGTGGATCACTTTTTTGATACTTCAAAAGATTATATGGTAGCACTTTTTTTACGGTAAGAATATAAACAGGTGTCATAAGAACAGTTAAATCCTCAGAACTGACCACTCTCATATTCCTAAGAAAAATTCCTCCCTCCCCCCCGCCCCCGTCTTAGTCCTTTACATACCTTAGTATGGTATTCCTTATTTTAGCAGGCATGCCACTTCTTACTTTATTATAATGTTCTCAATCTTGTTTTCATTCCAAGATTCACTAAGGAGCATTTTTAGGTATTTTCTTAACCACCTCCAACCAGTATGAATACTATAGCATAATGCCTATCTATTTTTTAACTGTACATATATCTGAGCTTTAGATACAGTAAATTTTTTTTTTCATCTTTCATTTTCCAAGAACCCATTTGTGCTCCTCTGAGAAAAAAATAATGGTTTTACTGAGAATTTATTGAGGAGAAACATCATATAATGAGTCCTGGTGTACAGTGGTTAAACACTCGGCAGCTAATCAAATGTCAATAGTTCAAAACCTCTAGCTGCTCCATGGGATAAAGAAATGGCAGTCCACCCTGGGAATCCTATTAGGGCATTCTAATCTGTCCTATAGGGTCACTAAGAGTCAGAAACAACCTAGCAGCAATGAGTTAGGTTTTGGGGCAGGTACTTTGCATACATTTCATTTTCTCATCACAAAAGCCTTGTTTTACAGAATTCCTACCCCTTCCAATGATATTAAACTTCTATTAAAGGTCAAACTGTCTCAGATCAACGTTGATGAAATTATACAGTCTTTTCTTATTAAAATTCTTTGCATCCAATGGGCTTAAGTTACAAAAAAGTGAAGTATTTCCTTTGTATATAAATATTTCTGCTGAAATTATGTTTGCTGGTAAAGAAAACAAGGAAAAGAATTACAGATCAGTACTAAGAATTCTGATTCTCCAGCAATGGTCTCCAATGCATTTCTTTCCATCCATCAATAAATCATATTTGATTTATTGTGCATGTTGTTGTTGTTTAATACCATCGAGTCATAGACGACTCATAGCGACCCTATGAACGAACAGCCTGAGCACTGTTCGTACATAGAGTTTCCAGAGGCAAGCCATTTTGGAAGTAGATGCCGCTCCTGCTTCCAGGCTTGATTTAGTCGGGAAGCTCCAGCCAACACTGTCCACCATGGGTGCCCATTACTACGATTGGCACATCACTGTCACAGGCTTCAGCATTACAGCAACCACGAGTTAATATAATATTTACATAATTTAAATCATCTTTGATTTTCTAAGTTTTCTCTTTGGAGAAGAGTTTTGAATATACCATGGACTGCCGGGAGAACAAACAGGTTCATCCTAAAGAGGGTGAAGCCAGCCTGCTATTTGGATGCAAGGATTCTGAAGCTTCGTCTGACACACTCTGGGCATGTTACAAGGAGAGACCGGTCCTTGGAGAGAGACATCATGCTCGGAAGGGTAGAGGGACAGAGAAGGAGAGAGAGACCACAAATGAGATGGATCGACACAGTGAGTGGATTAATGAGGGTAGGGGTGTCGGAGACAATAAAGTTGGCACAAGACAGAACAGGCTTCAGGGCTGTTGTACACAGGATCATCATGAGTTGCAAGTGATTTGATGGCACATAACAACAACTGTATAACTGGTGCATACAAATGTAAAAAAAACCAATCTGTACCATCTTCATATGTAACTTCTGTTCACATTTTGTCATCTTAAATCCTTCACACCTTTTAGCTGTCCTACCTAAAGAGTAGCTATCTATAAGGCAAGGATGTTATAGGTGATTTTTACTGGCTATCTATGCAAAACCTATACTTGGACCAAGAGGCAGTCGTCAGAACAGAGCAAGGAAATTCTGCATGGTTCAAAATTGGGAAGGGCATATACCAGGGATGTGTCCTGTCTCCATACCTTTTCAACCTGTAATCAGAACAGATTATCGGGAGGCTGGGCTCTGTGAGGAGAAATGTGGTGTCAGGATTGGTGGAAGATTCATCAACAATCTGTGTTATGCAGAGGATACAACCCTGCTTGCTGAAACTTGCAAGGACCTGAAGCGCTTGCTGTAGAGGGTCAAGGACTGCAGCCTCCAATGTGGATTGAGGCTCAATGTCAAGAAGACAAAGATTCTCACCACTGGACCAGTTGGCAGCCTCAGGATGGATGGTGAAGAGATTGAGATTGTTCATAGCTTTAGTTTGCTTGGCTCCACAGTCAACACTCTTGGCACCAGTAGCCAGGAAATTAAAAGGTGCATTGCCATGGGAAAGTCTGCTGTTAAGGACCACTCTAACGTACTGAGGAGCAATGGTGTCTCTTTGGAGACTAAGGTGCATCTGATACCGGCTATGGTCTTTGCAATCACTTCTTATGCATCAGAGAGTTGGACAATGACTAGGAAGGATAAAAGGAGAATTGATGCCTTTGGGCTGTGGTGCTGGAGAAGAGTATTGAGGGTACCATGGACTGCTAGGAAAATAGACAGATTCATCCTGGAAAGGTTTAAACCGGGCGGCTCCCTGAAGGCAAGGATTCTGAGGCTGACATACTTTGGACATGTTGTAAGGAGGGACCGGTCCTTGGGGAGGGACATCATGCTTGGGAGGGTGGAGGGACAGCGCAGGAGGGGAAGGCCCTCTATGAGGTGGATTGATTCAGTGATCAGGATGGGTGTATCGGAGACAGTGCAACTGGCACAGGACAGAGCAGAGTTTAGGGCTGTTGTACACAGGCTCGCTATGAGTCTCAAGTGACTCGACAGCACATAACAAGAACAACATCTATAAAGCGATGATGTCATAGGTGATTTTTATTTATCTGATGTCTTTATTTCCCTACTTGAAAAATATATTCTTTTTAAGAAGCATATTTTAGAGGGAGCTCTGGTGGTGTAGTGGCAAGAAGCTGAACTGCAATTCCAGAAGTATGTGGTTTGAATCCACCAGATGCTCTGCTGGAGAAGGAGGGGCAATTTCCACCTGTGCCAGTCAGATCTAATTTGACCGTACACACAAAAAAATAATTAAAAAAAGAAGCAAATTTTAATCTTTAAAAGAACACTAAAGTAATTTGGAACAAAAGGAGGACTGTTGAAATAAGAGATGAACAGAAGATTCCAAAAGGCAGCTTGAAAAGATATGTGCCAAGAGCTGGAGTTAGAAAAATCCACATTTCTTAAGCTGAAAGAACTGAAAAATAAATTCAGGTTTTGAGATACAATACTGAAGGATGCTCTGGGCAAAATAAATGGTGCAATAAGCAAAAAAGAGAAAATGGAAAGACTATACAGAATCACTTTACCAACAAGAATTGGTCCACACAAAAATATTTCAGAAGTAGCACAGGATCAAGAACCAATGATACTGAAGAAAGAAGTCCAAGCTGCACTGAAGGCACTGGCAAAATATAAAGGCCCAAAAATTGATGGAATACCAACTGACATTTTAAAAAAAATGTGATCCTGGATGTTCTCACTAGCCTATGCCAAGAAATTTGAAAGACAGCCACCTGGTCAAATGACTGAAGAGATGCATATCTGTTCTCATTCCAAAGAAAAAAGTGTTCCTACAGAATGCAGATATTATCAAACAATATCATTAAAGTACATCAAGAGGGAATTTTGAAAAATTTAAGCTGAATTCAGAAAAGGCCATGGCACTATTTTAGATGGATCAATCTTGACTGAAAGCAAAGAATACTAGGAAAATGTTTACTTTTGTTTATTGACTATTCTAAGGTGTCTTGAATGTGTGGATCATACAAATTATGGATAACATCAAGAACAGGAATGCCAGAACATTTAACTGTGCAAGAAAACCCATTTAACTAAGTAAAGCCTATATGTAGACTAAAAAGCAGCTGTCTGACTAGAATAAGGCAATGCTGCATGGTTTCAGGAAAGGTATGTGTTGGGTTGAAGGCTCTCTCATCCTTACTCAATCATCATGTCAGCCAAATAATTCTAGAAGCTGAATGAGGCCATTAAGATTGGACAAAGACTCATTACCTTGCATTATGCAGATGATATAATCTTGCTTGCTGAATGTGAAGAAGACTTGAAACACTTGTTGTAGAAGATCAGACTTTAACCTTCAATATAGATTACATCTCAATATCAAGAAAACAAAAATCTCAATTTCTGGATCAATAGACAACATCATGTAAGATGGAAAAAACACTGAAGTTGTCAATGACTTCATTTTACGTGGATCCACAATCAACATACATAGTAACAGCAATCAAAAAAACAAAAGATGTACTGCACTGAGAAAATCTGTTAAGAGGTCTCTCTAAAGTGCTCAGGAGTAAAGATATCAGTTAAAGGCTAACATGTGTCTGAATACAATCAGCGTGCTTTTCAAAGGATGGTGAAATTTTACCCACATTTGGAGCATGTTATCAAGAGGGACTTGTCGTTGGAAAAAGGACATCATGTTGTGAAGGGTGGAGGGTTAGAGAAAGAGAAGAAGAGCCTCAACCAGATGCACTGACACAGTGACTTTAACTATGGGCTGGCGCATAACAGCGATGGCAAGAATGGCACACAAAGGGGCAAGGTTCAGATCTCCTGCTCATATCATAGGGTTGCTTTGGGTGGTAGGCCATTCAAAGGCATCTAACATTTAAAATATATCATGCAAATATATCTTAAAATTTAACATCTATATGAATTTTTGTAAAGTCCCCGCGAAAAATTTCTAAAACTAGCTTTGAACCTAGCAATCTGTCACCACAAGTATAGCGTGGTGGTGGTGGAGAATGTAGATTTTGCTAAACAAAGAAAAGTGTTCCTACTTGATCACAAAGGTATGTACTGAAACAGTTTTCTGCTATGTCTTCACACTTTCTGTAGATCCTCTCATCTAAATTTATCTTGTTTATAGTCAAAATCTTTTACAAGAAAGATATGCCTTTTTTTTCTCACACATAATCTCTTAAGTGGATCTAGCTATGCAGCTCGTATTACCATTATCAGCACTAAAAGATGTATTACACATACATGTTCACAAACACAATTGTGTATAAATATGGACATACAAACAAAATCTGAAGATATAGTCCTATTGGGGGCAGTGGGGCAGGGAGGAAAATGTGCAACAATGAATGAATAGAAATCCAAATTCTATATAAACTTACAATAAAAAAAAGAAAAAAGATATAGTCCTTTTGTTAATAGGAAAGTCACATTTTACTACACAAACTTTTGAATCCTATAAGTTTTTAATATTATTATATACTTGAAAAATATTAAGAAAACTCTCAAGATGCAATAATCATATTCAGACCCAATGTAATTCTCAAAATTAGTGACTCATATTTGTAATTCTAGAAAAATCCTAAATCACTGCAATGTCAAGAGGTATTATGAAATTACAAACTATTGTGTATTTTAAATAGTTCTATTGTTCTTTCAGTAAGAGAATGCATACCCATGTTTATTGCTACTTTGTTCACAATAGCAAGGAGCTGGAAACAACCTAAGTGCCCATCAACAAATGAATGGATAGAGAAGCTGTGGTATATTCACACAATGGAATACTATGCTGCATTGACAAACAAGCAACTCATGCAATATTATTCAAAATGGGTGACCCTGGAGGACATTATGCTGAGTGAA
>NW_006399758.1:1160154-1173634 GCF_000299155.1 Elephantulus edwardii | reverse complement strand
TTCTCAATTCCTAAAAGGCTGGTAATCTTTGTAGTCAAACAGGATAAATATCAGAATTAGTTCAGAAACTCCAAATTGATAAATTCTAGTATACATCCAAATCTGTCTTTACCTGGTATAATGTTGAAACAATACAAAGAAGAAAGAAATCAGCCTACCATTTATGATAGATGAAGCTGCATCTATCAAAACCACCACAAAGTAACACCTATAAACTGAAAAACTTCAATGACATACTTTACAATGGCAGTTAGGCACTCAATGTTAAAGAAATTTTAAAAAGATGACAATCTGAAGCGCCATTACCAGAATAAAGAAGTATCGAACTGCAAAAAAAAAAAAAAAGATGACAATCTTTTGAAGAAAAAAACCCACAAAATCCAACTAAGTTCAATAACCTCCAGTAGTGTGGATAAAGGAGATTTAAACAACACGAAAGTTTACAGATAAAGCATGATAGCATACAGATTGACATATTTCAACAAACAGATGCTACCCTAGATTTGCTCACCAAGTTGTGCCAAGAAATCTGGAGAACAACCACCTGGCCTACTGACTGGAAGAGATCTGTATTTGTTCCCATTCCAAAGAAAGGCTATCCGACAGAGTGTGGAAATTATCAAACAGTATCACTGATATCACATGCAAGCAAGTTCTGCTGAAGATTATCCAGAAACAACTTGAACAGCACATCAACAGATAACTTTCTTAAGTGCAGGTTGGATTTAGAAGAGGCCATGTAACTAGGGATATCATGGCTAATGTCAGATGGATCTTGGCTGAAAGCAGAGTACCAGAGGAATGTCTTAAAAGCTTTTTTGACTGTGTGGATCAGAAGACACTGTGGCTGACTCTGAGAAGAATGGGAATCCCAAAACACTTTACTGTACCTTTGTGAAACTTATAGTTGGACCAGGAGGCAGTTTTCATAACAGAACAAGGAAACATTGCATGGTTCAAAATTGGGAAGGGTGTGCGTCAAGGATGTGTCCTATCTCCGTATCTTTTCAATCTATATGTGGAACAGATTATCCAGGAGGCTGGGCTCTATGAAGAGATATATGGCATCAGGATTCGAGGGAGACTCATCAACAATCTGCGTTATGCAGATGACAAAACCCTGCTTGCTGAAACTGAGGAGGACCTGAAGCGCTTGCTGCAGAAGGTCAAGGACTGCAGCCTTCAATATGGATTAAGGCTCAACATCAAGAAGACAAAGATTCTCACCACTGGGCTGATTGGCAGCATCATGATGGATGATGAAGAGATTGAGATTGTTGACCGCTTCAGTTTGCTTGGCTCTACAGTCAACATTATTGGTACCAATAGCCAGGAAATTAAAAGATTAATAGCATTGGGAAAGTCTGCTGTCAGAGACCTCTCCAAAGTACTGAAGAACAATGATGCCAGTTTGGAGACTAAGGGACGCCTGATACGGGCCATGGTCTTTGCAATTACTTGCTATGCATCAGAGAGCTAGACAATGACTAGGGATGCTAGAAGGAGATTTGATGCCTTTGAGCTGTGGTGCTGCAGAAGAGTATTGAATATACCATGGACTGCTAGGAGAACAAACAAGTTCGTCCTGGAAAGGGTGAAGCCAGGCTGCTCCTTGGAAGCAAGGATTCTGAAGCTTCATCTGATATGTTTTGGACATGTTGCAAGGCGGGATCAGTCCTTGGAAAGGGATATCATGCTTGGGAAGGTGGAGAGACAGCACAGGAGAGGAAGACCCTCAAGACCATCACTTAGATAATGGGGATAGGTGTGTCAAAGTCAATAAGATTGGCAAGGGATAGAGCAGGGTTTAGGGCTGTTGTACACATGGTCACTGAGTCACAAGTGACTCAACAGCACATAACAACAACAACAACAACATTCAGTGTGACTAGTTCGGAGTTGTTCATACTAAACAAAAAACTGATGCATTTACTGTTTTTTTTTAATATAAATAATGAGACATTTAAAAAATGTTATATTGGTGATATTTTTGAGTTACAAAATTCTCACGTATTTATAAAAGAAAGCTGGAAATCTGTTGATTAAAGCTTTGAAGGCATTGGGTTTCTTCAGCTGTTTCAACAAATTAAGCTTATGGAAGGCAAAGACTGTGTCTCATTGATGTTTGTATCCTCAGCAAGGTCTCAAACTTTAGCAGACATTAATTTTGCTAAAATAGTCTACATTCATTTATCAACAAGCTAGGCCTTGTATTAGGTTAGAAGACATATATGACTGAGTAAAGCAGGGATAGCCTCTGCTTTTCGAATGCATGTAAAAGAATGTGAAAATAAGTAAAGCTACAAGTATAATTAAAACTTGTGACAGGTGCCACAGGGAAGCAAGGTGCAATAATGAGATCTGCTTATGAGGGGTCTACAAATGTCTCTCACACCGTTGGGTAAAGCAGTCAGAAGATCTCTCAAGAAGTATTTTTGCCTAAATCTGAGGAATGTGAAGGAATTAGCTATTCAAATAGCTTGACTTATGTTTTTAATAATAATAATAGTAATAATAAAAGTTGTTTTTTTTTTAAATTCCATAGCCCTTGATAATTCACAAAACAATATTTGCACTTTGAAATTTGCAGTTTTCTAAATAAGCTCATTTTCCAGTTTAATCCAAACAACAACAGTTTTCTAGCAATTTTTATATACAAAACTCAACTCACTGCCATAGTAAGAACCAATTCGTGGCTGTCCCTCCAGCAGGTTTTCAGAGGCTATAATTTGCACAGGAGGAGACTGACCAACTTTATTCTGCAGTGCAGCTGGTAGATTTATAACTGTCTACCTTTGGGTTCAAGTGCAACTCCTTACCCACTAGGCCACCAGAGAGCTACAGGGTGGTTGTTGTGTGTCTTCAAGTAAAAATCAACTCATAGTTGACCCTCGAGCAGGTGTTCAGAGGCTATAAATCACAGAGGAGGAGATTGTCCATTTTCTCCTGAGGAGCAGGGAGGATTCACCTGCCTTTGAGTTGGCAGCACAGGTACTTAACATTAGACCACCAGAGCTATCTATCTAGAGCTGTAATTATGTGTATATAATCTCTCCAAACAGATATTTTTTAAAGCTTATCTCTTTTTGTGAAAAGTATCTTCTATATAAAGATTTATTTAAGTAGAAGAGTATCTTCTATATAAATATTTGTTTATGTAGAAGAGTACCTTTCTACGTAATTCAAGTACAATATAAGAATTAGAGAGAGAAGCTAATATTTATAAATGATCTAATATAGGACAGGCACCACACTAGTACTTTACCTTCAATTATAAAGTCTCTTCAGTGCTACTAACATAAAATCAGCAAAATACTCCTTTACAATCAAATTTTGCATTAATAGTGGAAGCAGATTTAAAGGTAGGTGTGGATTTCGATGGACACAAACACAAATGTTGAAGAAGATAAGGTGTGAACGTAGGCAATCTCCTCACATGCAGTGTACAGCCTCTGAAAACTCAGTGGCAGGGCAGCTATGCGTCAGTCTGACTAGAAGACAATGAGTAAGTGAGCGATGACAGGAAGACGTTATCTTTGAAACTCACTGCAGTACAAAACCTACTCAAATGTTCAGGTCAAAAAACTCCAAATAAAAAAAAATGACTAATTAGAAGAATGGCATTTTAAGCTATTTTCATTATAAAATATATACCACAGTTATAAGATTTCTTAGATTATTGATTACAGTAGTACAGATCAGAATATAGCCTTCCCAGTGATATACACTCTCAAATATAAAACATATTCATTACCAAGAAGTTAAATGAGTGATATGAATAGATGTTTAAAGAATATGGAATCAGATAAAGGGATAGAGAACATTTACCCAGGCCATAGTGAGACCTGATAAATATTCCAATTACTCAAGAGTATTTATCCAGTTACTAGAATTTTCAAGGACAGCACTGAAGTCTCTTTTTCATTTGAAAAGCAGACAGATACACACAGATACACACACACAAACAAACTCTGCCAAATCCTGCTTTTCAGATTCCTTTTTTCTGCATTCAATGCTGACCATCCATTTCATTTCTGTTGACAAAGCATGTCTTTAGTTATTTAGTGTCATCTGTTTAATTAAAAAACATTTCCATGTCTACTTCCTGCTAGCCACTATACTAGGTGCTGCTCAAATAATCAAAGTTACAAGATGAGTCACATCAATAATTTATTCTCTATTGGGGAAGATTTTCTCTTTCCTGTTTTTGACCTGATGAGTGATAGTCTATTATAAAATGCCTTCTGCATAGATCTAATTTCATCTACTCTGTGTTGATGTTATTTCATTTCCAGAAGTACTTTACAGTTGCCTCTATGTACTATCTACAAAGTATATTTTGAGTAGACGAAGCAATTGAAGTACTAGAGAGTTAAGTAGTTTGCCTAAAATCACTAGCTAGGTTAATAAGTAGTGGAGCCAAGATTCAAATTCCAGGTTTGTCTGACTCCAAAGATCACACAATCTTTCCTCTATTCCATGTAGGCTATAATAAACATTTCCCCTACAAGCAGTTTCCAAAGACTCTGAATACCAGAAATATGAAAAATGCCTAGCTCAGTTCCTGTGATAATCTCTAACTCAATTACTATGGGTGCCAAACTCAGCAATATCAAGTACAAATCTGCACAGGGTTTTGAAATCTATTAACTACGAGGTCCCCAAACTTTAGAAACAAGGGAGAAATAATCTTCCCTTCAGGGAGTTGCAGTACAACTTGCTGGTATAAAAACTGCAACAAATTCCAGATCACTTTCCTAGTTGATTTTTTTCCAATTTCACAAAAAATGAGGTTTTTTTATCATCAAATAGACTTTAATTTTACTTCATACTTTAAGCCCTGATAAAGCCTATTAACAATGATGAAACAACATTTAAACACATGAAGACAGGGTAAAATGTCCAATATTGGGTAGGATTAAAATTAAAAAATCTTTAAATTTCTTATTTGGTAGATATTTAAGTTTGCTGAGTTCCTATGAAATACTTCTTAAATGACTCTATTAAAAATCTACCTGGTTCTCATGTTTTTCTATACTGTTCATTACAATCAATGGCAAAGATTCACACAGCAGGGAAAAATGGGATGAACTAGAGAAAGGAGAATGAGAAATGGAAGAGAAAGACAAGTAGGTTCGGGGGTAGGTGTGCAGCTAAGAATATAAACACCAGAAACTGCAATTCATCAAACAGGAAGTCTTGAAATCACCTGACATGCAGGAAAATGAAATTCAAAAACAAATAAAAAGATGTAAGGTAGGAAGGCCTAGGCTCACTTACTGAGCCTGGGAGGGGTTAAACAAGGTTTTAGATGGATAAATTACAGGTCTGTTAAAAACAAAACAATAAAATAACCTGGTGACAATTAACTCACTACTCTCACATTCTATTTTCCTAGTACGTACTCAATAAAGGGCCACATTAGTATCTATCCATTAACTATTTAAAATCTAAGAAAGAATCTTTTTCTCAAGTTTTTGGGTGTGGGGTTCTGTTGTTTTGTTTTTTACCATGACTACAGATTTTTCCCAGACTATTAAAAAAAACCTCAGCTTATTACATTCACAATTAAGTTAAATACCATCCAAGAGAAATTGCTCTTACCCATTAAGGTTGCTAAAAGACACAAGGAGTACATTTCTTTGTCAGCCTGCTCCTGGAGCTCCTTAGATGAAAGTCTGCTTGTAACAGCAATCTCTTCTTGTTTCACAGAGTGTACGGAGTGGGCTGCAGCGGAAGAGCCACCTTCTGCTTTACTTTTCAGAATCTCTATTGTAATCCTATCACCGTGCTGTAAAGGAACAGGTTCCTTTTCCATTCCTGCCTGGGGTGGCATTAACTCTTTAGGAGGAAAGCCATATCGGATACACTGCAAATATGGAGGAATGCTGAATTCTCTGGCTATACTTTCTTGCAGTTCAAAATAGGTTGTTGAGGACTTCAGTGTAACCATGGACTGTCGTCCATCATTAGTGGTTATGCGGATTTTCTTCTCCTTAGAAGTGGTAGGTGAGTAGGGAGCTTTAGTAGGTGTAGCAGGTGCAGAAGATGGGCCATCACGAATGGCACTGGGAGAAACAGTCCTGGGCTGTCCTTTCTGTTCTTGTTTTAACTTCTCTGTTTTCCGTTTCTGCATTATAGAAGCCTGTTCTGTAATATTCTGTTGAATAGTTCTTTCGGTCTTACTCATATTTAGCTCCTCTTTGTGCAAAGTTTTTGTTTTCTGTCCAGTAAGAATAATCTTAGTTGGGAGTTGAGCCTCTGACTCTAGTCCTTCTCCAACTCTTTGGGTATGAGCACCATCTATATTGACAGGAGTATAATCATCGGGGTTCTTTTTGGCAGTCTGATGCAGTATAGTATGAACAACTTTCTGAACTAGGATTTCACTCCCAAATTCACCAGGAAAGTGCTTGGTAACAAGTTTCATTGCAACATCATAAACATTACTATTTAAAGACAGGTCACTTTCATATTGGAACCAATATACTGTTTCTCTGACCACTCTTCCACCCCATTCCAAAGTGATCGGAAAAGCTTCTGGCAGATTGTCATACTCTTTACCATCCCAAAAATGCTTGAATCCACAACCACATTTGCCACCACAGGACCGAGAATTAGTTCTGTCTCCATCCAAATACACAATAGACCCATCTCCTCTGACCCTTCGTACAGATGTGCCATGGCACCAATTACAGGCTGTTAGGTTACTCAACCCATAGTCTGGTACCAAAACATCTTTTACTGAATCATACGAGCAAACTAAATTGTTCAAAGGAAAGCTGTAATTTTTGTCAGGCCTCAGCTGTCCATGAGTACTTTTTGCCAGGTTATACAATTTCCCTCCTGGAGCCAACCACTCTGGAGGAACATGAAGTTCAGAAAGGGCACCACAGAGCAAACATTTGTGAAGACGATTATCCATTACTGCTTTTTTAGCAGCTGCGGTGACTTCTTCAGGGTGAACTCCTATCACCCCAGTCCTTCTGTAGAAATACTGATGAACATCAGCAACCAAACTAGGGTGGATACCATGTTTGTCCATAAAGACTTCTTCCATAGCAGCCACAAGCCTAAGCAGGTATTTATCCTGCAAACTTCTGTCACCACCAATAACACAACCTCCATCATCTTCAAGTTTGATGTATTTTTTAATAAGGTCCTGAGGCACACCCCACGCTTTAGGAAGTAAATTCATTGGCAGTTTAGGTAAAGCAGCCCCTTTTATGCCGACCAAGGGGATATAATGGTTTCTACCAGAGCTACTCCACGCTATACAGATTGGTTTGTTCAAGTGACCATCTCTACCCATGCATTTCTCTGCAGGAATGAGCCCAGGCAAAAAGGTGGCTGAATAATCACCAGAGCTTCTCATACCACTGAGAGAATCTAACAAAATAATAGGGCGGTGTAATACATTTGCAAGGCCAAAGATGTGGATATTCCTCAGGCCCAAGGGAACGCCCTCGGGTGGTACAAACAGAGGGTCACACTCATTGATAATGTCCTCCCATTCAGCAGCATCAATGAAGTCATGGAAGAGGGCTTGATATCTGGCCAGATGCTGCTGAAAGTGCTGTTTAAGATTCTCCCTCAAGGCATGCCAGAAGAGCTCCCTGCCCACTAGAGCCCGGGACACGGCATGCACCAGGCAGTGTCCATCTCCGTCCACATGCACTGGGATGAGGCATTCCTGACTTTTATTGGCCCTCTTGATGTCCTCAAGAGTGTCGTGCAAATACAGTAGGCTTCCAGAGCGGTCTTTGCCGTAGCCCACCGTGTTAACATGCTCTGGCTCGATGAGGAAGGCGCGATCACCCAGAAGAGAGCAATCGAACAGTTCGCCCTGGTTCATGTCCCGGAGCAGCTTTGCTCGGCCTGTCTGCTTGTCCATTCCATAGCGAGCTAATATGGGCGACAGTAATTTGCAATGGTAGTTGGAAAGGCCCATCACCTTTACCAGTTCCGTGCTCTTCTTCGGTGCGCCTGTCACCCCAAGCAGCGCGTTCCGCAGCAGGTTGTGCAGCACTACGTCCGGGTCAGTCACCTCTTCTACCCCCAGCAGCTGCTGCTGCTCGTGCCGCTGTCCGCACTCGGTGCACTCGATGCTGACTGAACCGGAGGCCGGGAAGAAGAGCCGCGCCTGGCACTTTGGATCCGGGCAGCTCCCAGAGAGGATTCTCCGGTCTCTCCGCTTCGCGAGTCCCCCCGGAGCGGCCACCGCCGCCGCCAAAGGCGGCCCAGTCTGCGGAGCCTCAGGAGGCGGCGGCGGCGGCGGCAGCGGAGGAGGTGGCGGCGGCTGAGACATAGCTCTCGGATCTCGTGTCTCTCTCCGCGTCCCAAGCGACCCTCAAAGGCTCATAGTACAGACCCCAACCGGC
This sequence comes from Elephantulus edwardii, assembly GCF_000299155.1. Classification (NCBI taxonomy): domain Eukaryota; kingdom Metazoa; phylum Chordata; class Mammalia; order Macroscelidea; family Macroscelididae; genus Elephantulus; species Elephantulus edwardii. Next base: position 1,165,253 of record NW_006399758.1, on the reverse strand, counting down.
CAAACTAGATCTAGTCCAGGCCCAGAGCAAATCACTTTCCTTTCTCTACGAGCTCCTCCTCCTAAGCGAAGGCGGAAGCGCCGGACGTTGTTTCTCTTCTTACTTCTCCACTGCCGTAGCCGTTACCCCGAACGTAACGGCCACAACCCCACCCCGCACTCACACTCACTCACTCTCGCTCTCTAGCCCTCAGACACACGGACATACACGCCCTCACGCAAAATGCGCAGGCGCAGCTTCCGCGATTCCCTCTGGGAATTAGAGTCTTCTTGCCCTCTCCTGGCTATTAACTGCGAGCATTTTAGGTGCAAGAAAACTACAATTACCGTGAAGCCAAGCGGCACAGCACAGGCAAAGAAGAGGAAGAGGAAGGCAAAAGCAAGAGAGGGTAAAGGAAACCGCTAACTCGCGTTGCCTGCCGGAAGTTGTAGTTTTAGTTGGATCCTCTTTGTCATCTTTTCCACTTTGAGGCCCAAGCAAGACAGCGTGAGAGACCACATTTCCTAGGATGCCTTGCGGGGTGTCTGGTCGCACTTCCCTTTTGGACGTAGGGGAAAGAAAGCACAGAGCAGTTTGTTAAAAATGAAGTTAAAGGGCTGGATGTTGGAGGCCCAGGGTCTGAAGTTCACAACTCCTATAAGGGGAGGGGAGAGGACAGGTTCTCTGTAAAGAAGGTACAGTAAATAAATGTCCAGGGATATGATTGATGGGCTGGGAAATGGAATGCAATAGTCTGGTTTAGGCTGGAGGACATAGAAAAAGGGAAAAAATACTGAATAGACTCTCCGGGAATCGCTTTTTGGACTCACCTCGCCATCCTTATTTACTATCGCCATTATTCCAAGCCGCTGAGGCGCCTGAGCAGCTCCCCCCGCCCTCTTCTACCTCTTTTCATCTCTAGTAGGAGTTGCCTTGAGTTAGGAATCTCCGGTGGCCTCGTGGTTCAGGATTTGGGCTGACAAGCCAACATCGTTCAAATCCACTAGCCGGTTCGAGGGATAAAGATGAACACGTCCTTCGTGCGATTTACAGCCTCTGAAGAGTCAGCTATGAGTTTCAACTCATAGGTTGGAACCCTCATAGTTCCGATTCATAGAGTTCCAACTCACAGTGTTCCAACTCAGGATTCCAACTCGTACTCATAGCATCAGCCTTGTACAGTAGAAATAATACCTTGACTTTACAGAGTTTTTCTATGACCCAAGGCATCTAACTAGATCGAATTCTATTTACCACTTTCTCTGCAGAGTACAAGAATAGCTTTTACATAGTAAGTTCTTAGTATATGTCTGGCACAGAGCATTTGTATATCATTTCGTCTTCATGAAAGATCAAGAAATAAAAATTATATATTTATATAGAAATACTCATTTTACAGATAGTAGCATCGTCAGGAAAGGTTAGACCAATAATGTATTAAGTTAGAAATCGAGGGGTATTTGATATCCTTATGTTTTTGTTGTGTGCTCTCAAATCGAAAATGACTCACATCTGAAAACCCCTAGAAGATTTTCAGAGGCAGTAGATCGCACCAGAGGAGATTTCTTGTCCCTGTTCATGAAGCACTTGGTAGATCCCATCCTTTTATCTTTAGCATTGCAGCACACCTTTTTATCAGTAGCACCAGAGCTCTTTTTTTTCTTTGTAGTTTATGAAATACATTCCCAGAGATAATCTCATTTCCATCTTAGTCTGATAATATTTTAACTGGGTATTTCTGATCCCATATATAGTTGTGGAAACAAAAGCCAGGCAAGATGAAGTGATATCCCCACAAGCCACCACAACCCATCTCAGACAGAATGTTTTTATGCTACTTTAAAAATAAAAAAGGGAGGTGGGTGCTGTGGTAGCCTAGAGGCGGTGGTTCCACCAGCTGCTTTGTGGGGGAAAGATGGGCACTCACCGGAGCTATTGACAGCCTTTGAAAACCCACTAGGAAAAAAGCCCCCCAACTCCTGGAAGATTAGTATGAGTCAGTTTGGACTCTAGCAATGAGTTTGAGTTGAGTTTTCTTTTTTAAAAAAACAAACCGAATCTCTGGTGGCCTAGTCCCTTGGGCCTTGTGCGACTAACCTAAAGGGCGTGCCCTGCTCATTGGAATCCACCCATGGTTCCCAGAGAGAAAGATGGGCAATCTCCTGCCATGCGATTTTTAGCCTTGGAAAACCGTGAGAGGACCAGATACGAGTTGATTCCCACCTCTGTGGCAATGGGTTCCTTGAGTCTTAAAAAGAGTTCTCGGTCAGACCATTTCCTAGGCCTCCGAGACTCCTCTCTGTGACTCAGGATGTAAGAATGTTTAAGGGTCACTGAGCTTTATTCTTTTACTGCTTGTGTACAGGGAAACTTCCTCTCAATACAAAACACCTCTTTATGTTAACAGAAAGCTAGTATTTTAATTATTGTATAATCTGCATCCTTTAGGTGTCATTCTGGAAAGTCTTGATCTCTGGAACTTTAGATAAGTAAACTACTTCAAAATTTCTGAAACATTTGACACCAAATAGAGACTTCAGGGAAGCTCATGAGCACATTTGAGTCTTCTAGCTGCCGGGGCTATTGTGTACCTTAAGTTTTTGAGTGAGTATACTTTGTTACTGTGGAATGAGCTGTCTGTAAGAAAAACAACCATAAGGGGTATTAATAATAATTTTCACGAAATAATCATCTACAAATTTTTTAAAACAATGTTTAACTGAGATCCCCTTCCAGTGTTAATTCTTTTCTTTGTCTATGTGAAAAATGTTGCCTGTATTGAAGAAGATATTTTCATTTGTATTCAATTTTTTATTGTTTTTAGGTGAAAGTTTGAACAGTGAATTAGGTTCTCCCTTAAAATTTTTTACACACATTGTCCCGTAACATTGGTTTTTAATTTCCACAATGTGTTGGCATTCTCATCTTCTATTTCTTCTGATTAATCTAGTGCCTCTTTCCTATCTTCCTTGCCTTTTCATCTTTACTTTTGTGTAAATGTTGATCCTTGGACTCATACAGCTAATTTTTAAAGACCATTTTGATCATTGGTTTATTTTATAATCCAGTCTATTTGGCTGCAGGATGACCTCCAGAAGTAGTTTCAGTTTTAAGTTGAAAGTTTATTTTAGGACAGTGGTCTTTAAGAGTTCCTCTCGTCAATCAGGCTAGTAAGTGTACACTTTCTAATTGAGTGTTTTTCTTTTTTCATATTTTTCTCCTAACGAGGACTTTGCACTGGATAAGAATGGTCAGTAGCAGTAACCAGGCACCATCTAGTTATGGTGTCAGGTTGGAGGAGGCTTTGGTTTATGTGGATGATTGATCGTTTTGATTCATTTCTGTCTTGAGCCCTTGATTTCCTTCATTCTCTTTTACATAAGATGAGTAGAGACCAGTAGTTGTCTCTAAGATGGCCACTTGCAAGCTTTTAAGACAGAAAGCATTATTCACCAGAGATGTTACTCAATTTTTTTTTATTTTTATGTGTGTGTGTGTGTGTGTGTGTGTGTGTGTGTGTACACCATCAAATCAGAGCTGACTGGTAGAGGAGGAGATTGTCTTTCCTTCTCCAGCAGAGGATCTGGTGGATTCAAACTGCTCACCTCTGAGATTGCAGTGCAGCTTCCTGCCACTAAGCCATCAGAGCCCACTCAATATTTATTTATTTATTTATTTTTTAAGGTTTCATTCTTATAGGAAGAGTTTGTTTCTGTCTTACCACTTGGTTCGGTGGTAATTACAAAGTCATCCTGGAATGGATTTCCCCACCCATTTTGTTGTCAAAAATATACAGCAAAACATACACTGATTCAACAATTTTTATATGTACATATTATTGACATTGATTGCATCCTTTCAGTTCTGCAACCTTTCTCCTCCTTTTCTGAGTTATCTCACCTCTGTCCTGGATATGCTCACAAAGCCAAGACATCTAGAGGACAACCACCTGGCCAACTGACTGGAAGAGATCCACATTTGTTTCCATTAAAAAAAAAAAGACCTGACAGTATGGAAATAATTGAACAACGTCTCTAATACTACATGCAAGCAAGATCCTGCTAAAAATTATCCAAAAACAATTAAAACAGCACTAAGCAGAAAACTGCCAGATGTGCAAGCTGGGTTTAGAAGAGACTGTGGCATAAGGGATATTATAACTATTGTTAGGTCGATCTTGGCTGAAAGCAAAGAGTGCCAGATGAATGTTTATCTGTGTCTCATTGACTATGCAAAGACATTTGACCGTGTGAATTACAACAAACTGTGACTAACTATGAGGAGAATGGGAATCCCAGAACACTTGATTGTGCTTATGTGAAACCTATACTTAGACAAGGAGGCAGTCATCAGAACAGAGCAAGGAAACACTGTTATTATGTGTCATCGAGTAGCTTTCGACTCATAGCAACCCAGTGTACAACAGTTCTGAACCCCACTCTATTCTGAGTGAAACTTATCGTCTCTGACATCGCTACCCCATTATTCCAGTCAATCCATCTCATTGAACATCTTCCTCTCTTGGGCTGTCCCTTCACAGGGGAAGCCAAACTTCATACCAAATATTATATGAAACTCTTGTTCAGGAATTGAAGGAATTACAAATTTAAAAGTTAGGATTTATCTTGTGACAGATTACAGAAAATGATCTATTTGTTCCCTGCAGACAAGAGACAGCTAGGGCCCTCCTACAGAGAGATTGTTACTATGTGTGAAATACTTCCTGAGCTAGAGCATTAGGTTGACAATAGAGAAAAATTTGGCTTCATTTACAAGGAATTGCTTTTATTATTTGCTTCCCCTGATTATCAGTAAATACACAGAGAGGCATGGCTTGAGGCCCTTCAGTTGAGAACTGCTGACCCCCTGTTTTATGCTCTCTGTTCTATCTCATTCCTGGCTGGCTGTCTCATTATTAATAAGGTTGTGACAACAAATTTGCTGCATGCCCAAGTTGACAACAGCAATCACTGAGGGAACAGGCTTGGGATTTTCCTTTGCATTACAAAATCATTTTATCATCTCTACTTGCTTGAGAGTTTTGTTACTTTGGGGTTTGGGGGTGCTTTTTGGTTTTTTGCCAAAATTAATGTGAAAACGGATACTGCAGTTTTACTGTT
>NW_006399758.1:1139771-1159194 GCF_000299155.1 Elephantulus edwardii | reverse complement strand
ATCTATGTAAACATAAGCATTTTCCAACTCTATAATCATAGGCAAATCAGGAAGGGGCTACATGCTACAGTACCCCGTGTCTAAAATGGGAAGAATACTTACTTCCACTACCTCACAGGATTGTCGTGAGGAAAGTGAAAATACATTCTTTGAAAAGTAAAAAAAAAAAAAAAAAAATTATAAAATTACATCCCTCAGTCTGCAACACCTTCACCCTCCCAAGAATGATGTCCCTCTCCAAGGACTGGTCCCTCCTTGCAACATACCCAAAGTATGTCAGACAGAGTGTCAGATCCTTGCCTCCAAGGAGCAGCCTGGTTTCACCCTCTCCAGGCCAAACCTGTTTATTTTCCCAGCAGCCCCTGGTATATTCAGTACTCTTATGCAACACCACAGCTCAAAGCTATTAATTCTTCTATCATCCCTAGTCATTGTCCAGCTTTCTGATCCATAGTAGATAATTGCGAAGACCATGGAAGCCTCCCTGATGATCTGTTCTGCATATAGATTGGTATGGAGATAGGACACATCCCTGGTGTACACCTTCCCTATTTTGAACCATGCAGTGTTTTCTTGCTCTCTCCTGACGCCTGCCTCCTGGTCTAACTATAGGTTTCGTGTAAGCACAATCAAGTATTCTGGGATTCTCATTCTTCTAAGAGTTAGCTAGTTTGTTTTGGTCCACACAGTCAAATGCCTTTGCATAATCAATGAGACACAGGCATTCCTCAGGTACTCCCTGCTTTCAGCCAAGATCCATCTAACATTAACTACAATATTCCTAGTACAATGGCCTCTTCTATAAACAGCCTAAACATCTGGCAGTCTTCTGATGAAAGGCTGTTCCAGTAATTTTTGGATAAGTTTTAGCAGAATCTTGTTTGTACATGATAGTAATAATACAGTTTGATAATTTTCACATTCTTTCTTTGAACAAAAAGGAATCTCTTCCAGTCAGTTGGCCTGGTGGTTGTCCTCCAGATTTCTTGGCACAACTTGGTGAGTACATCCAGGGCAGTATCTGTCTGTTGCAATATATCATTTGGTGTACTGTCAATTCCTGGGGCCTTGTTTTTTGCCAGTTCCTTCAGAGCAGCTTGAAGGAAGGTACCGTATGGTTCAAAATCAGGAAAGGTGTACATAAGGGATGCATCCTGTCTCCATACCTGTTCAATCTGTATATGGAAGAGATCATCAGGGAGGCTGGGCTCTATGAGGAGGATGTGGTTTCAGGATTGGAGGAAGACTCATCAACAACCTGCATTATGCAGATGACACAATCTTACTCACTGAAACTGAGGAGGACCTGAAGCACTTGTTGCAGAAGGTCAAGGACTGCAGCCTTCAATATGGATTGAAGCTCACCATCAACAAAGGTTCTTAACAACTGGGCCGATAAGCAGCATCATATCATGATAGATGGTGAAGAAATTGAGATTGTTAACAGCTTCAGTTTGCCTGGCTCCGTAATCAATAAATACTCTTGGTAACAGTAGCCAGGAAATCAAAATATGAATTGCATTGAAAAAATCCGCTGTCAGGGACCTCTCTATAGAGTACTGAAGAGCAGTGATGTAAGTCTGGAGACTAAGGAGTACCTGATCCTGATCCATGCCATAGTCTTTGCACTTACTTGCTATGAATCAGAAACCTAAACAATGACTAAGAATGATAGAAGGAGAAGTAATGCCTTTGAGCTGTGGTTCTGGAGAAGACTATTGAATATACCAGGGACTGCTAGGAGAACAAACAGAATTGTCCTAGAGAGGGTGAAACAAGGCTACTCCTTGGAGGCAAGGATTCTGAAGCTCCATCTGACGTACTTTGGGCATGTTCCAAGGAGGGACCAGTCCTTGGAGAGGGTTATCATGCTTGGAAAGGTGGAGAGACAGTGTAGGAGAGGAAGACTCTCTATGAGGTGGATTGATACAGTGACTGGGGTAATGGGGGTAAATGTTTCAGAGGCAATAAGGTTGGCTCAAGATTGAGCAGGGTTCAGAGTTGTACACAGGGTGGCTGTGATGGCAATAACAGTGACAATAACAAGTTAATATAGCTTCACTACCACCTAAGATTTCTTCTAATTTTTTTCAGTAGTTGTTGTCAACTGGATCCCATAAAATTATTCAAAAGTCAAACTAATTCTTACTATCACGTTGGGACCACCTCAGCTGGCTCTCCAATATAGGTTTTTGGAAGCTGTAAATCTCACAGATTAGCCACCTTTGTTTAGTGGAGCCAGTGGATTTAAACTACTTGACTTTGGGTTGCAGTACATTTTCTTACCCACTAGGCCAGCAAAGCTCCTATATAGTTAGTTACTTGTTAAGCTAAATTATTGTAGTTTTAAGATGACTCTAGGAAATATTTTTGGTTTAATAGTTATCTAAGAGCTATATAGTTTTAAGGCTTCATATAGCCTTTATAGCTACTGAGAGTCTAGAATCCACGAGAATTTAACATTCTTTTCTGCATTTGCCCCCACCTTTTGATTGGGATTCCCCTATGCAATTGCTGGTGAAAAAAAAATTAATAAAAAGGGGGGGAAGGATTCAGTAATAGATGTTGTTGTATTCTTATGTGCCGTCAAGTCGCTTGTGACTCATAGCGACCCTATGTACAACAGCCCTAAACTCTGCTCTGTCCTGTGCCAATTGCACTGTCTCTGACACTCCCATTCCGATTACCCTAGTCACTGAATCAATCCACATCATAGAGGGCCTTCCCCTCCTACGCTGTCCCTCCACCCCACCAAGCATGATGTCCTTCTCCAAGGACCAGTCCCTCCTTACAACATGTCCAAAGTATATTAGATGGAGCCTCAGAATCCTTGCCTCCAAGGAGCAGCCTGGTTTAACGCTCTCTAGGATGAATTTGTTTGTTTTCTTAGCAGTCCATGGTACCCTCAATACTCTTCTTCAGCACCACAGCTCAAAGGCATCAATTCTCCTTTTATCCTCCCTAGTCATCGTCCAACTCTCTGATGCATAAGAAGTGATTGCAAAGACCATGGTCTGTATCAGATGCACCTTAGTCTCCAGAGAGACACCATTGCTCTTCAGTACTTTGGAGAGCTCCCTAACAGCAGACTTTCCCATGGCAATATGCCTTTTAATTTCCTGGTTACTGGTGCCAAGAGTGTTGACTGTGGAGCCAAGCAAGCTGAAGCTGTGGAGAATCTCAATCTCTTCACCATCCATCCTGATGCTGCCAGTTGGCCCAGTGGTGAGAATTTTTGTCTTCTTGACATTGAGCCTCAATCCATATTGGAGGCTGCAGTCCTTGACCTTCTGCAGCAAGCGCTTCCAGGCAATATCCAGTTCTCCAGGTCTCATGAACAGTAAAGGTAGCAATTGGTTGTAGAAGCAGCCATACATTGGAACTGAATTTTCATTAAATGCTTATACATTGAGAAACTGGGTATTCATTTAAGTCGAAGTTATCTCCTGCTGTAATGATCAGTTATATAGGTAGTGAACTTTTTCCCCTTATACAGAATCCAAAGAATTAAATCATTAAAGCCTTGGAGCACCTAAAGAAGGACAATATTGTCTGCACCTCTGTAACATTGCCATGTACTTTGCTTCCTCATATCCACCTAGCTAATTTTTATATAATTTTTTTATTTTAATTGCCGTTTTAATAAAAGTTTACAAAAAAGTTGGATTTTTAGTCATTTATTGTTGCACAGTTTTACACCTTCTCCTTCCCTTCCCCCTCCCCCAGTTTACTTTTCTTTTTAAATATTTATTCAGCACAGCAGCAAACAATAAATGAGGGCAAGTTTGTGGAGAGATTGGAACCTTATTCACTGTTGGTGGGAGTGTAAAATGGCGCAGCCACTATAGGAGGTGGTTTGGTGCTTTCTCAAAAAAATTAGACCTAATATTAGCTAATATTTTTTAAAATAAAATTTTATTTTGTTATTTTAACAAATGTTTACAGAGAATTTAGATTTGCATTCATTCATTGTTGCATGTTTTACTAAATCTTGTCCTATCCTGTGTGATCCTCATCCTATCTGATGCATTTGAGCCCACTGCTGTAGACATGTATTAGTCAATCTGCTTGGGAGTCTTCATCTCTTTTGCCTACCCTCCACCTTTCCAAGCAAGATGTTCTTTCAAAAGAATAGCCTCAATCATATATCACTTCTAATCTGTTCTTTCCCTCATCTGTTTCAATACAACATACATAATTTATCCAGTTTTTTCTGTCATACCCCCACCCTGATGTCAGATTAGAAGTGCTATATGATTGAGTATTATGGTTAGCACAGGAATCCAGAATTAAGGTTGCATAGAGAAGTGTACTCAGGGTGGGGGGTGGGGGGAAGGGACATGGGAATTGTATACTAATGAAGGAATTTTTTTTTCTTTTTTTTTTCTCTCGGAGGGGGAAGCGAGCTGGTGGGGGAGGGGTGGGAAGGGAGAAAATTGCTGCAATGAATGAATGGAAATCCAAAACCTCTGTTAAAAAAAAAAATTCAAATAAAAAAAAAAAAGAATAGCCTCTTCTAACAACATACTCAAAATATGTGAGATGAAGCTTTGTCATCTTTGCTTCCAAGGAGCAACTGGCTGCACTTTCTCCAAGATAAAACTAGGTTTTGGCAGTTCATAGGATATTCAGTACTCTTCTCTAACACTAGTGGCCTAGTGGCAAGAAGCTGTGCTGCAGTCCCAAAGGCATGCAGTTCAAGACCACCAGCTACTCCACAGGAGAAGGAAAGTCAGTCTCCTTCCATGAAATTAATTGCCTTTGAAAACCTGCCTGCTGGAAGGTCAACTGTGGGTCATTTCCAACTCGATGGTACACAATGACAGCTGTTCCAGCACTACTGCTCAAAACATCAATTATCTTTCTGTCATCCTTATTCACTGTCTGGCTTTCAGATGCATAGCAAATGACTGGAAATACCATGTCTTGAATCCAGTGCACCTTCGTCTTCAACCTGACATCATTGCTCCTCAGTAATTTACTGAAGTCCCTGACTGCAGACTTACCCAGTGTCACTTGACTTCTGGTACCAAGGGTGCTGAGTGTGGATCCAAGCAAGATGAAATAGTTTACAATTCCAGTTTTTCTCCATTTATCATGATGTATCAGTTGGCCCGGTGAGGATTTTTGTTTTCATGTTGAGATATAATCTATTTTGAGGGCTGCAGTTCTTGATCTTCTGCATCAAATGCTTCACGTCCTCTTCATTTGCAGCAGACAAGGTTGTGTCATCTGCATAATGCAGAAAAGTGGTTGATGAGTCATATTCATCTTCCTAAAGTCCAGCTTCTCAGATGATGTGATCAGTATACAGATTGAACAGGTATGGAGAAAGGATAATCCCTGACACACTTCTATCTTGGCTTTAAAACTTGCTCTGTTCAGACAACAGCTTCTTGGTCTAGATATAGGTATCACGTGAGCACAATTAAGTATTTTGGGATTCGTAGTCTTCTCAAATGTTAACCACGAATACATTTGTTGTTATGTACCACTGTGTTGGAATCAACATATAGCTGGCCCTCCGGTGAGTTGCAGAGCCAGTAAATTACACAGGATATTGCCCATAGTTTATCTGCATAGCAGCTGGTGGATTCTAACTGCATGCCTTTGGGTTGGCAGTACAGCTCCTTTCTCAGTAGACCACCACAGCCCCTAAAATGTATATACAAAAATACATTTAGGAAGTTTGAAGTGAACCAAATTTTCTTCATTTTCCAGTGTGGGACTTGTCAAATGCTTTTGTCTGATAATGATGACATTGTGAATCATTGTGAGCCACGATGATGACCCCAGTATTTCTAGGGAGAAGAAGAGCTTAGTGTTGGGAGTCTAATTGGAGTTTAGGTACCAGACTATGCTTTCACATTACTTTTTCCTATTTTGTACATTGTGTTATTTAGATCATATGTTGTGGAGTAAATTGAGCCTGCTGATTGAGGTAATGGGCATCTTCACACTATTATTGCTCTGTAGCTTTTCCACATATAGTCAGTAGAGTTTTGTTCTGTTAAAGCTAGTACCCTTCTGAAGATTTGCATCTACCAACCACTCCATGAGAAAAAGGTGGGCAGTCTCCTCCTGTGTAATTTATAGCCTCTGAAAACTCGAGTTTTATTAGAGGCACACACTTTAGGAAAAATAATTACAGGCAAATACTGCCTCTCTTTATAGTTTCTGCTTTTATTAGTGTGCTTGAAAAAGGTGTCTTCTTCTCTTGAGACTACTTAATGCTTGCCTAAATTTTCTAGCAATTTGTGGGGTGGGTTTTTTCCCCCCCATTTAATTTTTTATTATATATACTGGTTTATTTACAAAGTTTGTTTACATTGTTTTTCACACCAGATCTTTCCCAATTGCTTCACCCACCCCTCCCTCCACCCGTCAAATTGTGAGACCCTATGATTAACCACTCCCGGCCCCCGCCCCATCCTCACCTCTCTGCTCCCACCATTCCCCGCCTTGGATCCTCATACTCATTCTACAGTAATAGTCTTATACAATATTTGTCCTTAAGGGACTGAGTTCACTTAGCCTAGTGCTCTCCAGTCCCTCCCTTATTTAATTTTTTTGTTTGTTTGTTGTTTTTAAAAAAATTTATTCATTTCAATGAAAATTTACAGAAACTTTGGGTTTCCATTCATTCATTGTTGTGCTTTTCTCCCCTCCCAACCCTCTCCCTTAGTACATTACCTTCTTGGAAAAGTAAAAGAAAAATTATTTCATTGTTTTACAAACCATCCCCCAGGTCCACTCCACTATGCAGCCTTCGCTCTGGACTCCTATCATGACAAAAATATCTAATCACATATCCCTTTTAAACAGTTTTCTCCCTCATCTGTTTCAATGCAGTATACATTATTGAACCCATCTTTCTCAGTCTCCCCCCAACCCCCATGTCAGTCCTATTTTACAACAGTGGCACCATGCAATATTTGTCCTTTTGTGATTGAGCTACTTCACTCAGCATAATGTCCTCCAGGGTCACCCATTTTGAATAATATTGCATGAGTTCCTTGTTTTTAATGCAGCATAGTATTCCATAATGTGAATATACCACAGCTTCTCTATCCATTTGTTTGTTGATGGGCATTTAGGTTGTTTCCAACTCCTTGATATTGTGAACAAAGCCACAATAAACATGGATGTGCATCCTCATTTAATTTTTAAATCAAACTGAAAAATATTTTTGTGTGTGTTGTAAAAGGGAGATTCTGTTTCTTTTCTTTTTTACTTCTTTTTGCAGATTACCAATTGTCATCAGGTGTTTCCATTTAGACTCTGTAAACTGATTGAAAGCATAATGAGAAGAAATACATGGGGAGCTCTGGTGGCCTAGTCATGGGAGTTTGTGCTACAAACTCAAAGGCTGGGCCTCTCTGATAGCTCTAATCCTCCTGCAAGTGAAGGCTGAGCAGTCTCCTCTCTTGTGATTTACAGCCTAGGGAACTCAGTGAAGGGTGTTGGTGGTGGTGGTGGTATGTGCTATTGTGACTCACCTGTGACTCATAGTGACCCTATATGCACAGTGGCTCTCAAACCTGTCCTATCCTGAGCTTACCTCACTATCTCTGACACATCTACCCCCTTTATCCCAAGTACAGTGTCAGTCTGTCTCCTTCAGGGTCTTCCTCTCTTGTGCTGTCCCTCCAACCTTCTAAGTATAATATCCTTCTCCAAGGACTTGTCCTTTCTGGCAACATGCTCAAAATATGTCAGACGGAGCTTAAAAAATCCCTGCCTCCAACTGAACAATCAGGTTTCTCCCTCTCCAGGACAGACCTATTTGTTCTCTTTGCGGTCCATGGAATGTTCTATACTCTTCTCTAGCACCACAACTCAAAGTCATCAATTTTCTTCTGTCATCCTTAGTCATTGTCCAGCTTTCTGATACATAGCAAGTAATTGTGAAGACCATGGCCTGGATTAGGCACCGCTTAGTCTCCAGACTGGCCTCACTGCTCCTTACCATTTTGGAGAAATGCTCCTTACCATTTCTGACAGCAGATTCCCCCAGTGCAATTTATCTTTTGATTTTCTGATTGCTGATGTCAAGAATGTATATGTGTGTGTATATATGTTGTTGTGAACCGTCGAGTTGGAACTAACCCATAGCTGACCCTCTGGTGGGTTTTCAGAGGCATTTGATAGCATGGGAGGAGATTGTCCATCCTTCTGCTGCAGAGCAGCAGCTAGTGGCCTTGAACCCAATTGCAGTGCAGCTTTCTACCACTAGGCCACCAGAGCTTCCGGTGTGTATATGCAAAGGGTATATGAAAGTTTTTTCACTTCTCTTTTATATATGTGTGTAAATTTTGTCTAACAAATGTGCTCTTTCTTTTTTGTATTTAAAAAACCATCTCAATTTCTAAAAAGTTTTTTTGTTTTCAGGTACAGAATCTTACTGATTAAACTTTACGATGAAGTCACTATCTTTCTCCATTAAATGAAAGTGATAATTCATCTGGTGATCTACTTCCATAAATACTACAGCCAACAAAACCCTTTGGAAAATTCTACTCTGTAACGTGTTACATTGAGTCACCATGAGTAAAAAAAAAATTATAGCATTGGGGTTGGCTTTATTTGTTTGGATTTTGTTATAGGATGAAAAGGACTGAATTAGTGCATGTGAAAGTGCTTAGAAAAGTGCCTGGGACACAGTAAGTCACATCTACTAACAAATGTTACCATTATTAATGTGATGGTTCACATGTGTGAAATGGAAAAGAGAAGGGAAGTAATTTAGGAGCTCCGAGTATATGCTGCATACTTTCATGGTTTCTTTATTTGATCTCTGCAATAAATACTGTTCTTATTTATAAGCTACACTTACGGAAGCAGCAGTCAAGAATTCAAATGATGTGTTTGGGGAAATCTGCTACAAAGGAACACTTTAAAGTAATAACAAGCAAGGATATCACTTTGAAGACTAAGGTGCAGCTAACCCAAGTGAAACTGAAATCCTCATATCCCCATGTGCAGTTGAAAGTTGGAAAAAGAATATGGTAAACTGGAGAAGAACTGATGCCCTTGAATTATGCTGGTGAAGAATATTGACTTTGTCATGGATTGTCTAAAGAATAAATAAATTTTGCCTTAGAGAAAGAGCAACCAGGCTGCTTCTTGGAAATGAGGATGGTGAAATTGCTTCATATTCATTGGACATGCTGTCAGGAGTAGCCAGTCTTTGGGGAAAAAAACAGATTTATGTTTAATGAAGTGGAGGGTCAATGAAAAACCAGTAAGATTCTCAAGGAGTCAGAGTGCCCGCTATAGTGGACTAATGCATAGCAGTAATTGTTAAGAGGGCTCAGATTGGACAGTATTTCCTTCTGTTCTCCATAGGTTTGCTAGGAGTCACAGTTGCATAAGGCATTTAAAAGGAACACCACATGAAAGGAAGGAGCCCTGGTGGTGTAGTGGTTAAGCACTTGGTTTCGAACTAAAAGATCACTTATTGGAACCCACCATCTCCTTACTGGGAGAAAGATGTGCAGAAATGATGGGATCATCGCTTGCATGAAGATTATGGCCTGTCTCATTTGTGTTTTGTTAAACAAGAAGGGGGGGTGATAAAACTTCTTTTGGAACTTTCCAGAAGAATATATCAGCTTGAGACCAAGTATCTTAAATTTTAAATGTAGAAATCTCAAAAGGGAAAGAAGCACAGGGAGTTAAACTCCCTTAGCAGCCTTTCCCAAGAGGCTTCTGGAGGTTTCTCTGCTCGGTCCTGGGGATATTTGTATAATGTTTCAGTAAGGATGACCTTTCTACTGATCTGTCCAACATGATTCATTGCCAAAAGTAAGGGAAATCTTATCAGAATTTTTACCTTTGTGACTTAGGAAGCCTGGGAAGAGGGAAAAGGCGTGGACTTAAAATCAAATTAACCTAGGATAAACACCTGGCTTTGTCACTTATTAGTGTTGTATAGTGTTGGACAATTTAACAAACTTTTCTGTGCTTCTTTGTCTTTAAAATAGGATTACTGAAACTGCACTCACAGAATTACTATGAAAATTAAATGAGGCAGCAGAGTTAAAAGTGGCCATACAAGCTTGGTGCCTCTCTTTCCTGACAGATTCAGGTTTAGAGGTAGCATTTGGTCACTTGGTCTTTGCTTTTTCATCATCATCTCTATTTAGTGCAGGATCTTGTTTACAGTAAGCACCCTATAAATGTCAGGTGAGCCTCAACAAACATGCCCAAAAACTGTGAAGGGGTAAATAGATTTTAGAAATATTTTAATGTTTATTAGTCTATTTGTCCTGTCTTAAAGGAAAATTAACAAATGTAGAAAAACTGGGTGTGTAGTTGTTGCATGTGACCACTGGGCTCCAGGAGAGAACAGCTAAGCTCTAAACCTCACTCACTCTTTGAAGGACTTTGGCTCCAAAGTCAGTGTGGCCTCCCTGGGGCCTTTGTTTTCATTTACTCAAAGACAGCTTCCCAGGGGTCTCCTTTCTGCCTTTAATAAATTGCTGCACTTGTTTTAAGCTTTCTTTGTATTTGTAAATTGTAAAATACTTAAAGTATAAATTAATATGACACTGATTTATCTACCATTGAAATTTACATAATTGCTTTCGTGTCTTTTATTTTGTGCTTTGAAAAATTTTTTTATGGTGGAAATACACATAACTAAAACTTAATATTGGAACTGTTTTTACATGTATATTTTAGTGACAGTAATTGCATTGTTATATAATTCATCACAAACTGTACTCAAATGTTTCCATCACTCTTAATAGAAACTCAGATCCCCTAAGCAGTACCTCCTGATTTAATCCCCTCTGGCCTCCTGGTAATCACTAATGTGTTTTCTATTTCTGTGAGTTTTCCTAGTCCAGAAATATTTATGTAAGTTGTACCCTGCAATAACTACTTCTGAATTTGATTGTTGTTACTTAGTATAATAGTTTTAAGATTCATTCATGTGACATCATGTATCAGACCTTAATTTTTCTTTGTGTCTGAATAATATTCCACTGTATGACTATATTTCATTTTTGTTGGTCTCTTCATCTGTTGGTGAGCACTGTGTTCCCATCTTTAAGCAATGATTATTGCTAATAATACTGCCAGCAAATGTCTGGGTCCTCGCTTGCAGTTCCTTTGAACATATATATCTAGAAGAGGAGTTGCTGGAGCATATGATAATTCTATGTTTAACTTTTTTAGGAACTCTGAAGAATTTTCTAGTGTCTTTAGTTTCTTTTACTTCATTTCAAACTTTTAGAAAAACTGAATGAAACCTATAAAGAGTTCCCACATATACTTCAGTTAGTATTCCTAGTCTTATTATTGTGCCATGTTTGTATTAACCTTGTCTTTCTATATTACTTTTGTAGATTTCTTACTGATCCATTTAAGAAAAGTTTAAAAACGTGATGTGTCCTTGCCCTTTAATCCTCCAATGTTTGTTTCCCCAAAACAAAGTCATTAGAGAACCACAGAACAATTGTCAAGATCGAGGAAATTAACATTTATCACTTACCCATTGCCAGATAGGAATCATGTCTCCTGCAGTGTTTCTGAGACTATAGATAGTGTGAAAAGAGATTGCCCATAGAATCAAACTGCCTGCTTTTGGGTTAGCATAGCTACTCCTTACCCATTAGGTCTATAGAGCTCCTTAACATTGATTCAGTAATATTATCTATTCTAGAGCCCTTCTCCAGATTTCATCAGTTGTTGTAATATACAAGCAAGCAAAGAAAAACCCCAGATCATGCATTGCATTCAGTTATTCAGTTTTTATATCTCCTTAGTCTGCTTTGCTCCAAACAGTTCATTAGTCTGTCTTTCTTTCATCATATTGTTATTATATCCCATCGAGTCACCTGTGACTCATAGCAACATTGTGTACAACAGTTCTGAAGCCTGCTCTGTCGTCACTGACTCCAACACACCAACTCCTGTTACCCTAGTTACAATGTCAGTTCATCTCATCTGGGTTCTTCCTCTCCAGCACTGTCCCTCCACCCTTCCAAGCTTGATATCCTTCTCTAAGGACTGATTCCTCCTGGACACATGAATGCCCAAAGTATGTGAGGCAGAGCTTCAAAATCCTTGTCTCCAAGAAGAAACCTGATTTCACCCTCTCCAAGACAGAACTGTTTGTTCTTTTGACTGTCGTGGTATGTTCAATACTCTTCTTCAGCACTACAACTCAAAGGCATCGATGATTCTTCTATCATCCTTAGTCACTGTCCAGTTCTCTATGATGCATAGCACGTAATTATGAAGACCATGGACTGCATCAGGTGCACCTTAGTCTCTAGACTGCTCCTCAGTACTCTGCAGAGGTCTGACAGCAGATTTTCCCAGGTAGTTAATCTTTTGATTTCCTGACTGCTGGTATCAGTAGTGTTGATTGTGAAGCAAAGCAAGCTGAAGTTATTAACAACCTCAATCTCTTCTCCATCTATCATGGTGCTGCCAGTTGACCCAATGGTGAGAAGCTTTATCTTGATGCTGAGCTTCAATCCCTATTGAAGACTGCAGTCCTTGACCTTTTGCAGCACACACTTCAGGTCCACTCAGTTTCAACAAACTAGTTTGTGTCATCTGCATAGTGCAAGTTGTTGATGAAGCTTCCTCCAATTCTGATGCCACATTCCTCCTCATAAAGCCCATCATAGTCTCACTTTTTAAGGATTCAGATCAATTAGTTTTTTTGTAGATTGTGCCTCTCTTTTAGTTTCTTTGGTATTTTTCCTTTTTTATTATTGCTTTTAAGATGATATTCTTGGTACCATTAAATTTCATCTCTTCACTCATTCTTTTCTCTATGGCCCAGCCTCATCCACCCTTTGTCAAACAGCATGTTCTCTTACATGTTTTATCCTTATACTACATGAGATTAGTTCATTACCTATATTATTTGTTGGGGTTTGCTTGTGACAGCGCATAATCACATTGGTAAACATTCCAGACAATCTAGAAAATATTAAGAATTTATTAATTTTTTTAAATGAATTAGAAGTAGCAAAGCACTAATAAGTGCCCAGTACATGATAAGCACCAAATAAAAAAAAAACCCTCAGTGCCTTCAAGTCAGAACTAAATCATAATGCTGCTCCCACGGGTTTGTGAGACTATAAATCTTTGTGGGAGGAGACTGCCCATCTGTCTCCCTTAGAGCAGCTAATGGATTCAAACTGCCAGCTTTTCTACTAGTAGCCTAACACATTACCTATTAGCCAGCAGGGCTGCTCTCAAGCCATGTAAATGTTAAAATTTAAAAACATTAATATGGACAAAGATTTTCACCACTGGACCAATTGGCAGCATCAGGATGGATGGTGAAGAGATTGAGATTGTTCACAGCTTTAGTTTGCTTGGCTCCACAGTCAACACTCTGGGCGCCAGGAAATTAAAAGGCGTATTGCCATGGGAAAGTCTGCTGTTAGGGACCTCTCCAAAGTACTGAAGAGCAAGGGTGTCTCTTTGGAGACTAAGGTGCATCTGATACAGGCCATGGTCTTTGCAATCATTTGTTATACATCAGAGAGTTGGACAATGACTCAGGAGGATAGGAGAATTGATGCCTTTGAGCTGGAGAAGAGTATTGAGAGTACCATGGACTGCTAGGAAAACAAACAGATTCATCCTGGAAAGGGTTAAACCGGGTGGCTTCTTGGAGGCAAGGTTTCTGAGGCTCCGTCTAACAGTCTAACATACTTTGGACGTGTTGTGAGTAGGGACTGGTCCTTGGAGAAGGACATCATGCTTGGGAGGGTGGAGGGATAGTGCAGAAGGGGAAGGTCCTCTATGAGGTGGATTGATTCAGTGACTGGGGTAATGGGGATGGGAGTGTCAGAGACAGTGCGGTTGGCACAGCACAGAGCAGAGTTTAGAGCTGTTGTACATAGGGTCACTATGAGTCTCAAGCGACTCGACGGCACATACCAACAATAACAATATGGATGTAACATTATATGTAAATCTTCCTCTTGTGCTATTTTCTGCCTCTGGAAATCTACTGGAGGGTCAGCTATGAGTCAGTTCAACTCAAAGGCATATAACAATTAACTACTTGCTGAAACTTGTCTTGGAGAAGTGTGAGTACATTTCTACATTCATTATAACAACTTGGACTTCCTGACCTGACCTGGGGTGGGAGGTCTTGGCCTGTTGTCTGGATCCTTGCCCTATTCTCCCTGCCCCTTCCCATTCATGAGAACTGTGCTTCATGATACAGCAGAAAACAAAGAAAGATGCCAGAGGTTCTCTGAGCAGAAAAGTCATCATAGAGAAATGGAGGTTGATGAGTTAAAACCAACCAAGAGTCAAATTAGAATCCACATTCCCCTGGTGTAAGGGTTTGCCTCTGTCACCTTTCTGTGCTGTGATGTTTCATCTCTCAACTGCTGCTTCTCTTGTTTCCTCAACCCAGATTCCTTCAAAGTTTAAGCCATCATTTTAGAGAACAATTGCTCATTTCCTACTTTCTTAATATTTTGAGATTCAACTCCAGTATTTGTATACTTTCAGAACTGGAAGCTTGATAAGCAAAGTATCATAACTGACTCAATATGTAGTTAATAGAGTGCACAGCATAGTCCAAGCTTTTTACTACTGGTGTTCATATATAAAATGGTGAACAAAATCTAGATAGAGATTTCAGAAAAGTGGAGGAGGGGGGAATACATGAGGCAAATAAACCCAAATAGGTTGTGGAAGAGAGAGATTTGGTGGATAGGGAGTTGAATTGTCATCATAGAGGCACATGGTTTGGATCCACCGGGTGTTCCAAGGGAGAATGATGAACAGTTTCCTCCTCTGTGATGTACAGCCTCTGAAACCCACTGGAGGTTACCTATGAATCAGTTCTGACTCAACAGGACTGAGTGAGTGAGATTGTAAACGTTGCTAAGAGGGAAAAGGTTGTTGCTAGTGAGTCAGCCCCTACCTCGAGGTGACTCCATACACAACAGAAAAAAAGTGGTGCCCTGTCCTGTCTGCACTGTCCACACAATCAGTTGCAGATCACACTGTTGTCATGTATAGGGTTTCTACTGGCTGGTTTTTGAAAGCAGAGAACCAGGCCTTTCTTCCTAGTCCTTGTTAGCCTGGAAGTTCTGAAACCTATGCAGTGCCATACCAACACAGAAGCCTCCACTGACAGATGGTGGGGACTATGCAAGGAATCTAGCCCCAGTCTCCCACATGCATAAAGGAGAAAACAAAGGGTGACAAAATCTTGGGGGAACATGTCCTAAGAGGAGTGAACCACTTGGAAAGGTCCTTAAACAAGAAGGTACTGGAGAGGCAGAATGGGGCTAGTTCACATAAGGCCATCTGAGCTGTTAGAGATTTGCTTTTATTACAGGTGTTGGAAACCATAAAAGAAATAGAGATATAAATCTTTTATCTTTAAATCTAATTTTTGCTGCTAGGAAGAAGACTAGAAGTCAAGTGGAAGCAGAAATACCGTGTAGGGCAATTTGGCAAACTGAATGGTGACCTCAGAGTACACTTCGCCACTTGCCAAGGAGTTCGCCACAAGTGAAACAGAGACTCAATGGACTTTAGTATGCAAAGAATTCTTTATGCAGTTTGTGGTGACCATGATAATCATGACAGATTTTCTGAAGTCTTGGAATCCATGATCCTCCCTACCTCTATTTAAATTTTGCTTATTTTTTGTTAAAATTCATTTAAAAATTTTTCAATTTACATGAAAGTATAGACTAGTACACTAAATTTCCATTACCTTGATCTAGTAATTAAGTCTTCTAATCCTCACACTATCTTTATCCTTCACTAAAATAATTTTGAAGCAGATCCAAATACCACATATTTTGTCTCTTTATGTTTTAGGAAAACAATAATATCTAAACAATATCTCAAATTAGGGCCTGCAGCCCTTGGGCCAAATTATTAATTTTAGAAGAATATTCTTTTTAAAAGACACAGCAATCATTTATCTATTTGCTGTACTGAACAATTTGGAGTTGCTGTGATGCTGAACACTGTTCATAGTTGTGTCAAGTACCATAATGGTTACCCATTATGTACGATGTTTGGAGGAGCTTCCAGATTGATTCATGTTGGGAAGCAGGAGTGGCATCCACTCCCTAAACTAAATGCCTCTGGAAACCCTACAGACTCTTATAAATGTACATAAATTATGTTTTTTATAGACAGAGTTCAGGTCTTAAACACAGTTAAATGAGCCTTTTTATATCTGGCAGAATATTCTTCCACTTTGCACATCACTATTTGTCAGTGTGCTGTATGAGGTAACCTGGGTTTGCTCTGATGCTGAACCTTGTGCCATTGTGATATCAAATACCGTAATTGTTTCCCATTGTGGACAGTGTTTGGTGGAGCTCCCAGTTGTAAAACAGGTTGGGAAGCAGGAGTGGCATCCACTTCCTAAACCACATTCCTCTGGATACTCTATGAACTTGGAGAAACAACAATAGCTATGGAAAGGCATTAGGTCTTTTGTTCATAGAGTCGCTGTGAGTCGACTTCGATTCAACGGCAATCAACAACAACAACAACATCTAAAATTATGGTTCTGTTGGCCCAGTGTGTAAGGAGTTGCCCTGACAACACAAAGGAAGAGGTTTGAATCTACCAGTTGCTCTACAGGAGAAAAATTAACAGTCTCCTTCTCAGAAAACCTACTGAAGGGTTAGCTATGAGTCACTTCAAACATAACAATGACATCTAAAATTTTAAAAACATTTTAAAATACATCACAGAGTTATAGTCATTAAATAATAATGTATTGATAATTTCTAATACCAAAATTTCATGATTGCCTTAAAAATGTCTTTATACACAGTTATGGAAACTTTTTAAGTAGCTCTGGTGGCAATATGTGTGGTGCTGCTAGCTGAACATTGAGTAAGTGAAATTCATCATCTGCTTCAAGGGAGAAAGACGAGCAGTGTTTGCTCCCAAGGATTTACAGCTTCAGCAGCCTCATGGAAGCATAGAAGATCCCGATGAGTTTGTTTTATATAGGGATGGAAACTTCTTAGACATATCCAGACACCTTGTGGGACTGATTTACCATTGAAGGCTAAGGACCAACCACAGTTTTATGGAACATGTAAGTCAGCTGGCACAGCATAATTGACAAAGATAATGTTCTATATCTTAGTTTGGTGAGTAGTATCAAAAGTCTTAAAAGGCAGCCATCTGAGACCATGAATCTCTTCCTGCCTGGAGCAAAAGGAAGTGAAGGAAACCAAAGACTCAAGGGAGAAACTGTCCAGAGCACTAATGGCCCACATAAACCACAGCCTCCTCTAGCCTGAGCCCAAGAGAACTCAGTAGTGTCTAGCTGCCACTACCCACCACTTTGGTGAGGACATGACAAATGGGCCCAGTTAGAATGTGGGGGAAATGTTTTAAAAACAAACAAACAAAAAACCTCAAATTTATAATAAAGACCAGAGTTACTGAACCGATGGAGACTGGAAGAACTCCAAAGAGTATCTCACTAAACTCTACTCATAGCAACTCTGTAGCTGTATTTCTTATGGGAGCCTTACTAAAGGTTGTAATCTTATAGAAGTCTTCTGAAAGGCTGTAATCCTTAGGGAAGTGAAAGATGCCTTTCTCCCAAAGTGACCGGTGGAGTTGAACTACCAGCCTTTCCATTACAGCTCAACATTTAATGTACATGCCATCAGAGTTAAGATATCCTCTTAATCTGGAACAAAGTCTCTTTTTACCCTTGGTTTAAATCAAGAACTAGATAAAGGTCACACAAGGCATTTAATTTTAGATCTTTTAAATATCTTTTTTAAAATTAAGTTAAAAATTCCTTTTTTATTCCTAGTACTACCACAGTTTACAGGACAATATATCTGATGTAATTAAAAGACAACGCTACAACAGATAAAAGACCTCAGGAATGTACATCTAATTGATACTACACTACATTAATCAATAGCTGCACTTTTTGCAAACTGTGGCTGTGACAGTCCTGAATAAGAAGGGTTTCCTGTTTAAGCTTCAGTAACTTTTCTGACAATGGATCATCGTTCCTTCTGTGGCAGGTTTTTACAGTTCCTCTAATGCATGTCGGACTACTGTCTCAAAGTAGCCTGTAACTTTCCTGACTTGCTTTCTCTCCTACTAAGAACTATAGCCCTTTGCTGTTAGAACCTTCTGTGACCATATCCACCACTTCCACCACCAGATCCATAACCACCAGCATAAGAACTGCCTGAGCACCTTCCACCAAAACTGCCCCCTTTCATGGGTCCATAATTTGACTGCTGTTGTCCACTATAATTTCCAAAATCATAGTTGCCACCACCACCATAGTTACTACCACCAATGTTAACTCTTATTAAATTATCAGGATCTTAAAATAGCACACCATTTTTGAAGCATTTTTCAGAAACAGTGTTTTCACTCAGCTGTCTTCATTTCAGAAACTAGAAAATGGAGAATATTCAAACTGGAGGTTTTGTTCTTAGGTATCATCGATTTCCAACTCATAGAGACCCTTTGTCCAAAAGAAGGAAATCTTGCTTAATTCTGTCCTCTCCTCACCATATTTGTAGTCACTGTGTCAATACATTTTGCTGACTCTGCTTTTCCAAATGTGATATCCTTCTCCAGGGATTGACTTCTCATGAAAATATGCCTGAAGCATCTGACGCCCTTCTTCTAAGGAAGATCTGTTTGGGTTTGGGAGTGTTTGGTTTTTTTAACAATCTGTGGTCTATTCCATATTCTTTGCCAGCATAACCAGTTTGTGTTCACTTTAAGGTTACATAGAATAAACAGTGACCAAATTGTATATATGTATTTATTCACCACTATTGAGTTCTGGTGGCCAAGTGGCGAGAAACTGTGCTGCAATCCTGAAGGCACTTGGTTTAAACACACCAACTGTTTTGCTGGAGAGGGGTAGGCAATCTCCTTTGTGATTCACTGCCTCTGAAAACCAGCCTGAGAGTCAGCTATGACTCGATGGTAAACAACAACAACAACTCTGTCTTAACCAGGAAGGTTAACTGAATTTCTTTTCTTTCTGCTTGAATTTTAATTTCAATCCTTTACAAAGCTCAAAAGTTCATTGAGAAGTCATTGTTCTCTTTAGTTAAAAGAATTGTTCTATAAAATAATTCAAGAAGCAGTGAAAGGTCACCATAAAAAGATATGAAAAGGAAATATTTTTTAAAAAATAATAAAAATTTTGAAGCTGTGGTGGCTTAGTGGCAAGAAGCTGCACTGCAATCACAGAGGTATGTGGTTTGAATCCACCAGATGCTCTGTTGGAGAAGGAGGGGCAATATCCTGTTACCAGTCAGATCCAATTTAATGGTACAAACACACAAAATAATAAAAAAAAATTTAAAAAAGATAGGAAAAGGGGGGAAGATGTCTGCATTTATTTTTTTTATTAAATTTTATTAGTTTTAATGAACATTTACAG
>NW_006399758.1:1122655-1139236 GCF_000299155.1 Elephantulus edwardii | reverse complement strand
ATTTAAATTTGTTATTAATTTCAGTGAAAATTTACAGAGGCTTTGGATTTCCATTCATTCATTGTTGTAGATTTGTCCCCTCCCAAGGCTCCCCCCCCCAGACATTACCCTCTTGGAAAAGTAAAAGAAAAGATTCTTTCATTATTTTACAAACCCTCCCCCAGGTCCACTCCACCATGTAGCAGATGTCTGCATTTACATTTCACTAGTCACAATCATAGAATGTTAGGTTTTTAATCTTTAACATGCCTGTGGAACTCTGTTGTTGCATTCCATAGTGAGTTGCACTACTAACCCAAATGTGATACCTCGAAACCTCCTCTCTAGCAGTTTGAATCCACCAGTAGGAGAAATCTGGATTATCTCCTATGTGTGATTTACACCAGGAGAAATATGGATAACCTCCTTGCATGTAATTTACAGCCTCCCAAACTAAATGATGACTGAGTAATGATAATTAGCCTCTGTTGCCAATGGATGGCAATTAGTAATTATTAACTTCATTTTTAAATTTTTTTTATTTTATTATTTTTTGTGTGTGTGTACTATCAAATCAGATCTGACTGGTACAGGAGGAGATTGCCCCTCCTTCTCCAGCAGAGCATCTGGTGGATTCAAACCACATACCTCTGGGATTGCAGTGAAGCTTCTTGCCACTAGGCCACCAGAGCTCCCTTACTTTAGTGATTAGAATGAGAGCATTAGTTTTTGGGTTTGTTTCTTCAACAGGATGTATTGTACAAGTATTATTGCCAAATAAAAGATTTTTGGTTAGTTATTGAATGCACCACAAATTATACTACCAAAATTTCGTTAAACATAGAAGATTTTTAAATATCTATCTAATGTTACAATAATTTTAAATTATTGGATTGTCTGATTACCCAAAGTAAAGACATAATTCTAACTGAAACAAAGACTTTTTTTTTTTAGATTTAATACGTGAGCTTATTTATTTGCCACACATAGAAAATTATATTTCTGACTGGATTGGATTTGAAGATAGAAGCTCTCAGAGAGGACAGCCTCCGTCTCTTGGCGATCTGCTCCTGGCGTTTCTCTTTGGCCTCCTTCATTCTCTTGGCCAAAAGCTTAGCGTACTCTGCGGCCTCCTCATTTTTTCTTAGTGCTCTGTTGCTTCAGCGAAATGCGCTGGCGCTTGTGCTGCAGGACGCGTGGAGTAACCAGACACGGAATCTTGGGCGCTTTGGTCCTGGGTTTCTTGCCTTCTTTGTTTAGTGGCTTTCTCACAACATATTGACGGACATCATCTTCCTTGGAGAGGCTGAAGAGTTTACGAATTCTGCTGGCTCTCTTGGGCCCCAGGCGATGTGGCACAGTAGTATCAGTCAGTCTTGGGATATCCTTCTCCCCTTTCTTGACAATGACCAAGTTGAGAACACTCAGATTGGCATCCACAATGCAACCCCACACAGATTTGCGCTTCCTCTCTCCGGTTCTCCGTGGTCTGTAACAAGAGTGCCCCTTACTCAGCAGCAGGCGAATTTGGCCATGGGTCAAGACACGCTGCTTCATGGGGAAACCTTGCTTGTTGTTTCCACCGCTGATCCGGACAACATATCCCTTCCACTCGTCACCGAGAGAGTCCGCAGCAACTTCTGTGGCCATTCGCTTCTCATAAAACGTTCGATGTTTGCGTTCATCGTCCACCTCAATGAGTTTTTGGCAGCCAGTGGCTGGGAAAGAGATGTTCAGCTTCATGATGAAGCAGCCGACGGCCCCAGCGGTGCCACGAAAAGGAGACAAAGACCATTTTTATAGACAGCCAGGTATTTAATATTGTTTCTCTTCCACACACACAAAAGGCAATGTGTGTTACACATTCTGTGCTTAATTCTACTTCTGCTTGACAAAGCTAATGCCTTATTAGCTGCATTACTTTTAACATTACATTTCTTTTCACATGTAAAATGGGCTAGTTATTTATGGGGAGTCCTGGGTAATAAATGAGACAATGAGTTTAAAGTGTAGCATGTGTAATTCTGGGTGTGGTCATTGGCACAGACTCTAAATCATTACTGGCAGGGATATCTTTGACAGAGAGACATATTTGTTATTTTGAGGAAAAGAGTAAGAATTTGGAAGTCAGGATTCTTGAATCCTCAATCAACTAAGTTAGGTGGCTTCACTCACTCCAACCTGATACCTATAAATGAAGAGTGTGTAGGGGAGCAGTTCTTCAATGTGGGCTAAATTATAATGTTGTTTTTGTTGTTATGTGCCATTGAGTCTCTTGCAACTCACAGTGACTCTATGTACAACAGCTCTGAACCCTACTCTATCCTGATCCAACCTCATTGTCACATGACACACACATCCCCATTATCCCAGTCACTGAGTCAATCCATCTCATCGAGGGTCTTCTTTTCTTGTGCTGTCCCTCCATGCTCCCAAGCATAATGTCCCTCTCCAAGGCCTGATTCCTCCTTGCACATGCCCAAAGTATGTCAGACAGAGCTTCAGAATCCTTGCGTCCAAGGAGCAGCCTGGTTTCACCCTCTCCAGGATGAACATACTTGTTCTCCTAGCAGTCCATTCAATATGCTTCTCCAGCACAACAACTCAAAGGCATCAATTTTCCTTCTATCATCTCTAGTCATTGTCCAGCTTTCTGATGGATAGCAGGTAATTGCTAAGACCATGGCCTGGATCAGGCAGACCAGGGATACAATGGATTACTCAACACCAGCTGCTCTGCAGGAAAAAGATGGGCAGTCTTCTTCCATGTGATTATTGCCTCTGAAAACCCACTGGAGGGTCAGCTATGGGTCAGTTCTGACTCTGGTACACAACAACAACAGATGATCTTTCCTCAATATCTCATTAATACTTAGTCAATAAAAAAACAGCAAGAGCCACATGGTGGCAGCCATATCTGACCTTTACCAACTTCATAAAGGGATACAGTCTCTGCCAATAGCATGAAGAACACAAAACCAATTCCCATGAGGTCAGACATGTTCCCAAACCTCTTTCTACTCATCTCAACACCAATATTACTACTTTACTGGGTCCAAAATCCAATGTTGATAGTTCATTGACTACACAGAGCCATGCTGGGGAAGTCAAAAGGTATAATCCAAGTTGGTAATAGAATCCAGTCAAGACAGCTTCTGAAATGTGTGCACAGGCACCTCAGCTTCAAGCCTCACAGCTTTAGGCCAGTCTTATAAAGTTCTTAGTCCTGCCAATATTGGCTCCCCTCTCCCCAAGTTGTTCAACAAACTTGAGCAAAGGCTCTTGCTTAGCTCTGATTCTGTCCATGGAGGGCAGCAATTCCAAAGTCTGCTCCATTTCATGTCACATCTCTGGTTCTCTACTGTGGCTGCTATGGCTGTTACTCTGGTCCTGAAGGACAAGGTGCATTATCTTGCTTTATTGACAGTGAGGTTTTCTTCCTTCTGCTGCTGGATTGCTCATCTTAATGGCAAGACTAGCCAGTATGCTTATGGATAGGCTAACACATTCAATTTGCATAGTCTAACCCATTCCACATGGCAAGGTCAGACAGTGGCTAGGAGAGCCATTTTTTTAAAGCAATTTCCCAAAGCTTTATTGAACTGATTCGTTCGAACTAAAGAGGGTTCACTGGCCGTGGGTCTCTGGGCCAGACAACATACACTAGTATACATGCATGTACACACACACTCACAGGACTAAATATTTATTATATGTTAGAAGCAACAGATAGTCTTCGTATATTTAAAGAGCAGCCCTGCTGGTGCAGGGTTTAAGTGCTCAGCTGAGAAGCTGTCAGTTCAAAGCCACACACTACCCTGTGGGACAGACACGAGGTGGTCTGTTCCCCTCAAGAGCTGCAGTCCTGGGAGCCCTGCGGGGTACTTCACTCTGGCCTGCAGCACCACGAGGCGCCTCTGTCTGAAGAGGACTCCTAGGGGTACACTCAACAAAAGGTAGGTGGTTCGAGCCCACCCACTGCTCCCTGGAAGATGTGGCAGTCAGGCCTTGGAACCGCTGTGGGCCAACTCTACCCTGTCTTGTAGGGTCATCAGGAGCTGGCATCAACTTGATGTTTCTCTTTACAAAGTCTGCGGGTGGTGCAAATGGTTAGTGTGCCTGGCTGCTAACTGAAGGGAGGTTTGAATCCAGCCAGAGGCGGGTCGGCCTGGGGATGCAACTCGGCCAGTAGAAACCCTGTGGGGTGCAGCTCTACGCCAACACCAGACTGGCAGGAGTCGGCGTCGGCCTGCCAGAAACTGAGGGGAGCAGAGGCTTATCTACATATACACACACTGAACGTGGGCCGATGCATGCTTATCGTGGGTGTACAGCACAGTCAAGGGAGGGGAGAGAGAGCCAAATTAGGGGACACTGAGAGTCTTGCACACTACAAGTGCAGAGGAAAGAGGTTCGCATGTTCAGGGCTGGGCAGGAAGAGGGGATCTGAACACACGCGGATGAAGGAACCAAAGGAGGTGAGGCACCAGGCACAGCAGCGCAGGCCGTTCAGAGACAAACCTGTGTGCTGGGCAGAGGGAAGCAATCTAATCAGAGGCTGCGTAAAACAGAGCCTCTTCCACCAGCTGCCAGAAATCGCTGTTGGTCTGTATTTCCCAACACCAATTAATACAGACTGGGGTGGGAGCTGAAGGGGAGGACCCACAAAGTAGTAAGGGGACACATGGCTTAGTGGACATCTGGGAGCCCAAGGCCACCATCCTGCCTGTCCCTTCTCTGGGGCGGTGCTAGGAGAGCCATTTTAACTAAACATTTAACTCCATCGTCAATCTTTCTCTGTGTTCTCATAACACTGTATCATACTTATCCTTGTGTATCATACTTACTCATTACCAAGATATACCTCCTACTAAAAATACTCTTGAGAGCACAGATCTCATCTTATGCATCTATCTTTTTGTGCTTAGTTAAGAGTTTATTGATACAGTTGTCCAGTTAGAGTCCAACTTATCATACCCTGTGAACAGATTGGAAACTTGTCATATCCTGTGGTAACATCACAATCTCCTCTTTGCTCAACTCTTTTGTTTCAGTCACTGTCAGTCCATCACTTTGAGGGCTGTCCTCTTCTTTCTCTGCCTTTCCCAGTATATTTTTCTAAAGACTGCACCTTTCTGACCACATATCAAAAGTATGTGAGTCACATTTTCACCATCTTTGCCTCTAAAGAGCACTCTGTTTGCACTTCTTCCAAGATAGATTGTTTTTCCTTTTGGCAGTCCATCCCATCACCACATTTCAAAGCCAACAATTCTTTGGTCTTCCTTATTCTTTGTGCAACTTTCAGATACATAAAAATCAATTAAAAATTACATGGTTTGGGTTAAACACATCCTTGTCTTTAAACTTTCATCCTTGTTATTTGTCACTTAAGGAGCTTCTTGACAGCAGATATTTCCATAGCAACATATCTTCTGATATTTTTTTAAATTGCTGCTACCACAACTGTTGATTATGGAGCCACGTAAAATTAAATCTTTGGAGACTTACTATGCTCTGCATTGGGCTGCTAACCAAAAGGTTGGCAATTTGACTCCACCAACTGCTCCATGAGAACAAGACAGGCAGTCCTCTTTCGTAAGATTCATAACCTCCAAAGACAGAATTGGAATTGACTCAGTGGCAATGAGTTTTATTGATATAGTAGGAACACAGTAAATGTTTATTCTTTGAATTGACACTTGAATGACTTGAAACATTGGTGTCTCCTTACCTTTCAATTTGTTGTTGTTGTTGTTGTTGTTGTTGTTAGGTGCCATGAAGTCAAATATGACTCATAGTGACCCTATGAACAACATATTTGAACCGTGTCCTATCCAGAAGCTACACTGCAATCCCTAAGGCATGAGGTTTGAAGCCACTAGCTGCTCTGTGGAAGAAGGATGGGGAATCTCCTCAGAAAACCTGCCAGGGAGTCAGCTATGGGTCAGTTCCAACTTGAAGGTACATAACAACAACAAACACCTATCAAGTGACATTCTCACAATCTGACACACTCATGCTCACTGCTGTAGTCACCGTGTCAATACACCTGGTTAAGATTCTTCCTCTCTTTTGCTTTCTCTCCACCTTTCCAAGCATGATATCCCTTTTAATGGAATTGCCTCTCCTAGCAATATGCCCAAAATATGTGAGACAAAGCTTTGACATCTTTGCCTCCAAGGAACAACCTGACTGTACTTTCTCCAAGACATATCTGTTTGTTCTTTTGGCAGCCCATGGGATATTCAAGATTCTTCTCTAACACCATCATTCAAAGGCCTCAATTTGTCTGTCATCCTTATTCATTGTCCAGCTCTCAGATGCATAGTAAGTATCTAAAAAAGAGCATGGCCTGAATCAGACACATTTTAATCCTGAAATTGACATGGTTGCTCCTCAGTATTTTGCAGAGGTCCCTGAGTGCAGACTTTCCCAGGGTATTACATCTCCTAATCTCCTGACTGCTGGTATCAAGTGTATTGATTGTGGATCCAAGTAAGATGTTGTTGACAATTCCAATCTTTTCTCCATCTATCATGATGTTGCTTATTGGTCCAGTGGTGAGAATTTCTGGTTTTTTGAAGTTGAAATGCAGTCCATATTGAAGACTTCAGTGTTGGATCTTCTGCAGCAAGTGCTTTAAGTCTTCTTCAATTTCAGCAAGCAAGGTTGTATTATCTGCATACTGAAGGTTATTGATGAGTCTTCCTTGATCTTGCTGCCACATTCTTCTTCAGAGTCCAGCTTCTTGAATAATTTACTAAGCATACAGATTAAGTAGAGAATCTATTGGTATGGAGAAAGGACACAACCTTGACAGACACCTTTCTTAACATCCTTTCAGTTAGGACAAATACATGTTTCTAAAATAGTAAAAGAAATTAAATCAAAACAACAATAAAATAAACGCTAGCAGATAATACTCTAAAAGTTGTTGGTGAATAGCATAATCAAGTGCTCATTTACCTGTTCTATAGCAAACATTCTGGAAAATCATCAGTATGGCAGGGACTGTGCTTAATGCCAAGGATGTAAAGGTGAAAACACATTATCGTTGCCCATTTTACTCGTGTCTGGGAAATTTTTGTTGTATGTTTTTGAGCTGGAACAAATTGAGTGAGTTTTTAGAGCCAGTAAATCACAAGGGAGGAGATTGCCCACTGGATTTGAATAGGGTGCCTTTGAGATTGCAACACAACTTCTTACCACTAGGCCAATAGTGCCATTGCCTGGAAAATATTTAAAATATAAGAGTAATGTTACAGGGTTATAGGAATTCTTAAAGAAGGGAATTCACAACATTAAGTAACATGGTTATAATTTCTTGAAAAGTAATTGTGAGAAGTATAATTAAGAATCTGACCATTGCCTTTGATCCTGTGATATATCCTTTGAATTTCCCAATGATTGAAATGTCTTTGATGAGACTTCCTGAGGGTTTATGCTAATGAACTATCTCAACAGTGGGAGCTCACCAGCACAGAAAGGCTATTGACTAGGTAATATCAGCCAATCTTAGGGGTATGGGACATGAGTCAATCAGTCATGCTTCTGTAATCAGGTCCCAGCAAAGGCTCTGTGCTATAAACTTATATAGACTTCTTGACTGGTGAAAGGCATGGTTGCATGAGGGAGGCTGCTGTGTTCCTTTCATTATGCCATTGAAGTCCAAGAGGTAAAATGGAAATGGAAAATATTTTAAAAAGAAGTATCCTTTTAATCTTGTTTTATGTGCCATTGAGTCACTTGTGGCTCATAGTGACCCTATGTACAACAGCTCTGAACAGCTCTAGCCTGTACCTATCTTATTGTCTCTGACACACCTACCCTAATTACCCCAGTCATTGAGTCAGTTTATCTCATTGAAGCCTTCCTCTCTTGTGCTGTTCCTCCACCCTTCCAAGCATGATGTCCCTCTCTAAAGGCAGGTCCCTCCTTACAACATGCCTAGAATATATCAGAAGAAGCTTCAAAATCCTTGCCTCCAAGGTGCAGCCTAGTTTCACCCTCTCCAGGTTAGTTTTGAGGAAAGCCTCCTTATCATGTTTAAATCCCTTAACTGTTGCAGTTTGCCACCACTCTGCAATCTTGCCCAGTGCAGTACATCTCATGGTCTCCTGACTGCTACCCCCAAGGGTACTGATTGTGGATCCAAGCAAGATGAAATAATGAAGAGCAATGATGCCAGTCTGAAGACTAAAGTATACCTGATTCAGGCCTTGGGCTTTTCAGTTCACTTGTTACACATCTGAGTGCTGGACAATGAATAAAGATGACAGAAGAATTGATGTCTTTGAGTTGTGGTGTTGGAAAAGAGTACGGAATATCCCATGAACTGAAAAAAGAACAAGTAGGTATATCTTAGATTGAAGTGCAGCCAGAATGCTCCTTGGAGGCAAAGATATGGAAGCTTTGTCTCCCATTCTTTGGGCATGTTGGTGGAGAAACTAGTCCTTGGAAGGGGGACATCATGCTTGGAAAGATGGAGTGTCAGTGAAAGGTAGGCTCTAAACAAGATGGACAGATATGGTGACTTCAGTGATGGGCTCAAGTTAATGAGAATAGCACAGGATAGGACAGGCACCTAACAATAACAACCTGCAATCTAGTCGCTCTCTCTATTAACATAATAATAGAACCTCTAAGAATTTTCTCTTGGGCTAGTTCAGATTGAGAAAGGAACAATCAACTAATGCTGGTATTGTTTTGTTGTTATTCTATACCATTGAGTCTGAACCATCACTAGCCCTCCAGTAACTTTTTAGAGGCGGGAAATTGCACAGGAGGAGATTGCCCATCTTTCTCCATAGGAACAGCTACTGAATTCAAACTGTGTGCTGTTTGGTTGGCAGTGCAACTCTTTATCACTAAGCCACCAGAGTTTCATTCTTACTTTAGACAAGTGTGGGTCACAACAAATTGTGGCTAACATTGACAAGAATAGGAATCCCAGACAACCTGATTGTGCTCATATGAAACCTATACTTGGATCAGGAAGTAGTCACTGGAACACAGCAAGGAAACACTACATGGTTCAAAATCAGGAAAGGAGTATGTTAAGGATGTGTGCTGTCCCCACATCTTTTGAATCTATATGCAGAACAGATCATTCAGGAGGCTGGACTTTATGAGGAAGAATGTGGCATCAGGAATGGAGGAAGACTCATCAACAACCTGAGTTATGTGGATGACACAACCTTGCTTGCTGTAACTGAGGGGATCCTGATGCATTTGCCGAAGAAGGTCAAGAACTGCAGTCTTTAATATGGATCATTGCCTTTGAGTTGTGGTGCTGCAGAAGAGCATTCTATGGACTGCTCAGAGGATAAACATGTTTGTCCTGGAGAGGGAGAAACCAATTTTCTCCTTGGAGGCAAGGATTTTGAAGTTCCATCTGATATACTTTGGACATGTTGCCAGGAGGGATCAGTCCAGGGAGTAGAACATCATGCTTGGAAGGGTAGAGAAATAGTACAAGAGAAGAAGACCCTGGAGGAGATGATTTGACACAGTAACTGGGGTAATGAGAATATGTATGGGAAGCCAAACTTTATACCAAATATTATACGAAAACCCTTGTTCAGGAATTGAAGGAATTACAAATTTATAAGTTAGGATTTCTCTTGTGGCAGATCACAGAAAATGAGCTGTTTGTTACCTGCAGACAGGAGACAGCTAGGGCCCTCCTACAGAGGGAGTGTTACTACCTGTGAAATACTTCCTGAGCTAGAGCATTAGGTTGACAATAAAGAAAAATTCGGCTTCATTTACAAGGAATTCCCTTTATGATTTGCTTCCCCTGATTATCAATAAATACACAGAGAAACATGACTTGGGGTCTTTTAGTCAAGAACTGCTGGCACCCTGTTTTATGCTTTCTGTTCTATCTCATCCTTGGCTGTCTGTCTCATTATTAATAATTATAAAATTACTTTACCCTCGGTCTGCAACATTCATGTGTGTCAGAGATTGGTTCAGGGTAGGTCAAGGTTCAGAGCTATCATTCATAAGGTCACTATGAGATGCAGTTGACTTGAGGGCACATAACAACAATGCTTCTGCACAGAAATTAGCTTAGAATATGTTTTTCACTTATTTGATTTCTCATAGCTTAATACCCAGATGAGTGGGGCCAACAGAACACAGAAATAAGGCACCAAAATAAAATTACTGAATTACATTCTATAAATCTGATAATAATTCACTGATGTAAGTTTATTTGAAATTATATCGGACATTAAACTATGTACTTTTAATTTACATCCAGTCCATAAAACTAAGTCCCTTCCAATAAACCTGACTCTGAAGTATCTTATTCAATTTGTTATATCCTCATTATTTACAATACTTTAGGCATGTTTTTAGGAGAAGTTGTTCCTTGAAGAGGAACATCATGCTTGCAAAAGTAGAGAGCCAGTGAAAAAGAGGAAAGCCCTCAACCAGATGGACTGATACAGACAATGACTATCATAATGGGCTCGAGTATGTGTGAAATAAAGAGAATGGTATAGGCTAGGACAGGGTTGAGATCTGTTGTTTATAGGGTTGCTATGAGTTCTACTCAGCTCAACAGCACCTAACAACAAGCAACAACATTGTTTATGTGATTTATCTGAGGATTGTCACATTTTTCTCCAACAAAATATTCTTTTTACACATTGGCTTAGACAGTTCCTGACAGAATAGTGGAGATGGGTAGATATTACAAGGTCCAAAGATACAATCTCAGGAAGTATCATAGGTACTTCAGTCTTAACAGTCTTTAACAACTCTGCTAAGAGATTTCAAGTGCTATGGATTTGACTCCTGTACAACCTTCCAGATGGCAGGCATCTTGAAAATGCAACACCCCCATGATACATCTTCAAGGATATGAACATGTATGGCCAAGCACAATCAATAAGAGTGCATCTAAATTCCAGAATCAATCTCCATAATAGTCTATGTGTTTCCTACTGCCAAAGGGGCCCTTTAGAGTAGTGAGAGAAGATCTTCACCCTGAAACCCACAGCGTCCCTTTTCAGCAGGAAGTAGCTAAGAGAATACACCATCCCCTTTTCCTTATGACTCAGGGTGAAGTCTCT
Source organism: Elephantulus edwardii (assembly GCF_000299155.1). Taxonomy (NCBI): domain Eukaryota; kingdom Metazoa; phylum Chordata; class Mammalia; order Macroscelidea; family Macroscelididae; genus Elephantulus; species Elephantulus edwardii. The sequence goes on along the minus strand of NW_006399758.1, from coordinate 1,128,170 downwards.
CTCAGGGAGGAGTGATAGGGAATGGCAAAGGATACACTGACAAAGAAGATTAATCAGAACTGGCTTTGACAAACACTGTGGCATTTGGACAAGAACAAACTGGGAGGAGGGTAGAGAGAATGGTGCAGCGGTGAATGAATGGAAACCCAAAATCTCTGTAAATGTTTATGAAAATTAATAAAATATAATTATAGAAAAAAAAAAGAAAATGCAAATTCTGAGGTGACCATGAGGATTCACCTGCAGGCTGCCATCTTTAGAGCCACACACACTTGTTCCTGACTCATGCATACTCATGACCATCTTGATCATCTGCACATGCTCCCCACCAGACCCCAGTGGCAACCATCTTGGAAGAACAACCATGCATATGCATAATTATCCTAATCCCTCCCACATAAGTCAATCACAAATGGCACCCTCCTCCTTTAATGCATAAACATGACAATCTTATCTTTTTTTTGTAGGTTAACTAAAAACTCCACCCTCTCAGAAATAAATATGCCACCCTTTTCTCACCTCCAGAGCCTATAAAAAGATCTCTCCAGAGCCTATAAAAAGATCTCCTCTTTCTTAGCTGAGACATGACCTAGTGACAAGTTGCTGCTTCCTGCCTTCTTTTTCAAAATATTTCCTAAACTTCATTTTCCTTACACGATAAAACATGAATTCCTAGTTTGCTTTTCATATTTAAGTTATCTCTAAATTTAAAATTATTTAAAACTAAAAAGGCTTTAAATTCATTTCCTCTTATAAATTATCTTAAGGAATTGGATATACTCATTAATGCTGTCATTGCTCAAATTATTTTTGAAGCCTTTCTTTTGGAATTTACTTCAGAATTCTAAAATCAAAGGTCATAAAAATGAAGAATCAGACAAGACCTAAGAAGTTAATCTAATCTCTCAGTTAATTCAGGGAATTCTGCTCTATAACATAATTTATTCCCCACACTTTCCTAGTGTTTAGGTTATACCTGAAATTCTTTTCTTTACAAAGTTTTTGTAGATTTTTAGTATACTCATCTTTGGGGGCATTAAGAGTTATTCCAGTACTCTACATTTCAAAAAGTGGAATTAATGGGTCAAAGGAAATATACATTTAAAATATTAACTCCTACTAGTCTGCCATCCATAAAAACTATGTATTTCTACCAACAGTGTATGGGCTTATTCTAAACATGAAATAATAATTGTTTTTCTCATTCTGATAGTCAGGAGACTATCAAGTTGAAGGCAGTGGGACAGCTTGTTCTTCTTGTGATTATCAGGTGCCATCAAATTGACCAAAGCTGATAGCAATCCTGTGAACAACAGGTCTGAATATTGCCTAGTTAGTCCTTCCTCACCTTGACTGTCTCTGTTACACTCAAACCCATTGTGGTGGTCACCACATCAATCTATCTCCTTAAGAATCTTCCTCTCTTTCACCAATCTTTCCCAAGCATGATATTTCTCTTCTACCTTCCTTCTTTGGTTTATCTCTGTTGTTGTTAAGTGCTCTGGAGTTATCTACTACTCATACTACACCTATAAACAACAGATGACAGCCTTGCTCTGTCCTGAAGCATCCTTGTGATACACTTGATACCTTTATAACAGTCCTGTCAGGCCATGTTGTTCAAAGTCTTCTTTCTCTGACCCTCTGCTTTTCCCAGCATGGTGTCTTTTTCCAAGGACTACTTCTCGTGACAACATGCTCACCATCTTTACCTCTAAAAAGCACCCTTCCTGCATTTCTTTTAAGACAGATTTGTTTGTTTTTTTCCTTTGGCATTCCATGGGATATTCAATTTTCTTCTCCAACACTACAGTCCAAAGACAGTGATTCTTCTTCTGTCATCCTTATTCATTGTCCAACTTTCTGAAGTACAGGAAGCAATTAAAAATACAGTAGCTTGGACCAAGCATACCTTAGTCTTTACCTGTAGTGATAGATAAAGAAGCCTTCTTACTTTAATTTGCATGCATTTTTGTGTGTGTGTGAATAGTGAGATTGACCACATATTTACTTATTGACTATTTGTGTTTTCAGTCAATTGCCTATTTATATCCTTGACCTATTTTTTCTTTTGGTAATTTCCCCTTGCTCTTTTTCTAGCTCTTTTAATGAAATTCCTTGTATATTATGAATAATAACCATTTGTTACACATGTTGCAAATATTTCTATTTGGGTATCACTCATCTTTTTAACTTCATGGGTTCTTTTGTTATATAGAAGTTATGTCTGTTAATGTTGGGGAGGGTATAAGTGAGCTTTTATTTCATGGAAATTAATTTTAGGATTAAAATCTATCTGCTTTCACAAAGATTGTTGTAGTTGTTATGTGTCATTGAGCTTTCAGGCTTGCGAATTCCATAGGATAGTCCTACTGTGTCTTACAGGGTGACTGTGGGTTGATATCAACTTGAAGACAATGGATTTGCTGCTTTTGGAGAAATTGTTTTCTTGACTCTATTTCAAACCATTTATCTAGTGATCTTTTCCTGATCAGTGTCACTCTGCTCTATTAACTATATTATTGTTCTTTTTTTAGCATCATGTAGGTCAAACTTTATTTTGCTTTTTTAAATTTTATTAGAGTGTGTGTGTGTGTGTTGTATCTTCAAATCGGATCTGACTGGTACAGGAAGAGATTGCCCCTCCTTCTCCGGCAGAGAAGACCCTTAATGAGATGGATTGACGCAGTGAATGCAGAAATGAGCTCAAACATACCAACAATTGTGAAGGTGGCTCAGGGCGAGGCAGTGTTTTGTTCTTCTGTACACTGGGTCACTATATGAGTCAATCAACTCAAAGGTATCCAGCAGCGTTTTCCTTTTACGGATCTTTCCTATTCATCCTTATTTTTGCTACTTTTGGGGATTTGGGGGCATTACCACCATGGCCTCCAGAGGGCAGTGTTTCCCCTTTAATAATGTGACTCCAAGCATTTGAGTGGTAATTCCCAGGAAAGCTGAAGAAACCAGGGAAAATATTTAAGCGAAACTTTACAGAGATGTCTTTGTGGTAAGGAGTTACTCTGTAAAGCCAAAAGTATGTTGTTTTTGTTGTTGTTACGTGCCGTCGAGTCCCTGGCAACTCAGCAACTCTATGTATAACAGCCCTAAACCTTACTCTATCCTGTGCCAATCTTATTGTCTCTGATTCACCTACCCCAGTCACTGACTCAACCCAGCTCATCGAAGGTCTTCCTCTCTTACACTACCACTCTGGCCCCTCCTTGCAACAAGTCCACATCAGATGGAATTTCAGAATCCTTGTCTCCAAGGAACAGGCTAGCCTCAGCCTCTCTAGGTCAAACCTGTTTGTTCTCCTAGCCATCCGTGGTATATTCAATACTATTCTTCAACACTACAGCTCAAAGGTATCAATTCTCTTACCATTCCTAGTCATTGTCCAGGTTTCTGATGCATAGCAAGTAATTGCAAAGACCATAACCTGAATCAGGTGCACCTTAGTCTCCAGACTGACATTGTTGCTCTTTAGTACTTTGGAGAGGTCTCTGACAGCAGACTTTCCCAGTGCAATTTGTCTTTTAATTTCCTGACTGCTGGTACCAAGAGTGTTGATTGTAGAGCCAAGCAGGCTGAAGCTGTTAACAATCTCAGTCTCTTCATCATCTATCATGATGCTGCCAATCAGCGCAGTGGTGAGAATCTTTGTTTTTTGATGTTGAGCTTCAGTCCATTTTTAAGGCTGCAGTCCTTGACCTTCTGCAGCAAGCACTTCAGATCCTCCTCGGTTTCAGCAAGCAGAGTTGTGTCATCTTGTAACACAGATTGTTGATGAGTTTTCCTCCAATCCTGATGCCAAGTTTCTCCTCATATATCCAAGCCTCCCTGAATCTAATCTGTTCTGAATAGAGATTGAAAAAGTATGGAGATCAAAACAACTATGAGATATCATCTCACCACAGTAATAATAGCAAAATTTAAGAGAACAGCAAATATCAAATGCTGGCAAGGTTGTGAAGAAACTGAAACCCGTATTCACTGTTGTTGGTGGCGTGTAAAATGGTGCAACCACTGTGGAAGGCTGTATGGTGCTTTCTCAAAAAGTTGCAAATAGAAATACCATTTGACCCAGCCATTCCACTACTGGGAATTTACCCCGAAGAAACCATAACTGCTACCCAAGCAGATATATGCATACCTATGTTTATTGTGGTGTAGTTCACAATAGCAAAGAGCTGGACACAACCCAAGTGCCCATCAACAAATGAACTGACAGAGAAGCTCTGGTATATCCACACAGTGGAATACTATGCAGCATTGAAAAAACAAAGAACTCATGAAATAGTATGCAAAATGGATGACCCTGGAGGACATTATGCTGAGTGAAATATCTCAGTCACAAAAGGACAAATATTGCATAGGGCCACTGTTGTAAAATGGGACTGACATCAGGGTTGAGAGAAGACAGAAAAGGAGGGGAGGAATGATGTATATTGCATTGAAACAGATGAGGGAGAGATGTGTTTTAAAAGGGATATATGAATGGGTATTCTTGTCATTACAGAAGTCCAGAGGGAAGGCTACATGTGGAGTGGACTTGGGGGGAGGGATTGCAAAACAATGAAAGAGTTTTTCTTTTTCTTTTCAAGAAGAGTGAATTGGGGATACGGGGGGAGCAAGGAGAAAAGTTCAACAATGAATGACTGGAAAGCCTAAATCTCTGTACACTTTTCATTAAAATTATTAAATAATTTTTTTAAAAGTATGAAGTTAGGCAGTTCAAATCCATCAACTGCAACACAGAAGAAAGATTAGCAATCTCCTCCTGTACAATTAATAGTCTCTGAAAACCCACTGGAGGGTCAGCTACGGGTCAGTTTTATCTTGCTGACACACAACAATCTGTCCCAGGAAATAGCATATGCTTTTATGGAAAAGATATTATTATCCCATGGACTGGCAAAAGAACAAACCTTTGAGGAAGTGCAATCAGATTGCTTCTTAGAGACAAAGATGGTGAAACTTCTCTCACATACTTTGGGTATGTTGTTAGGAAGAGCCAGTCCTTGGAAAAAAGGCATCACGCTGAGGGTCAGGGAAAGTATGAAGATCCTCAACAAGATGAATCAACACAGTGACTGCACCAAGGTCCAGTCTGAGATCATGAGGATGGTGCAACATGCAAGGTTCAGATCTATTGTTCATAAGGATTTAATGAATGACAGTTGGCTCAATAACACAATAATCACATGTATTGCTCAGCATGTCAAGGATACAGCACTATGATCTATTATTTATTTATTGTAGTTAGGTGCCACCAAGTATGACTCTTAGCGACTGAACGAACAACAGATCTAAACCCTGTTCTATCCTGTGCCATCCTCACAATCTCTGATACACTTGAACGCATGCTCAGTCACTGTGTCAAACCACCTGCTTGAGGGTCTTCCTCTCTTTTACTGTCGCTGATGTTAGATGGATCTTGGCTGAAAGCAGGGAATACCAGAGGAATGTCTATCTGTGTTTCATTGACTATGCAAAGGCATTTGACTGTGTA
>NW_006399758.1:1108096-1120700 GCF_000299155.1 Elephantulus edwardii | reverse complement strand
ATGGGTGTGTCAGAGGCAGTGCGGTTGGCGCAGGATAGAGCAGGGTTTAGGGCTGTTGTGCATAGGGTCGCTATGAGTCGGAAACGACTCAATGGCACATAACAACAACAACAACAACAACCTGGAAACTCTATGAACTTTGATAAATATCGATGGTTGTAGAGGGGCTTCAGGCCTTTTGTTCATGGGGTCACTTTGAGTTGTGCTTGACTCAAAGGCAATCAATAACAATGAGCAACATGTCCAAATTATGCAAGACAGAATTTCATCATCTTTACCTTTAAGGAACACTCTGTCTACACCTTCTCCAAGACATATCTGTTCTTTTGGCAGCTCATGAAATATGCAATACTCTTCTCCAACATCACAGTTCAAAGGCTTCAATTATTCTTCTGTTATCCTTATTCATAGTTCCAGTCCTGATTCATGGCAAGTAATTGAAAATACCATGGCCTGAATTAGGAATACTACAGTCCTCAAACTAGCATTCTTGCACCTCAATAACCTGGAGAGGTCCGTGACTGAAGATTTTCACAGAAAAACGGGTTATCCTGACTGCTGGCAACAAGTGCATTGATTGTGGATCCAAGTAAGATAAGGTAATTAACAATCTCATTTTTTAAAAAAAATCTCATTTTCCCCCCTCCACATATCATGGTGTTGCCTATAGGTCCAGTGGTGAAAATTCTTGTTTGCTTGACCTTGAAATGCAATCCATATGGAAGGCTGTATAGTCTTTGATCTTCTGTAGCAAGCAAGTCCTCCTCACTTTCAGCAAGCAATTTGCTCAGCAGACAGATTGGATGGATATGAAGAAAGGATACAACCCTGACACACATCTTTCTTAATTTTATACTATGCAATGTTCCCTTGCTCTTTTCAGACAACAGCTTCTTGGTATAAGTATAGGTTTTCCATGAGCACAATTAAGTGTCCTAAGATTCCAGTTTTCTCAATGTTAATTTGTTATGACCCATGCAGTGAAATGCCTTTGCATAGCCAATAAAGCACAAGTAGACATTCTTCTGGAACTTTGGTTTCTCTTCAAATCACACAGTTTATCTATTACCATGTAATGAATTGCCTCACATTTTGGAGCCTCAAAACAATAAACACATTTTATCTCATAGTTTCTGTGGGCGAGAAATCCAAATGTAGGTTATTGAGGTACCTTTGGTTTAGAGTCTCAGCTATGGCACCAGGTAGGGCTATGCCATTTCAAGGCTTCACTTAGGAGGAGATGCACTTCACACTTACTCATGTGGCCTTGGCAGGCTCAGGTCTTCACTGTAAGTGGCTCTGTAAGGGGGCTCACAACATGAGAGAAGCTGAAGCCAATTTTATAACCTTGACTAGTGATACCTCATCACTTCTGTATCCTGTTAGCAGTGAGTTGGTAAATCCATCCCAGACTCAACCAGGGTAGGGAAAAGGTAGAATTACACAAAGGAGTGAAGTCCAAACTTACTGAGGGCCTTTTAGAGGTTTTTTTACCACGTCTTTCTTCAGCCAAGTTACTACTGTGTGTTTTCAGTGAGCAGTCTTGAGGGGTGAAGGGATTCCCCATCTGAAAGAAAGCTTAGACTCACTTACAGTGGGCTGTAAAAGCAGTAAATTGCTCCTATATACAAGAAGCTCAGGTGGAGTAGTTCATGAGCAGTAGATGCACCACTAAACTCAAAGGCTGAGCCTCTCTAGCAATGCAAATCCACCAGCAGCTCCTACGGAGAAACATAGGCAACCTCCTTCTACATGACTTACAGCCTTGGAAACCTGGTGAAGTCACTTCAGACTCAACATCAGTGAGGATGAGAAGGTTGGAAGGAAGTCAGTGCTGTAGAAAGAAAATAGTGTGAGGTACATAAATAGAGTTAATGTATCAAAACATTTATTAAGATAAGTTATTTCTAGTATTGTTGTTTTTGTTAGGTGCCATCAAATCTCTTACAACTCATAGCGAACCTATGTACAACAGCCCTAAACTCTGCCCTATCCTTGCCAATTTCACCATCTCTGACATACCTACCCCCCATTGCCCCAGTCACTGAATAAATCCATCTCATCGATGGTCTCCCTCTCCTGCTCTGTCCTTCTACCCTCCCAAGCATGACACCCCTCTCCAAGGACTGGTCCTTCCTTGCAACATGTCCAAAATATGTCAGATGAAGCTTCAGAATCCTTGTCTCTAAGGAGCAGCCTAGTTTAACCCTTTCCAGGACAGACTTGTTTGTTTTCCTAGCAGTCCATGGTGTATTTAATACTCTTCTCCAGCACCACAGCTCAAAGGCATCAATTCTCCTTCTATCCTTCCTAGTCATTGTCCAGCTCTCTAATGCATAGCAAGTGATTGCAAAGACCATGTCCTATATTACTGTTATCGTTTTCATGATCTCATTGTGTATTCAAAGGGAACCAGAATGGCAATGATTGTTAAGAGCTCAGCCACTAACAGGAAAGTTGACAATTTGAACCCACCCAGAGGCCCTGTGGGAGAAACATCTGTAAAGATTACAGCTAAAGAAAACCTGTGGGGTAGCTCTATTCTGTGGCAGAAGGTTGCCAGGAGTCAAAAACAATTCAATGACACCCAACAGTATGGTATTTTAAAGATAAGCTCCACTGATCACATTGATAAATGCTTTTGATTTAGCATGTTATATTTGATTTGTCAGAATTTTATTAGTAACTATCCTCTGTCACTATATTCATATTATGTATATAAAATGCTTTGAAAATTACAGTGTACATGAAATTGAAAACATTAATAAATTATGCATAGTAAATCATGGAGAGGGTTAAACCAGGCTACTCTTTGGAGGCAAGGATTCTGAGGCTTTGTCTGACATACTTTGGACATGTTGTAAAAAGGGATAGGTCCTTGGAGAGGGACGTCATGCTTGGTAGGGGTGGAGAGACAGTGCAGGAGGAGAAGACCCTCTATGAGGTGGATTGATTCAGTGACTGGGGTAATCGGGATGGATGTGTTGGAGGCAGTGCGATTGGCAGGGTTTAGGGCTGTTGTACATAGGGTTGTACATAGGGTTGCTATGAGTCACAAATGACTCAATGGCACATAACAACAACAACAACAAATTTTAGTTAAACTCAACCTATCCTTGTCCAAGTCTTCTTTGCCCTTGGCCTCTTCTTTCTGCTTGCTGCCTTCACTTCTTCTTCAATGTATACAATAGGGCCCCCACTTGAGCTTTTTTTCTTCCACCATTATCGTCCTTTTGGATTCTCCTAACCCAGGTTCAAACCAGCAGTCCACCTTCTGCATGGTTGCATCTGGGCTGCAGAGATTTTTGGGGGAAGATCATGTAATGATGACTGTTCCTACTCTATAACTTGCATCTTCCTACCTCAACACATCCCTTGGTGTTTCATCTATTTATGTATTTCTCAAATCAGAGCTTTATACTTAAAATCCACATGGATATATTTTAACTGCGGTGTTTCTAATAGTAAGGAGTTGTGCTGCCATGCCAAAGGCAATGCAGTTCAAATCCACAAGCTAGCTGCTCCCGAGGGAGAAAGATGGACAGTCTCTTCCTGTATGATTAACTGCCTCTGAAATCACACTAGAGGATTGGATCTGACTAGACAGTATGTAACAACATAACAGGGGGCTTACAGTATCACTCTGACCACATGCAAGCAAAATCCTACTGAAGATTATAAAAAAACAATTGGTACATCAACCGAGAACTACTAGAAATACAAGCTGTGTTTCAAAGCAATCATGGCACTAGAGACATTATCACCAATGTCAGATAGATCATAGCAGAAAGCAAAGAGTAACAGAGGAATGTCTATCTGTGCTTCATGAACTATGAAAAGGTATTTGTGTGGATCACAACAAATTGAAGCTAACTTTGAGGAGGATGGGAATCCCAGAACACTTGATTGTGTTCATGAGAAACCTATACTTGGACCAGAAAGCAGTCTTCAGAACAGAGTAAGGAAACATTGTATGGTTCAAAATCAGAAAAGGAGTGCGACAGGGTTACGTCCTATCACCATACCTTTTTAATCTGTGTGCAGAACAGATTATTTGGGAGACTGGGCTTTATGAGGAGAAATGTGGCATCAGGATTGGAAGACTCATCAACAATCTACGTTATGCAAATGACACAACCTTCCTTGCAGAAACTGAAGAGGACCTGATGCACTTGCTGCAGAAGGTCAAGGACTATAGTCTTCAATATGAGTTGAAGCTCAACATAAAAAAAAAAAAAGATTCTCACCACTGGACCAATTGGCAGCAAAATGATAGATGGAAAAGAGATTGAGGTTTTTGACAATAACAGCTTGCTCAGCTCCACAATCAACAGTTTTAACACCAGCAATCAGGAAATTAAAAAAATGAATTGCACTGGGGAAATCTGCTGTCAGGGACCTCTCCAGAATACTGAAGAACAACGATGTCAGTCTAGAGACTAACGTGCACATAATCCATGCCATGGCCTTCACAATTACCTGCTATGCACCAGAGGGCTGGACATTGACTATGGATGACAGAAGAATCGATGCCTTTGAATTGCGGTTTTAGAGAAGAGTCTTGAACATACCATGGACTGCAAAGAAAACAAATAGGTCTGTCTTGGAGAGGGTAAAACCAAGTTTCTCTTTGGAGGCTAGGATTTTGAAGCTCCATCTCACATATTTTGGGCACATGGCCAGGCACATGGCCAGGAGGGATGAGTCCTTGGAGAAGGACATCATGCTTGGAAGGGTGGAGGGAAAGCGCAGGAGAGCAATATCCTGGATGAGATGGATTGATATAGTAATTAGGGCAAATGTGGGTAGGTTTGTTAGAGTTTGTCCTGACGTAGGACAGGGCAGGCTACAAAGCTGTTGAACACAGGGTCGCTATGAATTACAGGCAACTCAAGGGTACATAACAACAAGAAGACTGACTAGAATATCCCCATAGGGTTTCCCAGGCTGTAAATTAAGGCAGTGGACTGCCTTTTGAAAATAGATAGGTAACCACAATAACAGATTTAAAACATCCATACCATTTCTTTCTACTTTACAGATGTGATAGTGTACCTTAGCTTTTCTGAATATAGATATAGAGATATATTTTGAATAAAGTGCATAATTAAGCTGTTTACTATGCAAATGATATAATCTAGTTACTAATTATTACATATAAAAACATGATGGGTAAGCAGACCTATCAGCAGAGATTCTCTCAAAAGTGCTTATGTAGTAAGAAAGAGGAAGGGGAAAATAACAGGTGGGTTAATATGTTTAGAGTTGCTTTAATTACTGGTTTTACAGGTCTACTTTTATGTGGAAAAAGTGAATCTTCTCTGGCATGCCTTGATGTCATCTTTATTAACCTCTCTTATTATATACTGAGTTGTTTTCTGCTAAACAATAATGTAGAAATCCTAATGCCTGTACTATGCATGGGACCTTGTTGGAGATGGGGTTTTTTTCTGAAAATGTGAGCAGACATACTCTGGTAGGTCTGGTGGGTTTATCCTTCCCACCTCCTCCTTTCAGGAGTGTGTAATAAATGTAATACAGAAATAAAATCCAAGCCAAGAATTTTGTTTCACACAGATCTAAATCACTTCAAAGTGGGATTGCATTTTTATTAACTATCTGAGTTTGATGCAGTACCTGGCACACAGAAGGTAATAAAAAAAGGAAGAGAACAAAAGACATTGCATGTTTAATTATAAAGGGTAAGTAACTATAATCTTGGAGTTTTAATGTACGCTACACCCTTAAAAATGTTTCGATATTTCATTATTGTCATTAGGTGCCGTCAAGTCGAGTATGACTCATAGTGACCCTATGGGAAGAGGATCTGAATCCTATCCAATCTTGTGCCATCTTCATATTTCCTGACACCCTAGAGCCCATTGTGGCAGTCACCAGGTCCTTCCACCTGGTTGAGGGTCTTCTCCTTTGCTGACTCTCCACCCTTTCAACCATCATGTTCCTCTCTAAAAAATATCCCCTACTAGCAACATGCTTGAAGTATGTGAGGTGAAGCCTCATCATTTTTGCCTTCAAAGAGCACTCTGACTTTTCTGTAAGCAGCCCCGATAATAAATATTATGAATTAAAAAAAAAAGAGCACTCTGGCTACACTCTCTCCAAGACATATTTATTTGTTCTTTTGGCAATCCATGGGATATTCAGTGCTGTTGTACAACACTACAAATAAAAGGCATCAATTCTTCCTCTGTCATCCCTATTTAATGTAGATGTGTAACAAGTGATCCTGAATCAGATGTACCTTAGTCCTCAACCTGACATCATTATTCCTCAATAGTTTGGAGAGGTGCCTAACTACAGACTTGATCAGTGCAATGTGATCAATTTCCTGACTGCTAGTACCAAGGGTGTTATTTGTGGACCCAAGCAAGATGAAGCTGTTGACAGTTTCAATCTCTTCTCCATCTACCATGATGTTGCCTATTTGTCCAGTGGTAAGAATCTTTGTTTCTTGACATTGAGATGCAATCCATTTTGAACACTACATTTTTTTTATTGTCTGCAACAAGTGCTTCAAGTCATCCTCACTTTTAGCAAGCAAAGTTATATCATCTGCATAACACAGGTTATTGATGAGTCTTCCTCTGATCGTGATGCCAGATTCCTCTTCATAGAGTCCAGTTTCTCAGACAATTTGGTCACCATACAGATTGAATGATATAGAGAGACAATAAAACCCTGACACACTCCCTTCTTAATTTTAAACCATGAAATTTTTCCCTGCTCTGTTCACACAACAGTCTCTTGGTCTAGGGCTAGGTTTTACATAAGCACAGTTAAGCTCTGGGATAACTATTCTTTTTAATGTCAGTCACAACTTGTTACAATCCACAGTCAGATGCCTTTGCATAGTTAATAAAGCACAAATAGACATTCTTCTGATATTCTCTACTTTCAGCCAGAATCCATCTCACATCAGCAATAATATCCCTAGTGTCATGGCCTCTTCTAAATGCTGCTTTAACTTCAGTCTAGCATGTTGTTGTTGTTGATTGCCATTGAGTTGAGCATGACTCACAGCAACACTATGAACAAAAGGCTTGACGCCTTTCTATAACTGTCATAATTTATCAAAGTTCATAGAGTTTCCAGAGGTATGTTGTTTAGGAAATAGGTGCTAATACATGTCAGTATAGCCTGCTAACATATAAATTATGTACTTGTGACATCCTGTACTAATATAGAGGGAGCTCCAGGGGCTTAGTGGTAAGAAATTGCACTGCCAATCCAAAGGTACATTATTTGAATCAACCAGTTGCTCCACTGGAGCAAAATGGGCAATCTTCTCCTATGCAATTTACAGCCCCTGAAAACCTGCTGAAGGATTAGCTATGAGAGGGTTCCAACTCGATAGTGGTCTTGTGGTGAGAAGCTGTGCTTCAATCCTGAAGGCATACAGTTCAAATCCATGAGCTGCTCCAATGGAGATGGATGGACAATCTCTTCCCATGCAAGTAATTGCCTCTGAAAACCTGTCAGAGGATCTGCTATGCATCTGTTCTGACTCAATGGTACTCAACAACAACAACAACAATAAAGAGCATAGTAAGGAGCTCTGGTGGAAAGGCATACTGTGTGTTAAACTGCTACTAGAGAAGCTTGCTGATTGAATCCACTAACTGCTATGTGGGAGAAAGAAAAATAGACTGCCTCCTCTTGTGAAGAAGTACATTCTTGGAAACTTGATGAGGGATCAGTGTCAGGGAGATTGCTCAGATTTGCAATCAACACTCAAAGCACCAGCCGTCAGGAAAACAAAAGACGAGTTACTTCAGGAAATTTTGCTGTCAGTGAGTTAGGGATCTATCCAGAGTGCTAAAGAGCAACATTGTCAGTCTACCAACTAAGGTGTACCTGATACAGGCTAAGGTCTTCTCAGTTCCTTGCTATACATCTGAGAGCTGAACAATGACTAAGGATGACAGAAGAAGAATTCGTGTCTTTGAATTGGGTGCTGGAGAAGACTATTGTACATACAATGGCCTGCCAAGAGAAAAAAATAGGGCTATCTGGAGAGGATGAAACCAGGTAGCTGCTTAGAAGCCGGGAGTTTTTTTTAAACCGTGTTTTACATACTTTGGGCATATTATCCTTGGGAAAGGACATCATGCTTGGGAAGATAGAAGATCAGCACAAGAGAGGAAAACCCTTCATGAGATAGATTGACACACAGTGACTGTGACAATAGGGTCAAGTGTGTCAGAGACAGCGAGTGTGGCTCAGGTTAGAGCAAGGTTCAGAGCCAGTGTTCATCTTCATCAAATTGTAGTTGACTCAGTGACACATAACAACAACAATGCTACTTCTGTAGGTCAGACATTGTCCCCACTCTTCTCTCCCACCTGGTCTAATTCTTTTATTTGGTGACAAAGGTTGAGGAAACCAATGTGTTAACCACAGGTTAACATTTTGGTACTGAAACTTGGAAACCGATTCTTTGAATGAAGAGGGCTGAACCATGGGAAGACCTGGGGATTTTGCCACCTCTGATCTTCCTGTTCTCTCCCCCTCAGTTCAGTTGTTTGTCTGGGCAATGGAAACTGCAATCAGGGAACTTATCACATGGTAGCAATAATGGATTTTAAAAAAAAAAATCTATTCATATGGTCCAAAGAAATGAACTATCATTAGCTAGAACTACATAAAATACTGATTTTTCTTTTTCCATGCCATCAGTCGTTCTGCAAAGTTTTGGTTGAAATTTGATTAGTAAATTCTCATTTTCTCTACTGTCATCCAGTAATTTTTTTCAAATTAACATAAAAGAATTTAATATTAGATTTTAAAACCCACTGAAATTCATTATTAACAAATCTTTAAACAAATGTAAAATTGTGCTTTCGAATTTTTTAAAGCGTGCCTACAAAAAATTTTAACAGATGGTCCACATGCTTTGTTTTCTGCTACAAAATTACAGATGGAAATATTTCCAAAATAATTTTCCAAATGCTATCTCCAAAGCATTTATCAAAACTCATGTACACATAAGTGAAGAAGACAGTAACTCTCTCACTTATTGCTAAGACTTTACAATAAAATAAAAATGTGTGTGTTATCCTCTTCAGAGTACACCACTCATAATCTTATCACAGAAATTATAAAGACACTTGAAACTCTTGAATTTTTTCCAGAGAAAAAGCCATCATTCCTTTTGATAGTCAATTACTCTTTTAAGCAATAATAACTAGTGCTTCGTTGCTGTTGTTAGGTTCTCTCAAGTCAAGTATGACTCATGGCGACCGTATGAGTAACACATTTGAACCCTGTCCATCCTTATCATCTCTGACATACTCAAGCCCATTGCCGCAGTCAGTGTGTCAGTCAATATTACTGAGGGCCGTCCTCTCTTTCACTAACGCTTCACATTTCCAAGCATGAAGGAATAAATAGCCTTTCCAAGCAACATGCCCAAAGTATGTGAGGTAAAACTTTGCTATCTTTGCCACTAAAGAGCGTTTTGGCTTATTTCCATGATAGATTCTACACTTAGAATTGTACATTTATTAACTGATTTAATCTTAAGAACAAATTAATGAAATATATTCTAGAATTATCTTCATTTTAAGGATTAGGAAACCGAACTCCAAAGATGATAAATTATTTACCCACAGTTGTATGTCTGGTAGTGAAAGAATTCTGTAAAATCCAAAGCAATGTGGATCTAAGATATATATTATTGAGCATAAGAATTTAATATAGTGTAAAATAAAAAATGGGAAAAAAATGATCACTCCCATGTTAGTACAAAATAAAATATGGAACTGACAGAAAAATTTTGTCTTTCTAATGTTAACTATGTTGGTGAACTCCTATACTACATAGAAGTGCATACAGACATTGCAGATAAATGAGGATATCACCTCAAACCCCTTCAAGTTATAGAAGCCCTCCCCCAAATTCTTACCCCTTTCTCAAAACATCTTAGGAGTGTACCTATGACGTGACTGTCATATGTATACAAAATAATAAAGCTTAAGATTTTTATTTTTTTAAATAAAATAAATGGACATTGTGATATTTTCTTTCAGGACTGTGATAGACTGCCTATAGCATATCCAACTTAAATCTCTTTTGCCTTTTCAAGTATAATGGCATTCAAATACATTCACCACCATCCAGCTCATTCTGACTCATGGCAACTCTCCAGGGCTATACATCTTGACCAGAAGAAACTGTCCATCTTTTTCCAGGGCAGCTGCTGTTGAATTTGAACTTCTTGAGACATTATCCTTTTGGTTAGAAGCACAACATACTGTGGACTATGCCACCAGAATTCCTTGACATGAAGAATAACTTAAGAGGAAAAAGTTTTCATAAAATACGAGCAGAGGAGTAGAGCAGAAAAACCAAATAAAACCCCTACATATAATCTGAACAATAGAAAGATCCTAAACAAATAATAGGGAGTAAGGATGACAGAATTGATACCTCTGAGCTGTGATGTTGGTGAAGAGTGCTAAACATCTCATGGACTGTCAAAAAAACAAACATGTCTTGGAAAATGTGCAGTCAAAGTGCTCCTTAGAAGCAAAGATGATGAAGCTTCACATACTCACTTAACTTTGGAAATGTTTCAGAAGAGCCTATTCCTTGGAAAAGGACATCATGCTTGAAAAGGCAGAGGGTTGATGAAGGAGAGGAAGCCTTTCAGCCAGGTGGATTGACACAGTGACTACTACAGTGGGCTTCTAGAGTGTCAGGAAGTGTGAGGACAACACAGGCTAAGAAAGAATTCATATCTGTTGTTCATGGAGTCACTATGGGTTGTACTAACCCTAGGAATTGATGGAATACCAACTGATGTATTTCAGTAAACAGATGCTTCCCTGCATGTGCTCACCAAGTTGTGTCAAGAAATCTGAAGGACAACTACTTGGCCAACTGACTGAAAGAGACCAAAATTTTTATTCCTATTCCAAAAAAAAGAGTGTGGAAATTATCAAACAATGTCACACACTAGCAAAATCCTGTTGAAGATTATCCAGAAAAGACTTGAACTGTACATTGACATAAAACTACCAGAAATACTGGCTGGATTTAGAAGAGGTTGTTGCACTAGGGACATTATTGTCAATGTCAGATGGATCTTGGTAGAAAGCAGAGAGTACCAGAAGAGTGGTTATTTGTGTTTCATTGACTATGCAAAGGCATTTGACTGTGTGGATCACAATAATTGTGGCTAACCTTGAGGAAAATGGGAATCTCAGAACACTTGATTGTGCTTATACAAAACCTATAGTTGGACCAAGAAGCAGTCCTCAGGACAGAGCAAGGAAACCCTGCATGATTCAAAATCAGGAAAGGAGTGCATCAGAGATGCATTCTGTCCCTGTACCTTTTTAATCTAGATGCAGAACAAATAATTTGGGAAGCAGGGCTTTATGAGGAATGTGGCAACAAGATTGGAGGGAGACTCCTTAACAACATACGATATGCAGATGACACAACCTTGCTTGCTGAAATTGAAGAAGACATGAAACACTTGCTGTGGAAGGTCAAGGAGTGTAGTCTTCAATATGGATTGAAGCTCAACATCAAGAAGACAAAGATTTTCACCACTGGGCCAATTAGTAGCATCATGATAGATGGAGAAGAAATTGAAGTTGCTAGCAATTACATCTTGCTCAGATTCCCAATCAACACTCTTAACACCAGCAGTCAGAAAATCAAAAGACAAATTGCATTGGGGAAATCTGCTCTCATGGACCTCCCCAGAGTGCTGAAGAGCAACAATGTCAGTCTAGATACAAAGGTGCGCTTAATCCACGCCAAGGTCTTCTCAATTACTTGTTATGTTTCAGAGAGTTGGACAATGACTAAGGATGACATAGGAAGAATAGATGCCTTTGAGTTGTGCTGGAAAAGATTCTTGACCATACCATGGACTGCCAATAAAACAAATCAGTCTTTCTTGGAGAAGGTGAAACCAAGTCTCTCCTCGGAGGCTAGGATTTTGAAGCTCTGCCTCACTGACTTTGGGTACGAGGCCAGGAGAGATTGGTCCTTGGAGAAGGACATCATGCTCGGAAGGGTGAATGGACGGCACAGGAGAGGAAGACCCCGGATAAGATGGATTGATAACAGTAACTGGGGAAATGAGGGTTGGTGTGTCAGAGTTAGTGAGACTGGCTCAGGACGGGGAATGGTTGAGAGCTGCTGTAAATATAAGGTTGCTATACATTGCAGGTGACTCAATGGCACATAAAAACAATAACATACAGGTTTGGAAGCAGGAGTGGCATCCACTTCCTAAATAACATGCCTCTGGAAACTTTATGAACTTTTAGAAATGTCAATGGTCATCAATGGACTTTAGTCTTTTGTTCATTGGGTCACTATGAGTTGTGCTTGACTCAAAGGCAGTCATCAACAACAACAACTAATTTATAGTTCACATATCAAAATCTGATAATGAAAAAAATTGTTGTTGTTGTTGTTGTTATTTGCCGTCAAGTCGCCTGCAACTCATAGCGACGCTATGTACAACAGCCCTAAACTCCGCTCTGTCCTGTGCCAATCGCACTGTCCCCGACACTCCTGTCCCAATTATCCCAATCACTGAATCAATCCACCTCATAGAGGG
>NW_006399758.1:1096950-1107371 GCF_000299155.1 Elephantulus edwardii | reverse complement strand
AATATTCAAAATCACAGGCAATAAGAGAAATACAAATCAAAACAATGACATACTGTCTCACCCTAGTATCAGTGGCAAAGTTTAGTAAGATAGCAAACAAGTGTTGAAGAGGATGTAGATAAATTGGAACTCTTATACACTGTTGCTGGGATTGTAAAATGGAACAACCACTTGGGAAGGCAGTTTGGTGTTTCCTCAAAAAGCTGAACATAAATATTCCATATGACCCAGCTATTGCATTGCCTTGAATATTCCTGGAGAAAATAGAACTGAGACTCAACAGAAATTTGCACACAGGTGTTCACAGCAGCATTATTCACAATAGCAAAAAAATGGAAACCGCCTAAGTATCCATCAACAAATGAATGGTTTAGGATATTGTGGTACAGTCCCCCAGTGGAATACTATGCAGCACTCAGGAGCAACGATATTGGAAAATACTATATAACATGAGAGAGGCTGGAGAGCTTTATGCTGAGTGAACGAACTCAGTCTCATAAGAATCAATACTGCATAAGGCCATTGTTGTAAAAATAGAAGGATGATTAGCAGGATGTATACAGAGGTCCAAAAGGGAAAGGAGCATAGGTGGGAGGCTTGAGGGTGAGAAATAGGGAAATTATGGGGTCACAGAGTTTGATAGGTGGAGTGAGGGTGAAGGAATCAGGAAAAGTCCACTGGGGACCTGAAAAGGTGAGGTAATAGTGGGTATAGATTGATGGTGATTAATTTTATAAACATAAAGAATGGGAATGATTGTATGAAATGCAATGTGAATCAAGGAATGTGTGAAATGCAATATACATGAATTAAACACAATGTATACGAATTTATATGCAAGTCAATATAGTATAAAAATAAAAGAAGATACATGAGGAAAAAACTTTAAAGAATTAGGATTGTTTACATTAGAAATTCCAAGAGATATAAAAGACTTCCAGGACATGAAAAGTTATAATCCCTTCAAGTCTATTCAAGTCTTTCACAACAGCTGTTTGAGCCAGACTCAGATGCTTCAGAGCATTAGTTGAGGAAGTATCAGCAGCTCATCTCCCTAAGCCCATGGCTATTAAGCCCTTGCATTTGAAATAGGTTCAATTGTTAATTACATGTAATTGACAATACAGGAATGAGTCACCAAGTGAGCAGTTTTAAGAAAAGCTATTATTTTCTACTGATAAGCAACTAAAATACTATTTATCTTCAAAATCCACCTAGCAGATTTGAGCTCAAAGGCCTAATATAATTCTTTGAACACTGTGATTGCTGGCACAACTTATATAAATAAGTCATTGTCAACTCTTAACCCACACGGTTTATGTAGGGAAGAAGCTGTCTGAGGATAAAGAGGCAAAGAAATTGAGAGAGAAAAAGGGAGTTATTTACATGTTATTCTTCTTTAGTAATAATAATGATATTGAAAGACAATGAGATTTTCCTATAGGGAAGTTCAAAAGTTTAACTTCAAATTAAGTTATGGTCTTAGCAAGATTTAGTTTCCAACCTGCTTTTTAGCAAAAAGCTGATGTTAGCAATTTAAAGGTTCTCATCCAACACTTCCTCTTGGTTTTTCCTCATAGACATACTATAGAAAGTCCTGATATCTGAAAAGCTTTGTATTTATCATAATATATTTTTATTTTAAAATAGAATTTTCTCCCTGTTATAAAACACATTTTCAGGCTTCTCCTCCATATTTCCTTAAAGGATGGAGGTCCATCCATTCCTTTAAAATGTAACTTTCTAATAAAGCTATCTTTTTTTTAAAAAAAATAATAAAACAACCAACCAACCAACACATTTTCAGTTTCAGGCATTTCAATATTAGATTTAAACCTGATCTAGTGGTAAGAAGCTGTGCTGCCAACCCAGAGGTATGCTGTTTGAATCCACCATTTGCTGAGCAGGAAAAAGATGGACAATCTCCTGTGTGATTTGTTTTGTTGTCGTTTTCAGGTGTCATAGGTATCACATTGGGAAAATCTGCTGTCAAAGATCTCTCCAAAGTTCTGAAGACCAATGATATCAGTTTAAATATTAAGGTGAACTTGATCCAATCCATTATCCTTTCAAATTTTGGTATCTAAAAATTGAACAATGAATAAGGATGGTAGAATAATATGTCTTTGAGTTGTGGTGTTGGAGAAGAGTTCTGAATATCCTGTGCAATTTACTGCCTCTGAAAACCACCTGGAGGATCAGCTATGGGTCAGTTCTGAGTCCACAGCATTTAAGAACAACAACAGTCTAGGAAACAGTGTGTACTTTGGGTCAGACTCCTTTTTCTGTGGTAAACACTCACATAAAAAATGAGCAAGCTCTATCGCTTCTCGGCCTTTTGGCTAAGATCAAGTGTGAAAATGAGCAGGCTCTAAAACATCTTCTAGATCAAAGAAAACAATTCTGCACCACAGAAGGGAACTATTGTGACTAAGCCTGTCTTATTTAACTTCTGATGAGTATCTGAGTTTTCCCAATGCATCTTTGGTTGTTTTGCATTTTATTAGATTGTTTTGCTCATAAAATTAGTCACTTTTGTTTTCCACATGCTTATCTGCATGTTCTTACTGCAGGCTTTTCTTTCCAATTGCTTTTCTAAGCCAATTCATAGTTGGAATTAAGTCTTAAACTACTTTCCCAATTAAAAGTGCTTTTTTTTTAAAGAAAAAAATATTGTATGATGGTGTGATTTGGTGTAACATCTGGAAACTATTCTGACAAGTTGAGATGGCTGACCCACTTAAGTCAATCAGTCTATAGTTGAATGAAAGAAACAATGTTTTCAAGCAAAGCAAATAACATAAAACAAAAATATGCATTTTTTTTCAAACATATCACTCAGTCACTCATTGCTGTCAAGTTGCAACCAACTAATAACTGACCCTTTTTTGGGTTTCCAAGGCTGTTAATCACACAGGAAGAGATTGCCCATCTTTCTCCCTTGGAGTTGCTGGTAGATTTGAACGTCAGAGGTGCCGCCTTTGGATTAGCAGCACAGCGCCCCAAGGACTAGGCCGCCAATGTTCGCTTTTACAAATTTATAATTGGCAATGTAATTTTTAGACCAATAGCGCAGGAGAGAGAGATCCGGGAAGAGATGGACTGATACAGTAACTGGGGTGATGGGGGTTGGTGTGTCAGAATTAGTGAGACTGGCTCAGGACAGGGAAGGGTTCAGAGCTGCTGTACACAGGGGTTATTATGCATCACAGGTGACCAAACCAATAGCATTCTATGACAGTTTTGGAAGCAGGAGTGGCATCTACTTCCTAAACAACTTGCCTCTGAAAACTCTATGAACTTTGATAAATGTCAGTAGTTGTAGAGGGGCTTCAAGCCTTTTGTTCATAAGGTCACTATGAGTTGTGCTCGACTTAAAGGCAATCATCAACAACAACAATTGTTGTTGTTGTTATGTGCCATCAAGTCATTTGCAACTCATAGCAACCCTATGTACAAGAGCTCTAAACGTTGTTCTATCCTGTGCCAACCTAGCCATCTCAAACGCACTTATTCCCATCGCTCCAGTCACAGAATCGATCCATCTCATCGAAGGCCTTCCTCTCCTTCGCCATCCCTTCACTCTGCCAAACATGATGCTCCTCTCCAAGGACCAGTCCCTCCTTGCAACATGCCCAAAGTATGTCAGACGAAGCTTCAGAATCCTTGACTCCAACGAGTATTCCAGCTTCACCCTCTCCAGGACAAACCTATTTGTTCTCCTAGCAGTCCATGGTATATTCAACACTCTTCTCCAGCACCAAAGCTCAAAGGCATAAATTCTCTTTCTGTCAATCCTATTCACTGTACAACTCTCTGATGCATAGCACATAATTGAAAAGACTATAGCCTGGATCAGTCACACCGTAGTCTCCAGCCTTATATCGTTGCTCTTCAGTAATTTTTCTTGTCTAGTCTTGTCATTTTATTGCAATGAATAGAAGCCTTCACTTCCATAACCAACTGATTTATGAATACAAGTAATTCACTACTGAAAGATAACAACCAATGAAGGCTTATAGAGCACAGTTCTCCTCTGACACACATGAATTGCCTTGAGTTGGAACTGATGTAGTGCCACCTGGTTTTGTTTTAAACATACTGTTGTTGTTAGGTGCCATCAAGTTGAATATGACTCAGAGCCACCCTATGAACAGCCAACCTGAACCCTGCCCTATCCTGTGCCATCCTCACCATCTCCAAAACAATTAAGCCCATTGCTAAAATCACCACGTCAATTCGTTTCATTGTAGATCTTCCTCTCCTTCACTGACCCAACATCTTTCCAAGAATGAGGTCCCTCTGCAGTGAATAGCCTTGCCTAGTTACATGTCCAATGTATGAAAGATAGAGCTTTGCCTCCAAGGAGCACTTTGACTGTACTTTCTCCAAAACATCTGTTCTTTTGGCAGTCAATAGGATATTCCATACCCTTCTCCAGCACTACAACTCAATGTCATCAATTCTTCTGTCATCCTTATTTATTGTCTACCTCTCTATTGAGTAGCAGGTGATTGAGAAGACCATGACCTGAATTAGGTCCACCATAGTCTTCAAACTGACATTATTGCTTTTCAGCACACAGGTCCCTGACAGCGGACTTGCTCAGTGCAATGCATCTTCTGATTTCCAGTCTTGCTTGTTCCAAAGATGCTGATTGTTGATCCAAGGAAGATGAAATCATTGACACCTTCATCCTGCAATTGTGACAGAAGCCAGGTGTGTGAAATCAGATGTTAAGTTAAGAGAGGCAAGCCCTTGGGAAGAAAATATCATGGTTGGTAAAGTAGAGAGAGAGTCATTGGAAAAGAGGAAAATCCTCTATGAGATGGATTGATTCTAGGCTGGCAACAGTGAATTCAGACATAGCAATGATTGTAAAGATATGACTGATCAGAATTTCATGAGTCAGAACTGACTGGAGGCTACCTAATAACATAAAAGTTCCAAGAAGCCCTGAAGAAGAAGTAGTTAATGCACTTGGCTACTAACCAAAAGGTTAGCCATTTCAACCTACCAGCTTCGTCACAGGAGAAAGATGTGTTGGTCTGCTTCTGCCCAAATTACAACCTTGGAAACCATAAGGGACCACTCTACTCCATCCTATAGGGTCATTATAAGTTGAAATCAACAGATGTCAATGCTTTGTTTTTATAAAGTGAACAACAACAACATCCACGAGGAATGTATGTCTCAGAACAATCAATGGTAGGAAACAAAAAGAACAGCACTTGCCCCAAAATAGAGTGCAGAAGGCAGAAGGAGCAGGATGGTGGAAGAGAGTTTAGTGCTGGTACACTGAGGGAATGACTGCTAAAGTCTCAACACAAAACGTGTAGGAATTGTGGAGTGGAAAATGATTTTGTCATATAAACTTTCCTCACCCTCCCACCCACAACTAAAAGAAATTCTAAATAAAAGAACTATACATAATGAAATCTTTATTATGATTTAAGAAGACATAATATATATAAGATCTCTGGTGGTGCTGGAGTTAAGTCATTCAGCTGCTGCCCAAAAGCTTGGCAGTCTGAACCCAACAGCCAATCAGTGGGAGAAAGAATGGGTTATCTGCTTCTGTAAAGAGTTATAGCCTTGACAACTCCATGGAACAATCTGACTCTGCTCTTTAGGGTTACTATGAATTGGAATCCACTTGTTGATAGTGGATGTGGGTTTTATTATGATATGAAAAGTCAACATTCCATAACAGTTACCATTTTATTGTTGCTGTTAGGTGCTGTCAAGTTGAGTATGATCCACAACAGGTGTATGAACAAGATAGGAACCTTGTGAAAAATGCAATGAAACTCATGAACATCGACATACTAGGATTAATGAGATGATATGGACTAGCTTTGGCCACTTTGAATCAGATAACCACAGTGGTATATAACACTGGTAACAAAAAACATAAGAAGAATGGTTTTGCATTCATAGTCAAAAAGTCAATTTCAAATTGTTGTGTGTGATAGGGTATTATTCATATGCATACAAAAAGGTGATGGTTGAGCCAGCAAGCTGTAATTATTAACAACCTCAATCTCTTCTTCATTGATCTTGGTGCTAACAATTGGCCCAGGAGTGAGAATCTTTGTCTTCTTGATATTGAGCTTTAATCCATATTGAAGACTACAGTCCTAGACCTTCTGCAGCAAGTGCTTCAGGTCTTCCTCTGCTCAGCAAGCAAAGTTGTTCCATTTGTATACCTGATGCCACATTTCTCCTCATAAAGCCTAGCCTCCCAAATGATCTGTTCTGTATGTACATTGAAAAGTTATGGAGAGGAGATAGGACGTATCCCTGACACTCTCCTTTCTTGATTTTGAACCATGCAGTGTTTCCTGGCTTTGTTCTGAGGACTGCTTCCTGGTCTGAGTATAGGTTTTGCATGAACACAATTAAGTGTTCTGGGATTCCCATTCTCTTCAAGGCTAGCAACAATTTGTTGTGATCCACACAGTCAAATGCCTTGGAATCAGCAGTCAGGAAATCAAAAGACAAACTGGGAAAATCTGTTGTCAGGGACCTCTCCAAAGTACTGAGAAGCAACAGTGCTAGTTAGATACTAAAGTGTGCCTGATCCAGGCCATGGTCTCCACAATTACTTGCTTTGCAGTAGAGAGCTAGACAATAACTAAGAATGACAGAAGAAGAATCAATGCCTTTGATTTGTGGTGCTGGAGAAGAGTGTTGAACATACCATGAACAGCAACAAAAAACAAACAAACAACAAAACCAACAACAAATAATTCTGTCTTAGAGAGGGTGAAACCAAGTTTCTCCTTGAAGGGTAGGATTTTGAAACTCCATAATTTGGGCTCGTGGATAGGAGGGACTGGTCCTTGGAGAAGGACATCATACTTAGAAGGGTGAAGGGACAGTGCCGGAGAGAAAGACCCTGGATGAAACAAATTGATACAGTAACTAGGGCAATGAGGGGTAGATATGTCAGTGTCAGTGAGACTGGCTCAGGACAGGGCAGACTCCAGAGCTGTTGTACATAAGTTCACTATGAGTTGCAGGAGACTCTATGGCACATAACAACATTAACAACATACAAGGAAGACTTGTGAACATGACTCTTATTCAATACATGTTCCTATATCAGAAAACTGAAGATTACAGGAAGAGATTCCGAATTTTACTAAATCTTGCAGTCTGAAATTGACTGAACATGCAATCAAGTTGCATTAATATTATTTGGTACCTGGAATGCAAAAGTTGGAAACAGTGAAGAAAGAAGGAATCATAGTTGGAAAATAGGGCTTCATGACACAAATAAGGATGGAAATGGAATGATCTAACTTTGTATTTTCAGTGACTTATTCTTTGCAACTACCTTTTTTAAAAAACACAGTGACTTTACACATGGACCTCATCTAATGGGCTGCATAGGAATCAGATTGACTACATCTGTGGAAGAAATCATAGAGGAAGCTCAATATCAGCAGTCAAAACTAGGCCCTGGGTGGACCGGGGGTTTGACCATCAATCACTTATGTGCAAGTTCAAATTGAGGCTGAAGAAAATGAAATAAAGTCCATGAGAACCAAAATATGACTTGAATCTTTTCCATCTGAATTTAAAAATAATTTTAAGAATAGGTTTGCCCAAAGGCTCATGGTTTTAATCTACGAGATGCTCCGCTGGAGAAGGAGCAGCAATCTCCTCCTGTGCCAGTCACATCCGACTGGATGGTACACATGAGGAAAAACCAAAAAAGAATTGGTTTGAAACACTGAATACCAATTGAACTGTGGTGTTATATCACCCATGGCAAAAGCAAAAGGTCATTACAAAGGCAGGAGAAAGAAAATACTGAAAATGAAAATCAGAAGAGACTCTAAACATTGCACTGGAATGTGGAGAAGCCAAAACAAAGGGAAAATATGCTGAAGTAAAAGAGCTCAACAGAAGATTCTAAAGGGCAGCTCAAGAAGACAAAGCAAAGTATTATAATGTGACATGCAGAGATCTAGAATTGGACATAAAAAGGAAAGAATTAGCTCTGTGCTTATAAAACTGAGAGAATGGAAAAAGCCAATTTAAGCCTCGAATCACAATATTGCAAGAGGCTATGGGCAATATACTGAATGACCCAGAAAGCACTGAAAGAAGATGGAGGGAATCCACAGAATCACTATACCAAAAAGAACTCACTGGCACTGAAAATTTTCAGGAATTATCATAAGAGCAGAAGCCAATGGTAAAAAAGGAGGAAGTGGAAGCTGCACTGAAGGTATTGGCAAAAAATAAGGCCCCAGGAATTGATGGGATACCCATCGACTCATTTCAATTAACAGATGCAGCCCTGGATGCACTCACCAATCTATGCTAGGAAATCTGAAGGACCACTATCTGGCCAATGGATTGGAAGAGGTCCATATTTGTTCCCATTTCCAAGAAAGTTGACCCAACAGAATGTGGAAACTATTGAACAATATCATTAATATTACATGCAAGAAAAATACTGCTGAAGATCATCCAAAATCGTCAGAACAGTACTTAGGGAACTGCCAGAAGTTCAAGCAAGATTTAGAAGAGACTGTGGCATCAGGGGATATCATTGCTGATGCCAGATGGATCTTGGTTGAAAGTAAAGAATACCAGAAGAATGTTTATTTATGCTTTATTGACTATACAAAGACATTTAACTGTGTGGGTCATAACAAGTTATGGCTGACATTGAGAAAAATGGGAATCCCAGAGCACTTAATTGGACTCACATGAAACCTATACCTCTGTATAAACAGGGAACATTAAGTGGTTTAAAATTAAGAAGGGGATCTATTCAGGGTTTCATTCTCTCACCATACCTATTCAATCTGTATGCTGAGCAAATTATTTGAGAAGCTGGACTTTATGAAGAGGAGGATCAGGATCAGAGGCAGACTTGTTAATAATCTGTGTTATGTAGATGACACAACTTTGCTTGCTGAAAGTGCTTGAAGCACTTGTTTCTGAAGATCAAAGAATACAGCCTTCAATATGGATTGCATCTCAATGTCAAGAAAACAAAGATTGTTAGCACTGCACCAATAGACAACATCATGATAGACGAGAAAAGACTGAAAATGTCAACAACTTCATCTTACTGGATCCACAGTTAACATTCTTGGTACCAGCAGTCAGGACATCAGGAGACATATTGCACTGTGAATGTCTGCAGGTAGAGACCTCTCCAAATTACTGAGAAGTAATGTTGTCAGTTTGAGAGCTAAGGTCTTTCCAATCACTTGTTATACATCTGAGAGCTCAACAGTGAATAGGGAGGACAGAAGAAGAATTTATGCCTTTGAACTGTGGTGTTGGTGAAGACTACTGAAGATCCCATGATCTGCCAAAAGAACCAACAAATACATCTTGGAGAAATTGCAGCCAGGGTGCTCTTTGGAGGCAAAGATAATGAGGCTTTGCCTCACATACTTCAGGCATGTTGCTAGAAAGGACTATTCTGTGGAGAGGGACATGATGCTCAGAAAGGTAGAGGGCTGGTGAAGGAGAGGAAGACTCTTGACCAGGTGGATTGATGCGATGACTGCTGCAGTGGTCTCTAATGTGTCAGGAAATGTGAGGGTGGCACAGGATAGAACAGGATTCAGATCTAGTACCATTTTAAAATAATTACTTTTTCATTTTGAACAGTGGAGGGTGAAAACCAAGCACTCAATTACTGCCTTACAAAGAAATAAATATCTGTCATTGCCTTTGAATAATATATGCCTCAGAGCTGGTCTGTCGGTGTATTTCCAAAGGCATAAATCTCATGAGAGGAGATTGTCCATTTTTCTTCCTCTGAGAGGCCGGTGGGTTCCAATTGACAGACAAGTGCAATCTTTTGACAGTGATTCCAGAGCTCCTCCCTGTTAACAGGTAATGTGGAGTTTTGTTACTGATTTGTTTTTCATATGTTTGGGTCAATATTTTACAGTTCTGTCAGTCTGATTTTCTAAAATTTGGAATACAAATATTTCCTTTATGACTTTTTTCCTGTTACTTTGAGGTCTTTTGGAAAAATAAGAGGAAAAAGAGGGCAACCTATCTCCTCCCACATTTGGCCATTTAAAAATTTAATTTCCAAGAAAGTATTGACATTTTTAATATTTACTTTGTAATTGTTATGTGCAGTCAAGTTGGAACCAACTCAGAGCTGACTCTGCAGCAGGTTTTCTGAGACTGTGAATCACACAGGAGGGGATTCTTCTCCCTGCAGAACTGGTGGTTTTGAATCGTGTGCCTTTGTGTTGATAGCACAACTGCTTATCACTTAGGCCACCAGAACTTCCTTTCTCTCTATTAGAGCTAACGTAATAATGCTGATATCCACTAAGTTCATTTGATCTTTGTAAAAATTCCATGAATAAGTACTACTATTGTTTATACTTTATTGAGAAAGACACACACACACACACACACAC
>NW_006399758.1:1093149-1095010 GCF_000299155.1 Elephantulus edwardii | reverse complement strand
GTTAAACCAGGCTACTCCTTGGAGGCAAGGGTTCTGGGTCTTCGTCTGACATGCTTTGGACATGTTGGAAGGAGGGTTAGATCCTTTGAGAGGGCCATCATGCTTGGGAGAGTGGAGGGACGGCCTAGGAGGGGAAGATCCTCTATGAGGTGGATTGATTCAGTGACTGGGGTAATCGGCATGGGTGTGTCAGAGGCAGTGTTAGGGCTGTTGTACATAGGGTCACTATGAGTTGCAAGTGACTCCATGGCACATAACAACAACAACAACAACATCTTACAAATCTAATGCTATTTTAAAATCTTATTTACCTAACACTTTCTGTAAAAGCATAAACATTAGCAACACATTTAAAGGTACGTTCAACAAACATTTCTGTCAAGTTTCCAAAGTTATACATTTTATCAGGAGGAGACTCCTTTTTCTTGTGGAGTTAGTGGCTTCCAGCCAAAGGTCTTTGAGTTAACAACTCAACACACTCCTCTACCAGGGCTCCTTATAAATAAAAGGGAAATTGGGAAGGTAACAGAAATTATGGATAATGTTCATTTCCAGTACAGGTGAAATGATTAGTCAAAGGGTGCCTTTAAAATTAAGTGGGAAAGGCTTTTAATATTTTTTGTGACTACATATCTACCTTTTCTGGTTTCCTGAGAGCTTGTGCTATTAAATTGCAACTCTCATTATGAAGGCAAGGTACCTAGCTGGTTCTTATTTGACTGCCGTTCATTTCCATGCCCTTTTACCCCAAATTTTTTTGAGTTAATGTTTACAAATCATACTGGTTTTTCATTCAATCATTCATATATATTTTTATAACACTAATTAAAATTGATTCATGTAATTTATTACAGCCCCTTATTGTATATTGCCTTTCCCTTCACACAGCTTATCTATTTATTTTTACTCCCTCTTCCTCCCTTCTAATACCTGGAAACCATAAAAGAGTGATTCATAAATCTTTACACCTTCCTTGAATCACAGTCAACACTCTTGGCACCAGCAGTCAGGAAATCAAAAGACGAATTGCATTACATAAATCTGCTGTCAGGGACCTTTCCAGAGTACTGAGAAGCAACGATGTCAGTTTAGAGAAAAAGGTGCACCTGATTCCGCCCATGGTCTTTTCAATTTATTGCTATGCATCAGAGAGCTGGATAATGACTAAGGAATGATAGAAGAATTGATGCCTTTGAATTGTGATGCAGGAGAAGAGTCTTGAACAATCCATGGACTGCCAAGATAACAAATAGGTCTGTCTTGGAGAGGTAAAACCAAGTTTCTCCTTGGAGGCTAGAATTTTGAAGCTCCGTCTCACATACTTTGGGTGTGCGTCAAGGAGGGACTGATCCTTGGAGAAGGACATCATGCTCGGAAGGATGGAGGGACAGCACAAGGAGAGGAAGACCTAAGATGAGATGGATTGACTCAGTAACTAGGGCAATGGGGTTGGTGTTTTGGAAACAGTGAAACTAGTTCAGGACAGGGCAGGCTTCAGAACTGTTGTACATAGGGTCATTATGAGTCACAGGCAACTTGACCACATAACAACAACAACAACAACTAGCAGTCTTACATATATGATAGGCCATTTGTGACTGATCTTTGTCTTAATCTGATCTTAATCTCTGAGTAACTTTTTTCTAGATTCATCTATATAGTGCAGTATGTCACAAATTTATTGTTTGTTATAGTGCTGCATAATACTCTATTGTATGGATGTATCAGTTTCTTTAGCCATTCATCCATTTATGAACACTTGGGTTGTTTAATCTCTATGCTATTGTAATTAATGCGGCATTGAATATGCCTATACATATATCTATTTGTGTCACTACTCTTATTTCTTTGGAATATATAC
>NW_006399758.1:1059619-1092014 GCF_000299155.1 Elephantulus edwardii | reverse complement strand
TTTTTTTTTTATTTTTTTATTCCCAGATTTCTAAGGAAGCATCATACTGCTGCTTTCCACAATGGCTGCATCTTTTTACAACCATGCCAGCAGTGTATGAGAGTTCCAGTCTCTTTACACCCTTGCCAGGTTTGTTGAACTTTTGTTGTTGTCACACCTCTTCCCTTTTAACGAAGTTTCTGGGAAGTGATGTCTGTGAGTGTGTGTGTATGTGTTTTCTTTACAGCAGAAGGATCTATTTATCTTGTAATGGTTCCTGGATAGTTCTTGGGAAAAAATTCCCCCAAAACAAAATATCTAAATGTGGTAATATTGTGGTATCTATTTCTAAAGCAAGAAAGCTGCCATTGTATTTATAGTTTATTGACACAGGACTTCCTTTAGTCTGAAAAATGTTTCAGCCCAATAAATATGGCTTTAATTAAGAGATACCCTATTCACTTGTTGAGCTTGTAATAAGGAAGTTCCCCAGGTTTTCTATGCCTTATTGTACTGCTTTGTAATGGCTTACTGTGAAAACATATAAAGGACCTTTGGCAAATTGTTGATTTGTAGCTACTGTATTCATATATCCATTTCCACATGCCACTGGAAACCATTGTTTAGAAAGTTCTGTAGGATTATCATGCTTTGAATTACAGAAATATTTAGATTCACAATCTATTTCAAGATGGAAAAATCATTCTATGATAATTGGTATTAAAACCCAATACATTTTTTTAAAAAAACCCAATATATTTATTGTCATTAAATAAATATTTTTTTTTTTGGTGAGAAAAAATATTATACTTAGAATTAGCCAGCTGGACTCAGTTTAGATGATCCCAATTTTGTTGGCAACATCCAAAGCATCATCATAGTCAGGAACAAGTTGAACATAAGCCTTCTTCTCTCCATCAGGCCTAATCAAAGTGCTGACGTTAGTCACATCAATGTCATAGAGCTTCTTTACAGCTTGTTTAATTTGGTGCTTGTTGGCCTTGACATCCACAATGAACACAAATGTGTTGTTATCCTTTATCTTCTTCATGGCTGACTCAGTGGTCAGGGGAAATTTGATGATGGCATAGTGGTCAAGTTTGTTTCTCCTGGGGGCGCTCTTCTGGGGGTATTTGGGTTGCCTTCGGAGTCTCAGCGTCTTAGGACTGATGGAAGGTGGGTGACTTTTGGAACTTTTATTTATTTATTTTTTTTTGGGGGCTTTGGATGCCTTTCAGGACTGCCTTCTTGGCCTTTAATGCCTTTGCTTTGGCTTCAGTTTCAGGAGGGGCAGAGGCTTCCTTCTTCGCCTTTGAATAACCATTTAAAATCTAAAGAAATGTTCTCTGAATTTACAGATGCTTGCTTAAATTCTAGTTCCTCTAATCAACTTGGGACTTGTATTTGCTCACAGTTTTGTGACACACTTTCTAGTGTGCATACATGGTTTGCAGTAGAGAACTTTGCCTCAGAGTCAAAATCATGACATATACCCATGGAAAACTTGAAACAGTTGTTTGAGTCTGTCATCAAGTGACATCTGATAAAACCTAAATTACAGTGGTGGTGGTGGTGGAGTGGCAATAAAAAACAACTCTCAACTTCAAAACCTTAGCCACTCTACTCACATCCACTGAATCATGTAATTCTTAATTCTTCATTTGCCTTGCGTGTCTGTTTTTCTTACCCAAATGAAAGGGATAACAGGGTTTTTATTTTTTCTGTGTTTAAAGAATAACAACAACAACAAAAAGAGTAAGAATAATTTGTAAAGCATGCCCTCAGAGGACTTGGAGATTAAGGGGGAAAAAAAAGGTGTGTGGTGAGAGAACTTCTTTGAATTGTCAAATTGTGAAGTGGTGGGGTCTTTTTTATTAGAGAAAATCTTTATTATTTTAAGTTTTTTTTAAAATTTTTTCTCAATAATTTTAATGAGCATTTACAGAGATTTTGGATTTCCATTCATTCTTTGCTGCACTTCTCTCCTTGCCCATCCCACCCCCCCAGTTCGCTTCTCTCTTTGAAAAGTAAAAGAAAAATTCTTTCATTGGTATACAATCCCCCGCAGTCCCACCGCCCCAGTACACTCCGCTAATGGTGTTTTTTTTTTTTTTAAAGGCTTATACTGGTTTACTTACAAAGTTCATAAAGTTCGTATTTTTTTTTTCCCCAGCGGATCTTTCCCCTTTCCCCACCCCACCTTCCACCCATCAGATTGTGTGACCCTATGATTAAGCACACCCTCCCTTGGATCCTCATACTCATTCTACAATAATGGTCTTATACGGTATTTGTCTTTATGAGATTTAGTTCAGTTAGCATAATGCTCTCCAGTTAGCTATAAACACAAATCCAAACCTCTTCTGGTTAGAAAATTAGAAAACAATTAAAATAATGCCGAATGAGGCACAGTGTCCCCCCCCCCCCACGTGATTTGGAGACATTGCACTTTTCTGTGTTTCCAATTTCCACCAATGCCATCGAGGCCGTGGTACGGGGCCTCCTTCCCGTGGGGCGGTGGGCACACCAGGTTCTCCCACGCCACGCTGTGCGGGGTCTCCACACACGTGGCTCTGGACCCAGGGGCGCCCACCGCTGTCGGCTGCTCCGAGGGAGACGCTGGAGGCTGAATGTCTAGACCCAGCCCACCGTGTGACAGAACTTTTTGCACGCGGCGAAGCCGGGAGGCAAACGGTGCGCCAGCGCCGCGGGTTCACGGTCCGCAGGAGACCGAGACAAGGGCTGGTTTCCGAGGGCAGGCGAAGCTCGTTCAGGCGGCAGGGCTGACCCGGGGCCGCCCAGCTCGCTGCCCCCTGCCTGCCGCGGGCCGCCTCCAGCCCGCTCCCAGCCCGTTTCGCGGGAGGAGCCGTGACGCGTCAGGGAGGAAACGCCGGCGCCCGGCGGCCCTTGCCGGGAAGAAGGAAGCTCAGTTCCGCAGGGCTCTACGCCTGCCGCTCCCGGGGGCAGCACTGCGCAGCCGGGTAGGTGCGGGACCGCTCTGGCCCGAGGCTGGTGGGCCTGCGGGAGGGTCCGCGCGCCTGAGGGCCGCATCCGGGAGCTTCGTGGGCGGGAGGAGACCAAGCAGGCGGAGCGCCCGGGCCTCCACTTTCGCCTCTCCTCGAACGAGAAGACGTGACTTCCCCGGGTCCCTTAGCAGCGCCCCCCTGATCACCCCGGAAACCTCTGAGAGGGTCCGAAGGGGAAGTGCAACACCCTGCCGCTACTCCGACTCTCTAAAGAGTTTGTGCTCATTGTTTGCAGAGGTTAATTCCGACTGGCTCTGAGTTACCCAAGTGTCTGAGAGGTGCTGGTGAATGGACGCTGTTCATTCGTGCGCAGCATCGCAGGACAGAGGCTCTGGGAGGGTGGGAGTCCGCCACCTGAGGCTGAAATTTGTCACCTGAAAGGGTCCGAAATGAGGGAGGCTTTGGGGGCCCAGCGTCCAGGGATCATGAACTTGTTTGCTGATCTGTAGTTGGAGACGTTGATGCGTTGCTGCTCTTTAAGTTATTATTTGCAAAACAGAGAACTCTGTTCTCACAGTTTCAGGGTTCTCACAGTTTCAGGGTTGGTGTGTGTGCCATTTAGGAGTGCTTTGAGCCGTTTAGATTTTTGGTCATTTTAAATAGTAGTTACTTGGCAAGTTAAAAAATGGCGAAGGATTCATTTCTGGAAATTTACACTCTTTAATTGTTTATGTGATTTTTGTACCGTGATTTCGGAACCATAAATAGAATTTATTCCTGGACTGGAGATTATAGACTGCACTTCACGTGCGAAATAGAATACAGAACACTGCAGTTTCTTTATCTGTGTCACGAAATATGCGACTGGTGGTGTATTATGATTCAGTTGTCACTGGATTCAGAATTCACTCTACCAGTCTGAGACATGCCTAATTTATTTTAATGCGCACATAGTCCTTATTATGTGTTTTGAGTGATTTATAAATATTAACTGAAATTACTGGCTCTAAATTATAGAGGTTCTGTCAAAGAAGAGTCCGTGTGCATACTTGAGTTCTCCAAATGTCATTACTGGACTGGAAACATTTGAGTAAGTTTCAGGTATATTTTAAGACTGGGTGCGCCTAAGGGCTCCCTTGGCTACCACTCCTGTGAAACCAGCCACAAACCCTCCGTTCCCTGAGGGAAAAGGAGGCTGGATCTTCTGGAATGTGACTTGTTGCTTACAGATCGTGGTCAGATCCTGAGTTTTTTCTGAAAGACTCTCAGTTTCTCTCATCAGCAATGTGCTCCTCAGCTCACTCTGGGAGATCAGCACTTCCCTCTTATTTTTCAACTGCCATTGCATGGAGCCAAATTTTGTTTTTAAAAGGAGCTTTGTTCCTAATTTATTTGACAGTTGATATGCCAAGGCTTAGATCAGAGTGTCAGATTGAATTTGAAATGTACTATAAATAGAATATTTCTGTTTAGACTTGTTAACATAATAAATAATGCTCTTTATCTGCCCTGTGGTTTGTTAGGGTTTATTAGTAACATTGAATT
Source organism: Elephantulus edwardii (assembly GCF_000299155.1). Lineage (NCBI taxonomy): Eukaryota > Metazoa > Chordata > Mammalia > Macroscelidea > Macroscelididae > Elephantulus > Elephantulus edwardii. The sequence goes on along the minus strand of NW_006399758.1, from coordinate 1,087,524 downwards.
GGTAGATCAGCTTTGTGAGTATCCATTTTGTTATTTATCCATAAACAGAGAAAATGCACTCCTCAAATGTACACCTTGGTTTGATGGCCAAATTTGTAGATAATCCAAAATGGTGAATAAATTAGACAGGATTCTTGTCACTGTGGTGATTATGCTAGTGTAAAATTTGCATGCTATATTTATTACTTTATTCTCTCTCTCATATTTTTAAGTTTCCAGGGAGATAGTTAGATGAAACTTTACAGCTTAATTCAAAGGATTATAATGGAAGCAGGAAGGCTTGCTTTCCTCTGACAATTTATGGCACAAAAGGACTAGTGTCATTCATGAATTGATTTTACCCAAAAGATAATTAACAGTCTCATGGTTTATAAAGCGCCTCAGATATGCTCCTTTGTTCCTCAGTGTCCATGGTAATAATTTTTATTATGGGTTTTGCAGATGAGGAAACTGAGGCCTAGAAATATTAAGAGATTTAACCAAGATTGCACAGCTCTTAAGATACAACTTGAATTGAGAGCTATCTGCTAACAGAACTAACTCAGAGAAGTTCCTGATAAGTATTAGTGGAGTGAATGGTTCTAAATTACTTCACATCCCTTGTTCTTTCAAAGCATGAAACCTATAGTTGTTGTTGTTGAGTGCCGTCAAGTCATAGACTACTCATAGCGACCGTATGAATGAAAGACCTGAACAACTGTATGAACAACTTTCATTGCTTCTCCAAGTTCATAGGGTTTCCCGAGGCAAGCTATTTCGGAAGTGGTTGCCACTCCTGCTTCCAACCTTGTTTAATCAGGGAGCTCCACCAAACACTGTCAGTTCTAATCTTGATGACTGTATGAGCTACTAAATAGAACTGAGTTTCCATCGGTCTTTCTTGGCTGTAATAATGAAAACAGGTCTCTTTTTGACATAATAAGCTCAAAATGCCACCCTTTAAGTTAGTAGCCAAGCATAAATTGTGCCATCCATGGCCCTCTTCAAAACACACCTCTGAATATGCCATCATAATTGATTTGTGCCTAAAATATTTCCAGGACTAATTGAATCAATGCCTTTCTTATTGAAAGAATTGCAATGCCAACACAAAAGTAAGAAAAGTTTGAATCCACCGGCGGCTCCTTGGGTGAGAGGTCTGCAATCACCTCCTGGCAGTTTACTGCCTTTTAAAACCCACCTGGTGGGTCAACTGTGGGTCAGTTCCAACTCAGTGGTACACAATTACAATGACAATTGCATAGTTTTTGTTAGATGTTGTTGAGCTGGAACCAGCCGATAGCTGAGTCTCCAGCAGGTTTTCAGAGGCTGTAAATCTTAGAGGAAGAGATTGCTTATCTTTCTCCTTTGGAGCAGTGAGTGGTTTGGAACTGTTGGCCTGTGGATTGGCAGCGGTTTATTACCACTAGGCCACCAGCGCTCCCTGGAAATGTAAAAATATTACAGAAACGATAAAGAAATAAATAAAGCATGCAGATTTTTACACTATCATGTCATAACTAGCATCCAGGAAATTAAAAGACAAATTGCATTTGGAAAATCGTTGCCAGAGACCTCTCCAAAGTACTGAAAAGCAATGATGTCAGTCTGGAGACTAAGGTGCACCTGATCCAAGCCATAGTCTTTGCAATTACTTGCTATGCATCAGAGAGCTGGACAATGAATAGGGATGATAGAAGGAAAATTGATTGATCTCTTTGAGCTGTGGTGGTGGAGAAGAGTATTGAATCATGGCCTGCTAGGAGAACAAATAGGTTAGTCCTAGAAAGGATGAGACCAGGCTACTCTTTGGAGGCAAGGATTCTGAAGCTTTGTCTGACATACTTTGGGCATGTTGCAACGGGGGACCAGTCCTTGGAGAGGGACATCATGCTTGGGAGGGTGGAGAGACAGTCCGCTCAGGAGAGGAAGACCCTCAATGAGATGGATTGATTCAGTGACTGGGGTAATGGGGGTAGGTGTGTCAGAGATGGTGATATTGGCACAGAATAGAGCAGGGTTTAGGGCTGTTTTATATAAGGTTGCTATGAGTCGCAGGTGACGTGACGGCACATAACAGCAACAACAACATGTCATCACAATGACAAGAGCTTTGTCAAACAGTAGTTGATACAAAAAACATCTACAGAAAAGATTGGAAATACCCTTTGAATTTCTTAAGATTTAGCATCTCTGATTTTTAAAAATTTTTTATTTTATATTGGGTTGCTTACAAAGTTCGTATACATTGTGTTTCACACTGTCCTTCATTCACTTTGTGTTTCATACAATCGTTCTCATTCATTATGATTTATAAAATTTTTCACCATTGCACTCTGTCTTTCCAGATTCCTGCCAGATCTGTCTCATTTCCCTCTCCCTGCTCCCTTCACCCAACAAATGGTGTGACCCTATGATTTCACCGCTGCCCATCCTTACCTGTCTGCTCTCACTCCTTACCCCCTTGGATTCTCATACACGTTTTGCTAGTTGTCCTTCTGCTTTTACAATAATGGTTCTATGAAATATTTGTCCTTATGAAACTGAGTTAGTTCACTCAGCATAATGCTCTCCAGCATCTCCAAAGTTATGTAGTATTTTTTTGAAATTGTTGCTCCTGTGTGCTGGTACATTCATCATGTGAATGTACCACAGTTTCTCAACCCATTAGATTGTGGTTGAACATTTGGGCTGCTTCCATGTTTTTGCAATGGTGAATAATGCTGCTGTGAACATTGGTGTATAATAATTTCTGACTAAAAAAAAAAAAAAGCAAATAGGTTGCTAATTTTCTCCCTCTCAATCATCTTTCCTTTTTTCTCTGATTTTGAAAGCAGTTAGATTGGATACATGGTTTTAGTGTTTTTATTGACAGCTTTGTCCCTTCTCTGTTACTATCAATTTTAAGGATTGCAAAGCTACCGATTTTCAGTTTGAGTGAACTCAAACTGAAAGTTAAGGTATTAACATTTATGATTAAGTTTAAACATAGTGACACCAAGTATTGTGATTTTTTTAAAAAAAGTGATTGATACTGTGTTTTTTGTAATGTTATGCTTATGTTAATATAAATAAACTTTAAGAAACAAGCAAATAAGCAACACCAAAAACCTCACCTATTTATATCTTTGATGCATAATCCTCTGTATCTATCTTAAAGTATGCAATCTCCAAATAGTTAACTTTAATTGGAAAAATTAAAGCCATTACTTGGTGGGAACAATTGAGAAGGGCTATCACAGAGAAATGAAAATTGGAGCAACCTTTCCCATTAGGAATATTAATATTAACGGGTAAAAAACACTTCATGAATCCAGACTGAGTCATCTGCCTGTCAACGTTCTTGTGTGTGTGGGTGGAATGAAAGAATTTTTGAAACTTGCCTTGTTTCAGGAACCACTTTACTTGTTTGATTTAATCTTCCCGTTTTCTCTCCTTTAAATCCATGTAAATTACTGACTACACTGCTGATTCATGAGACTCAAATTATATAACATGTCATGTCTTACAGAAGCAGTTCTTGCATTCTTTTAAGTAACTCAGTGTCTCTATTTTCCTATTCTAGGCTGTTGATTGTGGGGAAACCTTTTTCTCATTTCACGACGTCTACCCTTCATAGTGGTAGAAAAAGCGGTAAATCTGAGAGATGCTCGTTCTGTAGGTTGTACTTCACTTCAAAATTATTTTCATTTATTACTAACTTTGAGCTAATTGCCATTGCTGAAGAAGACAACATGAAAATTGGATAAATGTTGAAGACCGTTTGAGATTATTAACTTTGTTGTTCCTGTTGTGTACCATGGAGTTGGAACTGCCCCATAGCTGACCCTATAGTGGGTTTTCAGGGGCAGTATATTGCACAGGATGAGATTGCTCCCTAGGAGCAGTTGGTGATTTAAAATTGTGTGCTTTGGGTTGACAGTGCAACTCCTTACCCACTAGGCCACCAGAGCTCAGCTAGTAAAATGTCATTGCTTGTGAAGTTTAGCTGGGGTGTTTTTAAAGGAAATTAGCACAGTATCCTTGCCCTTGTATCCTTTCCTAGTTTTGGAAATGTGCCTTGTTCCATGTTCTTGTAGCCATTATTTCTAATTATTCAAAATGAAATTCTGTTTTCTTTATATGAAATGTGGACGAGAGTCTAGTGAAATAAGAAAGGAAGAATTACTGTAGTACAAGGGATTGCTGATAAGTAATATGAGGAATAGGAGTTATATGAAATAAGGGGTATGCACACTTGATCGTGGTAATGTAAAACCTGTACTTGGATCAGGCAGAAGGCAGTCGTCTGAACAGAGCAAGGAAACACTACATGATTCAGAATTGGGAAGGGTGTATGCCAGAGATGTGTCCTATCTTCATACCTTTTCAATCTGTATGCAGAACAGATTATCTGGGAGGTTTGGCTCTATGAGGGAAAATGTGGCATCAGGATTGGAGGTAGACTCATCAGCAATCTGCATTATGCAGATGACACAACCCTGCTTGCTGAAACTGAGGAGGACCTGAAGCGCTTGCTGCAGAAGGTCAAGGACTGCACCCTTCAATATCGATTGAGGCTCAGTATCAAGAAAACAAACATTCTCACAACTGGGCCAATTGGGAGCATCATGGTAGATGGTGAAGAGATTGAGATTGTTAACAGCTTTAGTTTACTTGGCTTCACAATCAAAACTCTTTACACCAGCAGCCAGGAAATTAGAAGAGGTATTGCGATGGGAATGTTTGCTGTTAGAGACCTCTCCTTAGTACAGAAGAGCAATGATATCACACTGGAGACTAAGGTGCACCCGATAAAGGCCATGGTCTTTGCAATTACTTGCTATTGATGCCGTTGAGCTGTGGTGTTGGAGAAAAGTATTAAATATGCCATGGACTACTAAGAAAATAAACAGATTGGTCCTAGAGAGGGTTAAACCAGGCTGCTCCTTGTAGGCAAGGATTCTGAAGCTTTATATGACATATTTTGGTCATGTTGCAAGGAGGGACCAATCCTTGGAGAGGGACATCATTCCTGGGAGGGTTGCGGGACAGCGCAGGAGAGGAGAATCCTCTGTGAGGTGGATTGATTCAATGACTGAAGTAATCGGGGTAGTTGTGTTGGAGGCAGTGAGGCTGGCACAAGATAGAGCAGGTTTAGGGCTATTGTACATAGGGTCGCTATGAGTCGCAAGCAACTTGATGGCACATAACAACAACAGCAATATACTTTTTTATAGGGGAAGATCTATGTAGAGTGTAGCTCTACCTCTTCCAGTAGGTTCATAGATAAAAGTAAATTCTACATATGAGCAAAGAAAATCTGAAACAAGTTCTTCATCTTGTTATTTTCCTGTAGTGCTTTCTTTAAGCCATAGATGAGTTCATTTGCAGGTAATTAAAATGCAGGGAAACTAAAAAATTTTAAAAAAGAAAAGAAATACTTGTTAAATTAAATTTTTTGGTTATAATATTACACTGTGTGGAATACCACAGCTTCTGTGTGGATGTACTACAGTTTCTCTCTCCCCTCATTTGTTGATGGGCACTTGTGCTGCTTCCGTCTCTTTGCAGTTATGAATAATGCTGCAGTAAACACGAGTGTGCATACATGTTTGTGTCACAGCTCTGACTTCTTTAAGAGCAGGGATGAATCTATAGGCTATTGCTTCGGTAACAACATGAAACTTATATCTGGACCAGGAGGCTGTTTTGCAAACAGAGCAGGGGAGCACTGCATGGCTTAAAATTAAGAAGGGAGTGTGTCAGGGTTGTATTCTTTCTCCATACCTATTCAGTGTGTATGCTGAGCAAATTATTTGAGGAGTGTGGCATCACGATCAGAGGGAGACTCATCAATAACCTGTGTTATACAGATGACACAACCTTGCTTGCTGAAAGTGAGGATGACTTGAATCACTTGTTGCAGAAGATCAACGAATAGTTTTCAATATGGATTGCGTTTCAATATGAAAAATAAAAAGATTTTTACCACTGGACCAATTGACAACATCATGATAGATGGAGAGGAGAATTAACATGTCAACAACTTCATCTTACTTGGATCCACAATTAACACCCTTAGTACCAGCAGTCAGAAAATGAGACACATTGCACTTGGAAAGTCTGCAGTTAGGGACCTCTCCAAATTATTGAGGAGTAATTATATCAGTTTGAGGACCAAGATGTGTCTGATTCAGGCCATAGTTTTTCTGATCACTTGTTATGCATCTGAGAGCTGGACAGTTAATATGGATGACAGAAGGAGAATTTATGTCTTTGAGCTCTTGAAGAAGAGCACTGAACATCCTATGGACTGTCAAAAGAACAAATAAATATGTCTCGGAGAAGGTGCTCTTGGAGGAGAGAATAATGAGGCTTCACCTGACATACTTTGGGCATGTTGCTAGGAAGGGCTATTCCTTGGAGAGGTTAGGCAAAGAGGAATACCCTTGACCAGGTGGATTGACACGGTGACTGCCACAGTGGGCTCTTGTGTGTCAGGAATTGTGAAGATGGCATAGGACAGAATAGGGTTCAGATCTTTTGTTCATAGGGTCGCTATGAGTTATACTCGACTTGATGGCTGGGTTTAGACGGGGCCGTGGTACTAAGGATATTGTAGCTAATGTAGACGGATCTTGGCTGAAAGCAAGGAGTACCACAAGAATGTCTATCTTTGTTTCATTGATTACTCAAAGGCATTTGACTGTGTGGATCACAACAAACTGTGGCTAACTCCGAGAAGAATGGGAATTCCAGAACCCTTGATCGTGCTAATGCAAAACCTATACTTGGACCAGGAGGCAGTCATCAGAACAGAGCAAGGAAACACTGCATGGTTCAAAATTGGGAAGGGTGTATGTAAGGGCTGTATCCTGTCTCAATACCGTTTAAATATTTATGCAGAATAGATTATCCGGGAGGCTGGGCTCTATGAGGAGAAATGTGGCATCAGGATTGGAGGAAGAATCATCAACAATCTGTGTTATGCAGATGATACAACCCTGTTTGCTGAAACTGAGGAGGATCTGAAGCACTTGCTGTGGAAGGTCAGGGACTGCAGTCTTCAGTATGGATTGAGACTCAATATCAAGAAAACAAAGATTCTCACCCCTGGGCTGATTAGCAGCATCACAATGGATGGTTAAGAGATTGAGATTGTTCACATTTTTGGTTTGCTTGGATCCATAGTCAACACTCTTGGCATCAGCAGTCAGGAAATAAAAAGACACATTGCGATGGGAAAGTCTGTGGTTAGACACCTCTCATTAGTGCTGAAGTGCAAAGATGTCAGTCTGGAGACTAAGGTGCACCTGATACAAGCCATGGTCTTTGCGATCATGTGCTATGCATCAGAGAGCTGGACAATAACTAGGGATGGTGGAAGGAGAATTGATGCCTTTGAGCTGTGATGTTGGAGAAGAGTATTGAATATAAAATGGACTGCTAGGAAAACAAACAAGTTTGTCCTGGAGAGGGTGAAGCTGGGCTGCTCCTTGGAGGCAAGGATTCTGAAGCTTCATCTGACATACTTTGAACATGTTGCAAGGAGGGACCAGTCCTTGGAGATGGACGTCATGCTTGGGAGGGTGGGAGGGACAGCACAGGAGAGGAAGACCCTCGATGAGATGGATTGATTCATTGACTGGAGTAATGGGGGTAGGTGTGTCCAAGATGGTGAGATTGGCACAGGATAGGACAGAATTAGGGTTGTTGTACATAGGGGTTGCTATGAGTTGCAGGCGACTCGACAGCACATAACAATAACAACAATAACAGTAACACTCAGGTCATTGGACACCGTGAAGGTAGGGGTATTGACTTCCCTTGCAGTGGAAAGTTCAAGCATAATTTACAAGTGACCCTTGAACAACCAGGATTTGACTTGACCCTTTAACAGCATTAGTTTGAACTCAAGTGTTCCAGCTATCCACTCAAAACACTGTGTGGCACTAAAGTAATCTCTTCATAGCAATGATTAGTCACACATGACCTCAGCCAGCAAGGAGAACATCAGAATATAATTCAACAGGCCCAGTTCAAACACGTGTTGTTCAAGGGTCAGCTGTATTTGTTTTGCAAATCAATGCCAGATATTTTTCCTACATAAAATCAATTTAATATAGTATATATTAATGTACGACATCTGACTCATTGACAGAATATCCTGTCTATAGGATAGATGGATTTACCTAGGTATATCAGGGCTTTATCTGGACCTGAGAGACTTACTTTAGGAGCTGGAAAATGAGAACATTTCTCTATTACTCTCATCATTTTCCTTCTTGTTATTCAAGCACAAATAAAATTGACTTAACATGATCTGCTTTCTGACCTAACCTCCACACATGCAGACATAGATATGTATAGAATCAGTATACAGATTATATAATCTAATGCACATCATTGGAAGTAGGAGTGGCATCCACTTCCTAAATAACCTGCCTCCAGAAACTTTATGAACTTTTGATGAGTGTCAGTAGTCGTAGAGGGGCTTCAGGCCTTTTGTTTATAGGGTCACTATGAGTTGTGCTCCACTTGAAGGCAATCAACAACAACAACAATGCACATCTACATTTTATATCAGGTAATGACAAGCTAAAAGGGAATAGTATTCTTAGTTTTCCAAGAAAACACAATTGTGCATTTTTTAACTCTTATTTTTTATTTAGCTTGTCCTTTATAGTCTTTAAACATTATTTTTTAATTACACAGGTATGAATACCCTTAAATGTAAATAGTTGAGAAATGAGGGAAATAAGTATGGTCCTCTATTCTAATTTTACTCATAAAGAAAAACACTATTATGTTTTTATATTTTAGACTTTTTTCCATGCATATAAAAAACAGTCTTAACAATATGTGACTTATTTTTGTTTCTTATTTAACATTTTATAATGGGCATCTATGGATTGAAAATCCTTGCTTTTATAACTGCATGATATTATGTTAAATTAATAATTTATCTGTTTTCTATTAGGGAGCTCTATTAACCTAACCTGTAAGGTAGAGCTCTGGTGGCTCAGAGATGAGGAGTTGTGCTGCCAACCCAAAGGTACAGGGTTCAAATCTACAACTGCACCTTAGGAGAAAGATGAATAGACTCCTTTCATGTAATTTACTGGGTCAAATGTGAGTTGGTTTCTATGGGATGGTACTTGTCAGTAGGGAGTTGCACTGCAAACACTCGAATCCCTTTAAGGATTTGAGTCCACCAGCTACTCTGTTAGAGAAAGATGGCGACTCTAGACCCATTTGATTTACTGCCTCTGAAAACCCACTGGAGGATCAGCTATGGGTCAGTTCCAACTCAACAGTACACAACAATACATATTTTCTTTTTTAAAACAAAGTTTTATTTTATACTGGTTTGCTTACAAAGTTCATATACATTGTTTTTCACACCTGATCTTTCCCATTTCCTTTACCTACCATTTCTTCTATCCATCAAATTGTGCAATCCTATGATTACCTCCCCTGCCCATCTTCACCCTTCTGCCCTGCTCCTCCCCGATCCCCCCGCTTGAATAATCATACCTGTTTTACTACTTATCTATTTCTACAATAATTGACTTATATAGTATTTGTCCTTATGGGACAGAGTTAGTTCACTTATCTTAATACTCTCCATTCCCTGCCAAGTTAGGTAGTAATTTACTAAATCATTACTCCTGGGTGCTGTGTAGTATTCAGTTGTGTGAATGTACCACAATTTATCAATCCATTCGATTGTGATTGGACATTTGGGTTGTTTCCATGACCTTGCAGTGGTGAATGAACATTGGTGTACAAATCTCCATTTGTGTCTCATTTCTAATTTTTCCAAGCAATCGAATAGCTAGGTCATATGGAATTTTTATGTTCAGCTTTTTGAGGAAATGCCAAACTGCCTTCAAGAGTGGTTATGCCATTTTACAATCCTACCAATAATGTAAAAGAATTCCTATCTTGCCACATCTTCTGCGATATTTACTTGCTGTCCTGTTGAACTTTGCCACTGCTACTGGAGTGAGATGGTATCTCCTTATTGTTTTGATTTGCATCTCTTTTACTGCCAGTGATTTTGAGCATGAGAACTGATGCACAAGTGGAGATTTGCATACCAGTGTTCATTGCAGCATTATTCACCATCACAAAAACATGGGAAAAGTCCAAATGTCCAACCACAGTAGAATGAATTGAGAAATTGTGGCGCATTCACACAATGGAATACTACATAACACACAGGAGCAATGACTTTGTAAATTACTACCTAATTTGAGAGGGGTCCCATTAGGCCAAATACTGTGAAAGATCATTATTGTAGAATGACTTTAAGGATCCAAGGGGAAGCAGGGTGGTGGCAGAGAGGGGAGTATGGGCAGGGGGGAGAGTTATTTATGGTTAACACAATTTGATGGGTGGAGAGGGTGAAGGAAATGGGAAAGATCTGATGTGAAAAACAATGCATACAAATTTTGTAAATAAACCAGTATAAAAATTTTAAAAAGTTAAAGAAGAAAGGTGTCCCTGGCTCGCCACATCCTCTCCAACATTTATTACTGGCTGTCTTGTTAAATTTTGCCACTGCTACTGGTGTGAGATGGTATCTTGTGTGATTTTGATTTGTATCTCTCTTATTGTCAGTGATTTTGGGCATTTCTTCATGTGTCTGATGGCCATCTGAATATCTTTATCTGTGAAAGGTCTTTCCATGTCTTTTGTCTATTTTGTAATTGAGTTACCAGTCTTTTTCTTGTAGAGGCCTGTTAGAATTCTGTAAACTTTTATATGAGCCCCTTGTCCGAGATGATATTGCCAAATATTTTTCCCCAGTCAGTAGGCTTTCTTTTCACTCTGTTGGAAAATGTTTTTGATGCCGACAGGGATTTAATCTTTAGAAGGTCCCAACAGTACATATTTTCAATTTTAAAACATTTCCTTTACACATAATTGTTTTGTTGGTTAGAGACTTATGGTTATGAAGCTAATCAGTGTTATTGATTTCCATGCACTTTAAAGCAGTTATTTTGCTGTGTTTCCTGGCCACCTCCCATACCCCAAATCTGGCCAACATACTTGGAAATTTATACTATTTCCTGCTTATAAAGGAGATGAGGTGAGGGTGTTTGAATGGACTAACAAACTCATCTAAAATCAGCACAAAGCACAGGGCCTCCTATAACTAAAAAACTCACTGTTGTTGATTCAGACTTGTAGCCATTTTCTCTCTGTTGGTTTCTAAAGCTTTAAGTTTTAAGGAGGGGAGACTGCCCATCTTTCTTTCTTGGATCTGATGGTGAATTTGAACAGCTGACCTTCCAATTAACAGGACAGCAATTTACAGACTGTGGCTCAACCATTTCTGTACAGTTAATGTTTCTACTGCATATATTTAAACATTTTATTAAAAGAAATGATAAAGCATTCACATATAGTTGATTGTAATCACTAAAGAGAAGGTGGAATTAACAACTCCAACTAAGTGTTGAATTTAAATAAAAATTAGAACATGTAAACTTGAGATATTTTGAGATCTTTGCTAAATGATGAGAGGTAAACAATTTGAAGTAATTGGCTTAATGAAGTTCTTGTCAATGTTGGGAGTAAGTGACTTTGAAGTTTCTTTTAATCTGTTTTATTATCTGTTATCTTAGAGTTAGTGACACTTGATTTGGTGTAATTTCATGTTCAAGACTCTGTAATTACACACTGCTACCACCAGTGTCCCCAGATAGTATTTGTCTGCTGAGAACTCTCCATGATCAACTCTGTTGGCATTTGTGTGCAATGATAGCCCACGTTTTCATCCTGTATCTTTTTTCTTCCCTTTTTAGAGTTAAGTCCTCATTTTAAATTTATTTCCCCCTCTTTTTTCAGGGAAACTTCTTTGTTGTTTCTCCATCTTATTCTCTTCATTTTGTCTTGAGAAAAGAAGACATTGAGATACATTTGAGAGCTAGCCTTCAATAAGCAAAAGGAAAGCTTTTAGTCTGGGAGTAAAGGTAGACATTAGAGGCTCCAACTTTCAAAGCCTTTGACAATACCTAGTAATTCCTTCCAGAATTTCCTCATAAGTCTCCACCCACATCCTTTTCTCAAAATATGCTATTTTTCCTTAAGCATTGGCATGCACTATAAAATTTAAAACTATTTATACTTTTTTTGGTTAACATCCCTGCAACAACATAATTTTGTGCTGTTTTATTTTTACTTCAGATGTCAACCACTTTCTGTGTAGAATAGATTTTTGTCTTGAGAGTTAATTCCCACATATGACTAGTGTTGATTTTTCCCTTTAGAAAATATATCCTAAATTCTGAATGCCTGGCTTAAAAACAATCTCTTGTTTTTAAGTAAATTGAAGATTAACAAGACTATTTAAAAGTTAGCAATTTGTGAGAATCAGTATGCTAAGATTGAACCTCCTTTCAGAGTTTTATCAGTAGAGAAAGATGTGTTATGAAAGCATGAGTCTGCTTACTGTCCTTGGAGATTAGAGAGGAAGCAGTATTGGTTTCCAAAATGTTAGTTGTCTCCTAGAGATGCTTTCAGCCCAACTCCTAGTTGCTCTAAGAGTTAATTCCAACTCACAGCTACGCTATAGGACAGAGTAGAACTGCTCTATATAGTTTCCATTTCTTTTTCCACTGAAGCAGCTGAACTGCTTACCATTAGCTGTTGGTGCTTAACCACTGTACCCCAGGGTTGCTTAAAGGCCTAAGTACCAAAAATAGTACCTTGGGATCAATTCTGATTCACAGAGGCTGGATCTTTCTCTTCTCTTTTCTGGAATCAAGTGTCACACAGCTGGCCTTCCATTGGATTAGAGGCTTTGTACCTAACCTGATGCCTTGGAGTAAATTCTTATTCAAATAGGTCAGTCACTCACTCACTCACTCACTCACTCACTCACTCACCCACCTTTGAGTTGGAATTAACTCATAGCTGGTCATCATCCAGGTTTTTGAGGCTGTATATTGCATGGAAAGTGATTGTCCACCTCTATCCCGAAGCTCCACTGGTGGATTTGAGCAGCCAGAGAGATACCAGCTAGGCTTCTATAACAGCTTGCTCAAACTCAAACTCATTGCTCTCCAGTTGGAACCATAGCTAATTCTCCAGCAGTTTTCTGGAGGTTAGAAATTGCATAGGAGGAGATTGCATATCTTTTCTCCTGTGGAAGCTCTGTTGTTGGGTGTTCTTGAGTCAGAACTGACCCATAGCAGACCCTTCAGTGAGTTTTTAGAAGCCAGTAAACGGCAGGGGAGAGGATTTCCTATCCTTCTCCTGCAGAGCAGGTGGTAGATTAGAATCATGTCCTTTTGGAATTGTGGTGCAATTTCTTGCTACTAGAGCGCTCTAGAACCTAGAGTTCTTTTTTTCGTGGAAACTCTACTATTCAAAACAGAAAGGTTGGCAGTTTGATCCCACCCAGTAGCTCTGTGGGAGAAAGACCTGGTTATCTGCTCTGTGACACATGGGGTCACCATGTATTAGAATCAACCCTGTGGCAGTGAGTTTGGTTATTTTGGCTTATTGTTGATAAAAAATGGCTATATGTGTTTTTGTGTTTTATAGTCTTTCTTGTAAATCTAAGTGTATATAGTTAGTTCTTTCTGACACATGTACTCCTTATTAATTGATCTCCTTTCACCCTTTCTCTCTCTTATCCCAAATAATTGGTTTAATTTATTTTCTGTTTATAGGGAGCTCTGGTGGAGTCCGCTTGTAGAGAATTGTACTGCTAATCCCAAGGCTCAGTCTCTCTGAGGGTTCAAATCCACTGGAAGTTATGAGGGAGAATGATGGGGAAGAATGATGGGCAGTCTCCTCCTGTCTAATTTACAGCATCAGAAACCCACTGGAGGGCTGTGAGTTGGTTCTGACTTGACTGCCATAAGATTGAGTTTTGAATGAGAAAAATGGTCCAGCTTGTCTGCAGTAGGCTTGAGATTTTTGTTTCCAGTGTTTTAGCAGAGAGGGTTTTTTAAAACCTTTCTAAAAACCCTCTATTTTCTTCTTTCTATTTAGTCTAGCCTTTTATATTTCCTTCATTTAGAATTCTTACTAACATTAACATTATTCATTTCTGTGCTGCCCTTTGAAAGTCCACTCAAAAGCAAACAAAAAAAATCCCTCTGCGAATGGAAATATTTGTTTCTTTCACTGGGCATTTTAGGATTAAAATTTTGTTTCTGAGATAGAATAGTATAAGTGAAGTGAAGTGTTGATTCTGTGAAGAAAAACAAGGATAAAAGTAAGATTTTTAAAATTTGTTTAATTATAAAGAATACACAAGAAATGAGGAATGTAAATCTGTTTGGGGTCAGTGGATGGGTACTGGGTGGATAAAACCAACTAAACCAATTGCTGGAGTTGGTTCTGACCCCATGTGTTGCAGGAATAGAACTGTGCTTTATAGACTTTTTAAGACCATGACCTTCTGGAAGCCTTTTGCTAAGTCTTTCTTTTGAGGCACATCTGAGTGGATTCAGACCATCAACTTTTTGGTTAGTAGTCCAGCACTTAACCATTTGTGACATTTAGAAACTTACTAGGTAGATAGGAGACAGGGATAGGAAGCTGACTTTTCACTATGTGCCTTTTTTTAAAAAAAATATTTGAACTATTTGACTATGTAATCTATTGTAAGTATCATGCCTGTGGAGTCTGTAATTTTAAAAATAGATCTTTGTCTTCAATTATTCCTTTAAAGTTTTTAGCAAGGTTGTTGTTGTAAAGCTTTTTATAGTTCATACCGAATCTAGTCTCACCTCTGAGACTAGACTGGTGGTATTTTGCAGGCACCTTGTCCTGGCTTTGTACCCTTTCAGCTCTCCAATTCTGTGACTAAGACTCATTATAAAGTCTTCCATTAGGAAATTCTGATTCTGCAAATATGACCAAACCTTGAGTTATTATTGGCTTACTTACTCAAAGGACTACTTAATTGAAATTACCTACAGTATTTTTCCAACTAGATACCCAATTGTTTCCTCATAAAATGGTAATACCAATATAATTAATCTAAAGTTAATTTTCCTCTTCTTATGAATATTTCTCATCACTATTATTAGAATTCACCTTCATAAGAGTATATAGAGTTTGGTGCTTTAGAAAATAAAGTTTGGTTTACATTGAGCATTTAGGTAATCCTGCCATTTTCAGTTGTCCATGTTAAGCCAAATATTTAATCAGAATTTCTGTTATTTGTAACTTATATTTTATCTTGTGGAGAGTGAGAAGAAAAGAACTGCTCTTTAATGAGTACTTACCATTTTCTGAATGCTCTAGAGACATTTTATTGATATTTATAATAAGTCTGTGGAGTGGGTGAATGGATGGTTTTCTCTTACATATGAGCTCATTGGAGTTTATGGAGGTTGTGAAAGTACCTGTGCAGGGAAATACCAGGACAATATGTAGCAGAGACAATTTGGACCCTGATTCTCTGGTGCAGTGTACCTTTGACAATGGTTTTCAGTAACAGTTGATTTCCCTTCTTTTATCTCATCAGGAAGAGAGGTTGCCATCTGCTGATAGAACAGTGCTTAAATGAATGTGAAGCAGGCTTTGCATTCCTACTTTATTATTCAGAGAGAATATTAATGTTTTAATCTAAAAATTGTGCCAGAATTCAGGAAGAAAGCTAACTGAAAGTGTTCTAATTACCATAATTTTATGTTTAATAGAAAAAGACTTAAAATTCCAAATTTAGGAGTAATTTTCCATTCTACCTTTCCCCTAGCTCCTGGAAACCACCAATACACTTTCTCCCTCTATATATTTTCCTTTCTGAACATTTCATAAAAATGGAATCATATAAATAATTTTTTTAAAAAACCCTTTTTATTATATTAGTTTATTTACAAAATTTAAATACATTTATTTCCAGAACAGATTCTTCCAATTTCCCTCATCCCCCCCACCCATGAAATTATACAACCCCATGATTAATCCTCCCCTCCCCCTGCACATCCTCATTCCTCTGCTTCCATCCTCCGTCACCCCTTGGATCCTTTTACTCCTTATACAATAATGGTTTTATACAATATTTGTCCTTTTGGGACTGAGTTCACGTAACATAATGCTCTCCAGTCTCTTCCAAGTTAGGTAATAATTTACAAAATCACTGCTCCTGTGTGTTGCATAGTATTCCGTTGTGTGAGTTGTACCACAATTTCTCAATCCATTCATTTATGGTTGGACATATGGTTGGTCTTTTTCCATATACTTGCAATGATGGGTAATGGTGTACAAGTATCCATTTGTGCCTCAGTTCACATTTTCTTAGGGTAGGTTCCAAGTAGTGGAATAGCTGAGTCAAATGCAGGCCTTTGTAATGGACTTTTGTTCTATTTACTGATCATCCATTTGACAGATTTTGAAAATGTGAGAAATATAATCATAAAGTAATAACGCTTGATATTTATATTGATGTGTTTATCACTGTGGCCAGTCCAGTTGTGGGTTAGTCCTCTGGGGAGAATGAGCCTTGGAGGAGACAGAGCTACAGAAATTAGGCCTGTGTGACTATGGTCCGTGGCTTAAACATTTCACTTTCTTTCTATGCTGGATCAAAGCTTTCCTGGAAAAGCCACTTTTGAGACTCCCCTGCCGCCTTTGCAAGCCTTATGTTCACCATCCTGGAGCCTAGTCTGTCCTCCTGACCTGGACAATCACCAAAGTCTGGAGCTTCCTTCAAGGGTGCCAGGAGCCTGGCCATCTGAGGCCGAGACTTCAGGCTCAGTTTGGCTCATTTTGGGACATCATAATACTTGCAGATACCTACTCAGATGCCTCTTATTTCCTCCTTTCCTACCCCACAGCAGTTTTGACCTGCAGGCCTTCAGGCTACATTGGGATCTGGGAACCTAGCCCCTGCTAATTGAATACTACCCCTGTGTCTGTCCAGACTGGGTGGCTGCAGAGACTGGTATCCAGCCCTCCCACCCCACTTGCCCCCCCCCCGCCGCCTCCCTTAGTGGCAGCTCGATATGGTCCCCTGCTGTGGGGAGGAAGCTCAGCCCATCTTCACAGTGACCACTCAGAGGCCCTCCCAGGGTAGAGGATGCCCTATATGCTGACCTTCTCATTAATGCAAAGTAGTAGGTTTTTTTAAACAGTGGTAAATGTGAAAGTATCTCATATATATTCATGTGTTGACATATGTTGGGGCTGTTCTTCATTTTGCTCTATTAAGAATAATACTATTTAATAATACTGTTAAGAATAATAAAATGTATGTCATATATATATTTTTATTAAGATAAAAGTTTTCATTTCTTTTTTGTGAATATAATATAGAACAGGAATTGCTGGGTCATATGCTAATTCTGTGGGAGAAATATGACATACCCTCTTCATATGAAGTGTTTTGTGTTTTTTTTTAAAACTCTTTTTTTTCTCTCATAAATCAGGCCCATTTTTCTTTCTTTGAGCAGCTGGTAGATTTTAACTGAGTGCTGTTGGATGGGCAGTTTCTTTCTGTGTGATTTACAGCCTTAGAACCTGATAGGTCATCATCAACCTGAATTGAGGGCCATGGTTTTTTTCCCCCTAGACTAATCATAGGGAGCTCTGGTGACTTAGTAGCAAGCAGCTCTGCTGCAATCCCAAAGGCAGCTGTCCATGGGAGAAGGATGAACAATCTCTTCCTGTGTGGCTAGCTGCTTCTGGAGTTAAAACTGCTTCTAAAAACCCTCTGGTGGGTCAGCTATGGGTTGGTTCTCACTCTATGATACACAATAACTAATTACGGCATTTTGAGAAATGCCAAGTTATTCTCCAAAATACCTGTACCATTTTACAATACTGTTGGCAATGTAGAAAGATTCCAATTTTCTACATATTTGTGAGCGCTTGTTATTGTTTTAGCCATTCTAGTGGATATGAAATATTATCCCATAGTTTTTATTTGTATTTCATAATGACTAATGAATCAGAAGCTCCAGGAATGTAATCCATAGGGAGTTATGCTGCTAACTTGAAGCTGATGCCACTCTCTCAGTTCTAATCCACCAGTATCTCCCTGGAAGAAAGATAGGCCATCTCTTCCCCAGAAGAGCAACAACAACAACAACAACAACAACAACAACATATTGCGTATGCCTGGCATCTTATGTAAGACTTTTTATATATCTAGGGAGCACTGGTGGGATAGTCCATAGGGACTTGTGCTGCAAAGGTTAGCATCTCTGGTGGTCTGAATCCACCATCAACTCTGTAGGAGGAAAATGAACCATTTCCTTCCATTGAAAAGTTGGAAGTGACTTGATGACAGTAATTTTTTTTTTTTTAGTTTGGCTTCTTTCATTTACCAAAATGTTTTTGAGTCTCACCCATGTAATGCTGTGGATTAGTGCGTCACTCTTCTGTTTTTCTAAAGAGGGCTATGGTAGGGTTATGGTCTGTAGGACTTTGCATTGCATTGCTAACCAAAGGCCATGCCTCTTACCCTTGGAATCTACCCAGAGTTCCACAGAAGAAAGTGGGCTCACTCTTCCTGAGCAAAACCTAATGGAGGGTCAGGTTTTGTTTATTCCTATTTGATGGCAGTAATTTTGCATTTTCTTTTTCTTATTGTTGTTAGGTGCTATTGAGTCAAGTATGATTCATAGTGACCCTATGAATAGCAGATCTCAACCCTGTTCCATCCTGTGCCATCCTCACACTTCCTGACACCCTAGGGCCCATTGTGGCAGTTAACCATGTCAGGCCACCTGGTTGAGGGTCTTCCTCTCCTTCGCTGACCCTACACCCTTCCCAGCATTATGTCCCTCTCCAAGGAATAGCCCCTCCTAGCAACATGCCTGAAGTATATGAGGAAAAGCCTCAGCATCTTTGCCTCCACAGAGCACCCTCTCCAAGACATATTTGTTCTTTTGGTTGTCCATGGGATGTTCAGTACTCTTCTCCAACACCAGAGCTAAAAGGGATCAATTCATCTGTCATCCCTATTCATTATCCAGCTCTCAGATGCATAGCAAGTAATTGGAAAGACCATGGCCTGAATCTGACACGCCTTAGCCTTCGAACTGACATCAATACTCCTCAATAATTTTGAGACGCCCCTAACTCCTGATTTTTCCCAGTGCAGTGTGTCTTCTTGTTTCCTGACTTCTGGTACCAACATATTAATTGTGTATCCAAGTAAAATGAAGTTGTTGACAGTTTCAATCTTTTCTCCATCTATCATAATGTTATATAGTCCAGTAGTAAGAATCTTTGTTTTCTTGACGTTCAATATGAGATGCAATTCATATTGAAGGCTGTATTCCTTAATCTGCAACAAGTGCTTCACAAATGTGGAAACTATCAAACAGTCTCATTATTACTTCTTATTGTAGTAAAATATAAATTAACATATAATCTGTCATTTTAAGTGTGAAATTCAGTTATACACTTAGTTACATCGTAACGTTCACAACCATACTACTCTCCATTTCTAAAATTTTTCATCACTTTAAACAGAAACTTGGTACTCATTCAGCAATGACTCTTAGTTCTTCTCTCCTTTCAGGCCCTGATAACCGATACTTTCTGTGTCTATAAATTTGCCTGTTCTAGATCTTTTATATTAGTGGAATCACAGTGTTTGTCTTTCTGTGACTGGTTTAATTCACTTATGGTTTCATATTTATCCGTTTTGTAGCATTTAAGAATTTCATTCTTCACCCCACCCCGCCCCCCATAATTATAAGGTTTATTAGGGAGGTTGACAGCAGAATACAGTCTCTAAATCCGGATAACTTTTTTATGTGGTCGCAGGCCCTTTGACCTTGTGCCTCATGGCTTAAGTCAGGATGACAAAGTTCTCGCAGTCCTCCAGTTGTGGCATCTCCCTCAGTCCTTCAGTAGGCTTGGATGAAGGGCTCTGGCTCTAGCTCCATGGAGCAGTGGTCCCAAGTCCACTCTGTCTCATGCTGGCCTGCGGTTCTCTGCTGAGGCTGCTGTTGCTCTTGGATAGATCTTGGCGTAGGAATCCTGGCCCTGAAAGACTCACACAGCTTCTTCTTGCTGCTTGAGAATCCCCTAGAGATTCATTCCTTTTAAAAACTAAATAGTATTCTTCTCTTTCTCTCTCTGTGTATGTCTATGATACTGCATTTCTCCTTTCACTTGTTTATAGGTACTTATGTCCTACTTTTTGGTTATTGGTCATAATGGCACAATGGGCATTGACATCCAAGTATCTGTTTGAGTCCTTTTAAAAGTATTTTTAATTTGTTTTGATTATATACTTAGGAATGGAATTGGTGGGTCACAGGGTAATTTTTGGTAAAACTTTTGAAGAACAGGCTAATTGTTTTCCATAACAGCAAAACTATGTTACATACCCACCAGCATTTCTCTATGCCTTCACCAATGATTATTATTTTCAGTTATTTTATTATTTATAGCTATTGAGGCTCAATGTCAAGAAGACAAAGATTCTTACCACTGGACCAATTGGCAGCATCAGGATGGATGGTGAAAAGATTGAGATTGTACACAGCTTTAGTTTGCTTGGCTCCATAGTCAACAGTCTTGGCACCAGCAGCCAGGAAATTAAAAGGTGCATTGCCATGGGAAAGTCTGTTGTTAGGGACCTCTCCAAAGTACTGAAGAGCAATGGTATCTCTTTGGAGACTAAGGTGCGTCTGATACAGGCCATGGTCTTCACAATCACCTGTTATGCATCAGAGAGTTGGACAATGACCAAGGAGGATAGAAGGAGAATTGATGCCTTTGAGCTGTGGTGCTGGAGAAGAGTATTGAGAATACCATGGACTGCTAGGAAAACAAACAGATTTGTCCTGGAGAGGGTTGAACCGGGTGGCTCCTTGGAGGCAAGGATTCTGAGGCTCCATCTAACTTACTTCGGACATGTAGTGAGGAGAGACCGGTCCTTGGAGAGGGACATCATGCTTGGGAGGGTGGAGGGACAGCGCAGGAGAGGAAGGCCCTGTATGAGGTGGATTGATTCAGTGACTGGGATAATTGGGATGGGAGTGTCAGAGACAGTGCGATTGGCACAGGACAGAGCGGAGTTTAGGGCTGTTGTACATAGGGTTGCTATGAGTCGCAGGCGACTCGACGGCACATAACAACAACACCAACAACAACAACATAACATCTTAGCATTTCCAAAGCACTATTTTTTTCTTCCCCCCCGAGCACTATTTTTAATAATTCATTACTCAGGATGTATTTTAATGATTTATATTGTAAAAATGTATTTGAAATATATTTGAAAATAATTTGCTGCCATTGCTTTCCAGTATTAAAATGTAAGTGCAGCTTTGATTTCAGTGCTATTTTCTCAGGTCTTTGGTTCTTTTGTGTCTTTGTAATAGGATTTGCTAGGACAAATAATATGACATTTTTAAAAATATTAAAATATTTTAAGTGAAGATATATGCAGAAAATCAAGTTCACATTTTTTCCCACACAAATTATTCAGTGACATTAGTTGCATTTTTTGAATTAAAAAAATTATTTCTATTTTAATGAAAGTTTACAGAAAACTTGGATTTCCATTGGTTATTGCACATTTTCCTCCCTATCCTCACCCCCATAATGATTATTTCTTTCTGTTTCCATTCATTCATTGTTGTACTTTTCTCCCTGCCCACTCCTCACGCCCAGTTTGCTCTTCTCTTTGAAAAGAAAAAGAAAAATTCTTTCATTGTTATACAGTCCCTCCCCCCAAGTCCACTCCACTATGCATTCTTCGTTCTGGACTCCTGTCATGATAATAATACCTAATCAAATATCCCTTTTAAACAGTTCTCTTCCTCATCTGTTTCAATGCAGTGTATACATTATTTATCCTATCTTTCTCAGTCTTCCCCCATCCACAAGTCAGTCTCATTTTACAACAGTGGCACTATGCAGTATTTGTATTTTTGTGACTGAGATATTTCACTCAGCTTAATGTCCTCCAGGGCCACACCCATTTTGTATATTTCATGAGTTCCTTATTTTTCAATAAAGCGTAATATTCCATTGTGTGAATATACCACAGCTTCTCTATCCATCCGTTTGTTAATGGGCACTTAGGTTGTTTCCACCTCTTAGCTATTGTGAACAAAACCATGATAAACATCAGTGTGCATGGAATTTTTTCATCGCAGTATCAAACCCAGCTAAAATAAATGAACATTTCTATTAAACTTTTTTTTAAGTTATAAATAAGGGCCACATTCTATCTAGTTTTGTTAGAAAACTGTATTTGTTGTTATAGTAATCACTCATGTAATAAATCCTATTATAAGAAACCGTGGTGGCAAAGTGCATAAAGAATTGCACTACTGGGGAGCTCTGGTGGTCTAGTGGCAAGAAGCTGCACTGCAATCCCAGAGGAACACGGTTCAAATCGACCAGATGCTCTGCTGGAGAAGGAGGCGCAATATCCTCCTGTACCAGTCAGATCTGATTTGACGGTACACGCACACAAAATAAAATTAAAAAAAAAAAAAGAATTGCACTACTAACTGAAAGATCAGCATTTCGAACCCACTGACCACTCTGAAGGAGAAGGATGGGTAATCTCTTCCATAAAGATTTATATCCTTAGAATTACTATGGATGATTGCTATGATTCATAATTGATTTGATGGTCATTGGATTTGTGTTTTTTGTTTGACAATAGCCATTTTGTAAGACCTTTTGGCTTTGGCAGATAGATAATGTTTGTGGGTAAGAAAATTTGACAAGGCATGTGTGATGGGTACTATTGAGAGTTTGCTTTTATGGGAGATTATTGGAAATTTTTTTTATTCTGAATTAGCAATTCTGAGAAAAGCATAGACTGAAGAACAAACAGCGGCTACAGAAAAAGCAGGCAAGTAAATGGTAACGGAGAAAGTATTCAAGTGGATTAAGTAGGAGGAAGTAGCAACAGGTCCTTAGTAAAGAGGTGGATAATAACAATAAAAAATCCATCTCCTGCCTTCTAAGACTGTACCTCTGGTAGAGAAATTCTGGACAATGCAATGCATGGTTGGAACACATCCTCCTCAGTAGCATAGTTTCTACAGGAATTGACTGATCTTGTTCTTTTAGATCACATGGCAAAACTAAGTGTGAGTGGAAGTGATCTTTAATTAAATGTTTTCTAACTTAGGAACTAACTCAGGAAAGAGATGATGGGTGTAAAACTGCTTGACATAATAAGGGACACCATGTGAGCACTTGATAAATATTGGTTGATATTAACTATGATGCTCTGTAATGTTTAATAGGAAGGTTTTTTTTATTGTTAGTTTTTTCCAACCAATTTTAAGTAGGGTACACCAAATGAATACGATTCTTTAGAACATTGTCTAAAGCCAAGTACTGATTTATTTGAAAACAAAGGGTTTCTTTAAAGTGTCATTTAGCCTGGCATTGCCATGAATTCAGAATGATTCTACATAAATCAGAGAACAGTAATCCAGTTGTACTTAAATTTAAAATATCACTTAACCATTCACAAGAGATGAATAGAGGTGAACAAGTATTTTTAAAAACTCACTTTGCAAAAGTTCTAGATTGTACTGATGGGAAATTTACTGCAGGAATCAGTGAAGAGTAGGTTGGAAACAAGAAGTTTTTTGTGGTCTATATTTTACATAATAGCATAAAATTTACAAGTATTTTTCACCCATATGATATACTATATGTCAGTTTGATTGCTTGATATGGTTGGTCAGTTTTTGTCTTTAAATGCTAAGAAAATAAATCTTATTTATTTGAGGTTTTCTGGAAAAATCAGGTAGCTAACAATCCAAGTATGCTTTAGAATTTTTATAAAACATTTACTGTTCATGTTTTTGTTTTTTATAATACTATATACATTGTCTTAGATTTTAAAAGGAAAGGAGGGAGTAAATAAGTTGTGAAACTCTCATTTAGGTCATTTTAGGTCATCTATGGAGATTGAGTCACTAGGTCTTACAGTGTGAGAGGAGGATGGACGATTTACTGCCTCTGAAAACCCACTGGAGAGTCAGCTATGGGTCAGTTCCAACTCTATGGTACACAAAACCAACAGGTCTTACAGTGTGAAGTGTGTTTTGAAGTAGAAGAATCTGTAAGCGTGTTGTTGTTAGGTATTGTCCAGTCAGCTTGACTCAGCAAACTCATGTACAACAGAAGAAAACTGCCCAATCCTGTGCCATTTCACAATCTCTGCTGTGTTTAAGCCCATCGATATAGTCACTGTGTCAATCCATCTTGTTCAATTTCTTTCTTTCCTTCTTTCCATGGCCAAGCATAATGTTTTTCTGTAGGGACCAGTCTCAAAACATCTTCATCTCCAAGGAGCCTCTTGGCTGCACTTCTTTAAAGGCAGATTTATTTCTTCCTTTGATGCCTTCCTCTCTCTTTGCTGTTGAGTTGGAACTGACTCTTAAATGAATATTTTACTGGATTTTCTAGGCCGTAAATCACAAAGGAGATTGTGCATTTCTTTCTTGAGGAGCCATTGGTGGACTCAAATTGCAAAAGAGGAGCAGCCTTTTGGTTAGCAGTTCCCTTTGGACTACTCTATTCTTTTGGTAGTCATTGTATATTCAATACTCAACCACAGTTTAAAGGCAACAAGTCTTCGTTGGTCATCCTTATTTATTTTGCAACATTCACACGCATATGAAGCAGTTGGGACCATCATGACTATGGCAGGTGTACCTTACTCCTTACGATGACATCCTTGCTCATCAGCACTTTAAAGTGATATGTGACAGCAGACTTGTCCAGTGCAACATGTCCTTTGATTTATTGACTGCTGCTATCGTGAATGTTGATTGTAGTTTTAAGTAAAGTAAGACAAAGCTTTGTCATCCTTGCCTCCAAGGAAGATTCTGGCTTTTCCCTCTCCAAGCCATCTGTTTGTTCTCTTGCCAATCCATAGGATAGTCAGTACTCTTCTTCAATACCACAGTTTAAAGGCCTCTCTACTTCTGTCATCCTTATTTATTGTCTAGCTCTCAGATGTATAGCAGTGGTTGAAAAGGCTCAGGTATGCCTTAGTCTTCAAACTAACTGTCTGTCTGTCTCTCTCTCTCTCTCTCTCACACACACACACACACACACACACAAAGAGAGAGAGAGAGATGCATATGTATATATGCATAAAGTTTGAAATTGTCGTTTTAAGTTACTTAATTTTATTTGAATCCATAGTCAATACTCATGTTGGCAGAGGTCAAGAAATCAAAAGATGTGCTGCATTGGGGGAAATTTGCTGTCAACAACCTGTCTAAAGTGGTAAAGAGCAATGATGTCAGTTTTAAAACTCAGGTGTGCCTAATGCAAATGATGGTATTTTCAGTTGCTTCCTATTTTTTATTTTTTAAATTAAAAAAATTATACTGGTTTATTTACAAAGTTTATATTCATTGTTTTTATGCTTTTGAATTGTGGTGTTAGTGAGGAGTATTGAACATAAACTGTGTTCCAGAAGAACTTGAACATAACCTCTACTCCAGAAGAACTAACAAATCTGTCTTGGAGGAATAACAACCAGGGTGTTCCTTAGAGGCAAGGATGGTGAAACATCATCTACTACTATACATTGGGCATGTTGTCAGGAGGGCCAGTCCTTGGAAGAAGACATCATGCTGAGGAAGCTAGAAGGTCAGTAAAAGAAGAGAAGACTGTCAACAAATTGGGTTGATGTAGAGACTTTAACAATGGTTTTGAGCATGTTGAAAATTGTGACGATAGTACTGAATAGGGCAAGGTTCTAGTCTATTGTTCATAGGGTCCCTATTAGTCATAGTTGATTCTCTGGCACCTAATAACATATATACATATAAGTTTCATTGCTTTTCTGTCTCCAGAGAACCCAACCCAAGTTGTTGATGCACAAATTTCAGTAGTCATTTTCTTAATAGATCTGGGGTGTGTGTGTGTGTAATATTACTCTATCATTGACATTATTGTACTTTAGGACACATCTTGAAACATTATTTTGGGTGATGACTGTGACAGCATTCTTTGATTTGTCATTCTCAACATAGTAGATTATGTGATTGACTCAAATGGCTGATAACAGTCTGTTTCAACTCAGTGATACTCAGGATTTTAATAATTATGCATTTCACTTCATTTTTGACAACTTTCACGTTTCCTAGAGACATGTCACACATTGTATGCTCCGATTATGAGTGGATGTTTACAGTTGTTTCTCTTTGTTTTGAGTCATATTACAACAGCAGATGAGGGCCTTATATTGAGTGAAAGGTTAACTCCATCTTCATCACTGACATGGACTACACTTTGAGATGTTTCCTCTTCCACAGTCACATTTGAGTGCCTTTGATCCTGGGGGGCTCATCTTCCAACACTGTATTGAACAGTGTTCTGTTTCTATTCATAGAATGTTCGAGGGCTTGTTATTTTAGGAATGAATGGCTAGTTCTGCTTGTTTTGTGTGCCTTATTCTGGAAGCTATACTGAAACTTGTCCCCAGGAATAACTTAGCTCATGTTTGATCTGTTGGTGGCATAGCTTCCAGCATCACAGCAATACAAAAGCCACTAGAGTATAAAAGATTAATAGATGAGTGGGAGCTTCTTGACAGCTCTATAAGAATGGCATGTTCTCTCAATATTAACTTAATTTAATATAAATATTAAAAGTTTAGGATGTATGCATCAGAGAGCTGGACAATGACTACGGAAGTTAGAAGGAGAATTGATGCCTTTGAGCTATGGTGCTGGAGAAGAGTGTTGAATATACCATGGACTGCTAAGAAAATGAACAGGAGAGGGTTAAACTGGGATGCTCCTTGGAGGCAAGGATTCTGAAGCATCATTTGACATACTTTGGACATGTTGCAAGGAGGAACCAGTCTTTGGAGAGGAACGTCATGCTTGGGAGGGTGCAGGGACAGCACAGGAGGGGAAGACCCTATATGAGGTAGATTGATTCCGTGACTGGGGTAATGGGGGTAGGTGTGTCGGAGACAGTGAGATTGGCACAGGACAGAGCAGGGTTTAAGGCTATTGTACATAGGGTCATTTTGAGTCACAGGCAACTCAACAGCACATAACAACAACATGTATGTTTAATACAGTTCTCCTTGCTTGCACTTTCTAATCATTAAAATGTTTATGTTGGACATTTTCAGAAAGTTTCTAGGTGAATGTGCAGAAGGCTGTACATTTGATGGGTAGGTTCTTCACAACTCTGGTGAGCATTTGTCCCTGAACCTATATAAGGTTTTACTTCTCTCCTAGTGGAAGACATCGAATGGACTTTTGGACTTGGAGGAGGAAAAGCAAAATCCATTTTGCTATTTATATATCTGTGGTAGTTAGCTACAGATAGAACGTTTTGAATTTAAAATGTCACTCTTTTAGTTTAATGTCTATCATTAAAGTCTACCACTCAAAGCATCAATTTTGGTCTCTCTGTGATTATAACAAAATGAGTCTTTGGACTTTAACATTTACTAAAACTTTTATCCAGTTTTTAGTGTAATTGTATGTAAAACAGAATATGTCCTTTAAAATATATTTGTTATAAAATGGACACAAGTGGAGTTAATACCAAATACTATAGAAATACCAGACTGGATCAGATAAGCTATTACTTAATTTCACTATTCTGAATTTACTTAGACCTTAGTCCAAAAAGTGGCATATCAATAATTTTTAAGTTAGATTCTTCATTAGTAGAATAGGAATAGCAATGACATATACTTTAAGGATCATTGATAAGTTTAACTTAATACTGTAAAGAACTTAATACAGTGCATGTTAATAATACCCTTTTTTTGCATTGTTTATATTGATTTGCATATAAAATTAATATACATTGTGTTTCACACTTTCCTTTATTCCCAACATGTTTCATACAATCATTCCCACACATTGTGTTTTATAAAATAAATCACCGTTGAACTATGCCCACCATTGCCTCATATTTTCAGGTCCTCTCTGAATCTTTCCCACTTCCTTTATCCCTAATAATTTATAATATTCTTTTTT
>NW_006399758.1:1056368-1057953 GCF_000299155.1 Elephantulus edwardii | reverse complement strand
GTTAAAAAGGCTGTCGTTTCCCCACTTCACTGATTTCATCTCCTTGTCAAAAATCAGTTGACCATAGATAGATGGGTTGATCTCTGGATTCTCAATTCTATTCCATTGATCTAAGAAAATGATAATATTCTTAATGAATAAAATGTTATTACCTTACATTTAATTCGATGCTTGGAATAATGTAATAATGCCTTATTTCAAAACTCAGTATATGACACAACTATTCCTTCTATACCTAAGAAAATAGAGAGGAAGGACCGCTGGCAATTAGCAAAGAAAGGAAAGTTCTTTAGAGATGACTCCTGACCCTTAGGTCGTTAAAGTGATAAGCCTATTAATGTGAAAAACCTCCTTTCAAAACCTAACTCCTTTCAGAATAATCTAAAATGTATATTTATCCATTGCTTTCCTGATATAAATGCCTGAAAATATCCTTCATTCCTGTAATACCAAGTCTAAGATCCTACACATGGAGTATGATAAGGCTCATCATCATAGTCCTCTGATCTCTTTATCTACTGCTTTCCTGTACTCATTTTTCAACTCTAACAGGATTTGGTACTGCTGCATAAACTATACAAATTCACTCTTCTGTACCTGAGATGCTGTCCCTGTGTTGCCTTATAATCTGTTTGTCACTGTGTTGTGGTGATGGATCGTCTAATCAGAACCAACCGGAAGCTGACTCTGCAGTAGGTTTTCAGAGGCAATAAATCACATGGGAGGAGATTGCACATCTTTCTCCTTTCAAGTAGGGTGGATTCGAACTGTGTAGCTTTGCGTTTAAGCCACTTGTCTAATCTTTCTTTTCCTCCATGCCACTTCAGACTAAGCCTTTTATCTCCCATATGCTATTTATGACAACCTCTGATCTGTCTATCCTAACATACTATTGATTGAATTACCTTCTCTGGGTGTCTTTCAGTTCACTGTTGGTGTTCTCAGGAGCAAGTCGTCTTTTTTTTTAGTTTTTTACCATAGTAAAGGTACTTAGTGTTCTGTTGCTTCAGAGGTGAATCATTGTCTTTAAAAGAGTTTACTGAGATAGGAGCTATAATGGAATAACAAAAGAATTTAAAAATATTATATAGTGCTATAGATAATATTAAACTCAGTTATATGAGATGAATCTTCTCCCTTTATGTCTAAGCATCATATTGTTGTCATGTGCTGTCGAGTTGGAACTAACTCATAGTTGACCCTCCAGTAGGTTTTCAGAGGCTGTAAATCTGGTTGCTTTTCTTTCTCCCTTTACTCTGTAAGAATCCTAACATGAATGTGGCTTAGCTCGCAACAATTGCGTTTTATAAAATATCGCTGCATAGTATAGGAAGTTATTCTGTGAGATGGCAAAGCTCATAGAGCACAGATCTTCATACAAGATTGAGTTAGTGATTGCTAAACTCTATCCATTCAAACTCAGTGTTTGTGGTTGATTTTTTTCTGTTACACAGTTATCTGCCTATACCTTCAAAATGCAATTCAAAATGAATTTTGTGTTTTTGAACCTCACCCCAAGAGGGTTTTTAGGAGGCTGAAAATAGCTTGGGAAGAGATTGCCCATCTTCATTCTGCAAAATGACTC
>NW_006399758.1:1044642-1056169 GCF_000299155.1 Elephantulus edwardii | reverse complement strand
AGAAACCCAACCAAAAACAAACAGAAAAAAACCCCCAAAAAACCCAACCAAAACAAAAAATCCTCCCAGGATTAAAAAAATGAGGGGAAAAAATCCCCTTATTCCATCCTGCATGCCAGAAAATGCTAATCTTCTTAAAGTCCTGTTTTAGTTGCATACCTAACTTTCTTTACCTATAGCAACTATTTATAGCTCAATCCAAACACCTTAATCTGCCCTCACTAACTTAATATGTCTGTTATAGTGAGATCAGTTGACTTAATTGAAAGAGTAGACAAGGAGAGTGTGAATTGGTTGTTCTTACTTGAAACAGATTTTGAATTTTCAAATTTAGTTTGAAATTGTCTTGACTTTGACATTGAGTTGGAAATGACTCATAACTGACCTCCAGCAGGGTTTTTAAAGGCTGTAAATTGCACAAGAGGTGATCATCTTTCTCTTGAGGGACTGCTTGCAAATTAAAACCACCATAGAGGATCGGTTTTTGGATTAGCAGCACAACTCCTGATGAACTATTCCATCAGAGCTCCTTCGGCTTTAGCATAGTCTTTAAAATTATAGACTAAACAAAACTTTATATTTACTAAATAGTTGTTGAATATAGGTGTAGGCACTTTGAGAATGCATGGGGATTCTGTAATAATAAAAATAAATACAGAACATATCCCCATGGAGATCTGATATGACTCTGAAGACAAACTATTACGATCCAAAGTGAAAAGTGCTAGGATGAAGAAGTGCCCAGGAGTGCACAGCAAAGGCGTCAAACTCAGATATATGCACACCCATGTTTATTGCGGTTTTGTTCACAGTAGCAAGGAGTTGGAAACAACCCAAGTGCCCATCAACAAACGAATGGATAGAGAAACTATGGTATATTCACACAATGGAATAATATGCAGCATTGAAAAGCAAGGAACTAATGAAATATTATTCAATATGGGTGCCTCTGGAGGACATTATGCTGAGTGAAATATCTCAGTCACAAAAGGACAAATAGCTGCATTTTGCCACTGTTGTAAAACAAGACAGACATCAGGTTTGGGGGGAGGCTGAGAAAGGTGGGATAAATAATGTATACTGCATTGGAACAGATGAGGGAGAGAACTGTTTAAAAGGGATATATGATTGGGTATTATTGTCATGACAGGAGTCCAGAACTAACGCTGCATAGTTGTATGGAATTGGGGGTAAGGATTGTATAACAATGAGAGATTTTTTTCTTTTACTTTTCAAAATGAAGGCTGCATAGTGAAGTGGACTTGGGGTGGGGAGGGATTGTATAACAATGAAAGAATTTTTCTTTTACTTTTCAAAGAGAAGAGAGAACTGGGAGTGAGGGTGGGCAAGGAGAAAAGTGCAACAATGAATGAATGGAAATCCAAAGTCTCTGTAAACTTTCATTAAAATTAATAAAAAATATAAGTAATCAATTAGTGGTGATTA
This sequence comes from Elephantulus edwardii, assembly GCF_000299155.1. Taxonomy (NCBI): domain Eukaryota; kingdom Metazoa; phylum Chordata; class Mammalia; order Macroscelidea; family Macroscelididae; genus Elephantulus; species Elephantulus edwardii. The sequence goes on along the minus strand of NW_006399758.1, from coordinate 1,054,723 downwards.
ATGCTGTAAGACAGAATGTGTTATAACTTTGTACAAGACTATGTGAAAAACCACCATGATTTGTAAACTTTCACTCAAATAAAATGAAAGTATTACCATAAAAAATTATAAAACCTTATGATTAATCCCTCTCCTTCCACCACCCGCCTTCTTGGATCTTCATACTCATTGTACAACAATGGTTTTATACAATTTTTGTCTTTGTGGAACTGAGTTAGTTCACTCAGCATAATGCTGTCCAGTCCCTTTCAAGTTAGGTAGTAATTTACAAAATCATTGCTTCTGCCTGTTGTATGGTATTCCATTACATGACTAGATCATAATTTCTTAATCCATTCTATTGTGGTTGGACATCGGGGCTGTTACCATGTTCTTGCAATGGTGAATAATGCTGCTATGAACATTGGTGTACAAGTCTCTGTTTGTACCTCAGATTTCATTTTCTCAGGGTATATTCCAAGTAATGGAATAGCTGGATCATATGGAATTTCTATGTTCAGCTTTTTTTGAGGAAGCACCAGACTACTTTCTAGAATGGTTGTACCTTTTTACCACCAACAATATCTAAGAGTTCCTTTCTTAACAACATTTCCTCTCTGACATTTATTATTTGCTGCCCTATTAAACTTTGCCACTGTTACTGGAGTGAAATGGTACCTCATTGTGGTTTTGATTTGCATCTCTATTATTGCCAGTGATTTGGAGCATTTCTCCATGTGTCTGTTGGCCCTCTGAATATCTTCCTCTGTGAAAATTCTTTCCATGCCTTTTGCCCATTTTGTAATTGGGTTCAGTCTTTTTCTTGTGGAGGGCCAGGAGTAATCTGTAAACTTTCCTTATGAGACTCTTGTCTGAGATGGTATTACCAAATGTTTGTTTCCAGTCAGTAAGGTTCTCTTCACACTGTTGGAAACAGTTTCGATGCCCAGAGGGATTTAATCTTTAGATGGTCCCGTTCATCAATTTAATCCTCTTTAGTTTTTACATTTCTGGCTGTATTTGGCAGTCTCTTTATACTGTAGAATACTTATGTTTTTTCTTGATCCAATAGAATATGAAAATTATAGAACAGTATCATTATTATCATATGGAAGCAAAATATTTCTGCAGATAATTTAAAAATGACTAGAATAGTACTTTGACAGAGAACTTCCAGAAGTTTAAGTCAGGTTTAGAAGAGGACATGGCACCAGGGATAGTGTTGCTATTGTCAGATGGATCCAGGCTGAAAGCAGAAAATACCAGAAGAAATTCTATCTGTGTTTTATTGACTGTACAAAAGCATTTATGTGGATAAAATTATGACAAATAGTGAGAGGAATGGGAATCCCAGAACACTTACTATTGCTCATACAAAGCCTATTCCTTAATCAAGATGTTGTGTGAACAGAGCAAGGGAACACTGCATGGTTTAGAATCAAGAAACGTGTGGATCCGGGTTGTATCCTTTCTCCTCCATTCAATCTCTATACTGAACAAATAAATTGAGAAACTGAGCTCTATGAAGAAGAATATGGCATCAGGATTGAGGGAATACTCGTTAACAACCTGAGTTATGCGGTTTCCACAATCTTGCTTGCTTTAAGTGACTTGAAACACTTGCTGCAGAAGATCAAAGACTATGGCCTTCAATGTGGATTGCATCGCAATATCAAGATGACAAAAATCCTCAGTACTGGACCAAAAGGCAACACATGACAGATGGAGAAAAGATTGACATTTCCATTGATTTACGTGAATTCACAATCAACATTCTTAGTACCAGCAGTCAAGAGAATAGGAGACACAAAAATGGGCATTAGGAAAGTCTGCTGTCAGGAACCTGTCCAAAGTACAGAGGAGCAATGATGTAACTTTGAAGACTAAAGTATGCCAGATTCAGTCTTTTCAGTCACTTGATACACATCTGAGAGCTGGACAAAGAATAAGGATGACAGAAAAATAATTGATACCTTTCTTTGAGCTTTGGAGTTGGAGAAGAGCACTGATTATCCCATGAACTGCCAAAAGTACAAACAGATATATTTTTGGAGAAGGTGCAGCTAGAATGCCCATTGGAAACAAGGATGGTGAGCTTCATTTCATAATACTTGGTCATGTTGCTAGAAGAGGCTGATCTTTGGAAAAGGATATCATGCTTGGAAAGGTGGCGGGATCAGTGAAGGAGAAGACCCTCAAGAGATGGATTGACATAATGACTGATGTTATGGGTTCAGGTGTGTCCGAGATGATGAAGATGGCACAGGATTGGTAGGGTTCTGATCTGTTATTCATAGAGTTGCTGTGAATTGTACTCATTTCAGTGGCACCAAGCAACAGTAACAACAACCTTTCTAAAATTTCCATTAATGTTGGAATAATGTAAACATCTTTAGGAGAGTTTTCAAGCCTTTAGTGATTAGAAATCTGTTTCTCTATTTCTATGAGCTGTTTTTCATCTAGGTGCTCTGGGGATAAAATCCACTAGTTGCTCTGCAGAGAAAGTTGTGGAGCCTCCTTCTGTGCAGTTTATAGCCTCTAAAAACCCACCAGGGCGTGGTAATAGTGGTGTGTCAGCTATGAGTTGGTTCTAACTTAAAAGCACACAACAATAACTCCTTCATCCAGATTTTGCCTTGCCTTACAGCACATCCTGTAATTTCCTGCTTTTGAGACTTTACTTTCTTTTCTTCATTTTAGTCCACACTGTCTTTATTGTGTTGCCTGCATCCTATCATTTACAATCTCCTTCCTTTCACTTGAAATAACTTTCTTCCCTTTCACAGCTTGCCAAAATATTATCCTTTCTTGAAAGTTAAGTTCAGATACTTTCTATCAAGTCTCTTGATTTTCTTGCCATTTTCCCCCCAGCCTCCTCCAGTTTTATACCCCAGACCGGTTTTTTTCTTTTAGTATAATATACTAGAATTGTTTTGCACGGTTTAAAAAAAAATGTGAGTTACAAAAATGTGAGTTAATGACTTAGGTAATCAATTTAGTAGATTGTGTAACATGAAATAAAATGGACCAGAATGTTGTTGTTATGTGTTATCAAGTCAGAACTGACTAATAGCTGCCCTTCTAGTTGGTTTTCAGAAGCTACAAATTGCACAGAAAATTGCCTGTTTTTCTCCCATGGAGCAGTTGTTGGAGTCAAACCACATGCGTTGGGTTGGCAGCACAATTCCTCACCATTAGGTCACCAGAGCTCTCACAGTACAGAAAAAGAAAATATAAAAATATATTGTTTACATGATAATTTCAACCAATATAAAAGACATTTATTAAAGTTCAACACAATTTCATTATAAAACAACTCAGCACTGGATGGTGGGGCACTTATATATAGAGTCACACAATTTGATGGGTGGAGGGAAAGGTAAAAGAAAGGGGAAATCTCTGGTGTGAAAAACAATGTATATGTACTTTATGAACTTTGTATGTAAACAAGTATAAAAGAAAATGTAAAAAAAACCCAACAAAATCACTCAGCAAGTAGGAAGAAGGAAATTCCTCAGTATTACTAGCAAGTGTTTGTGGAAAACCCATGGCTAATATACTCAAAGAGATCTGGTGATGCAAGGGTTAAACACTTGAACAGTTCCTGCAAGTCTTTAGTTCCACAACAGAAAAGACCCCAGTTAATTCTCCTATCTCTTGTATTGTTCTTGTTGTTGTTGATTGCCATTGAGTGGAGCATGACTTATAGCGATCCTATGAACAAAAGTCCTGAAGCCTTTCTGTAACTATAGTCATTTATCAAAGTTTATTAATTTAAAAATTGAGTGGATAGGATTCAACAACATATTATAGAAACTCCCAAACAATGCATGAGAAAGCTATTAAAACTATTCAATTAATCCAGCAAAGGGCAGAGTACAAAGTTAACACAAAAATCAGTTTATTTTTCTACTTAGCAGTGAGCAAATAGAATAGGAAATGAAAGGAACAATGCTATTTCTAATAATAGTTAAGAGTGAACCCCTCCCTCAAACAAACCAAACCAACTGTGGTCAAGTTGGTTCTGACCCGTAGTGACCTTCCCTTTAGCAGGTTTCCAAGGCTCTAAGCTTTTATGGGTGGAAACTCTCACCTTTCTCCATCAGAGCAGCTGGTGCGTTAGAAGGGTTAGAATGGTTTAGATGGCAGTACTGCCAAAGTAGTCTACAAATCTAAGTCACTCTCGCAGAAAACTGCCTTCTTGGCAGAGATAGAAAAGCTCATCCTTAAATTTCTGTGCAATGCCTATGGACCTCAAACAGCTGAAAACACTTAACAGGGTTTGTCAGTTTGTTTATATACAGTTCAGTGACAATGATTACATATCCCCCCAGTAAAATTTCACTGAAACATAAAGAAGAGTAATAGTGTTTCACAGTAGTGTGTGTGATGGCCCACTATGTAAAATGCTTTTACTGTGGGTCTTGGTCAAAAGCTTTGAAAAACCCTGGACTACATCATATTATTTGAAAGACCCTTGTGGTGCAGTGGTTGTGCTCTTGGCTAATAGCTCAAACATCAGGGTTTGAATCCACCAGCAACTTCTGTGGAGAGAAGTTATGGCTAGCTGCTGCTGTAAAGATTATGGCCCAAGAAACCCTGTGGGATAGTTCTGTCATGTCTTTTAGGGTTGTGGTGAATTAGAATCCTGAAGGCATTCAGCTCGAGGCCACCAGCTGCTGTGCTGGAGAAGGATGGGCAATCTCCTCCCATGCGATTTACTGCCTCTGAAAACACTGGAGGGTCAGCTATGGGTCGATTCTGACTCTATGGTACACTACAACAACAACAATAATGAATTGGGAGAGGGAACTCTGGTGGCTTAATGGTAAGGAATTGTGCTGCCAACTCAAAGGTAAGCAATTTGAATCCACCAGCTGTTCCATGTTAGAAGAATGGGCAGTCTCTTCCTCTGCGATTTATTGCCTCTGCAAACCCGATGAAGGGGTCAGCTATCAATAACAACAGTAACATGAGTTCAGATAGACTTGATGGTACACAGCAACAACATTTTGCCATATTATGGATATGTGTTAGCTTCCCAATTAGAAGAACTGCTCAAAGACAGGAATTCACATGCACAGAGGTCTATCTCAAATATGTGCCTTGGGCACCAGTTAGGAGGGGTCCAGTGAGCACATTCTATTAGGCGGTGAAGTTTCTGTGACCAGCTGTAAGAGCTCACTCAGCAATTAAAAATTAGGCACTATTTTCCTCAGATATGCCTCTGCGTATACAGGCCATGCTGATTACAAGTGTTTTCCTCTCCTTACACTGTATTTTCAGTTTAGCTTTGTTCATGGTAAGTGCTGATTTTCTTTGAACTTGTCATTTTTCCCCTCCTAAACTCTGTTAGAGCTTCATAATAAAATTTCCCACACAGTCAAAACTAGTTTATTTGAACCTCTCCATTCCATCCCTTTCTCTGTTCTGATAGCTTCCTCTAGGAGTTCTCTGCCTTACATTCCTATCAGAATTGTTGCACATCTGTCATCCTGGGAATGCTGTTTGCTTTTGAACCTAGGCTGGATTCTTCTCTGTCTCCTTTTTGGCTTATTCTGGTAAAGTATATAGTTTAAGCTTCCTGAGAAAGAGTGTGTGGTGGGTGATTTTTAAAATAATATATGATCTTGAAATTCTTGTATTTTTAAAAACTTTTTGTGTATGAATGGGAATTTATAAAGAAAATTAGTTTTCCATTCAACAATTCATATGTCAATTTCCCATTCCACAATTAAAAAGAATATATTCTATTTTCTGCGACATTGGTTACTATGCCACATTGTAATAGCCCTCTTTCTCCCTGCTTCCTCTCTTTGTTTTCTGTTTTCATTCATCCTCCTTTCCCATCCCTTCCTGTCTTCTGAGCTTTATATATGGGAAAATACCTTTTGATTTTGGATGATTGAGTCCATCCATCCGTTCCTTCCTTCCTTCACATTTGAGTTACAGTTTGGCTGACTAAAATGAATTCCCTCAAGACTTTAAAAGTATTACTCATTTATCTTCAATTTCAGCTGTTACTGCTTTAAGGCCGTAGTGAGGAGAGACCGGTCCTTGGAGAGGGACATCATGCTTGGGAGGGTGGAGGGACGGCGCAGGAGAGGAAGGCCCTCTATGAGGTGGACTGATTCAGTGACTGGGATAATTGGGATGGGAGTGTCAGAGACAGTGTGATTGGCACAGGACAGAGTGGAGTTTAGGGCTGTTGTACATAGGGTCGCTATGAGTCGCAGGTGACTCGACGGCACATAACAACACAACAACAACAACAAATGTAGGAAGCATGTTTTTTCTTTCTGAAAGCTTTTATAATCCTCTCCTTACCCTTTGTATTCTGGAATTTTATAGCTGTCTGCCTGTGACCACTTTTCTTCAGCCAGTACAGTTGGTATTCACCAAACTTTTCAGATATTAAATTTGTGGTGTTTATGTAATATCATCTCTGATAAATTAATCCTCACCATACTCTTTATAAATATCCTGTTGTATATTGGCTGTCTTGGATTGACTCTTTAATTATCTTCCTCCCTTTCCCTCCCCCCCCCCATTTCCATCCCTTAGCATTTTTTTGTTTTTAAAAGAATTTCTTGGCTGGCTTTGTTCACAGTAGCAAGGAGTTGGAAACAATCTAAGTGCCCGTCAACAAACGGATGGATAGAGAAGCTGTGTATAGTCACACAATGGAATACTACACTTTATTGAAAAATAAGGAACTCATGAAATATTATTCAAAATGGATGATCCTGGGGGACGTTAATGCTGAGTGAAACATCTCAGTCACAAAAGGACAAATACTGCACAGTGCCACTCTTGTAAAACAGGACTGACATTGGGGTTGAGGGGAGACTGAGAAAAATGTGATAGATAATGTATACTACATTGAAACAGATGAGGGAGAGAACTGTTTAAAAGGGATATGTGATTAGATATTATTGTCATGACAGGAGTCCAGAGGGAAGGCTGCATAGGACCTGGGGGGAGGGATTGTAAAACAATGGAAGAATTTTCCTTTTAGTTTTCAAAGAGAAGAGTGTACTGGGGGGAGGGGTAGGCAGAGAGAAAAGTGCAACAGTGAATGAATGGAAATCCAAAGTCTCTGTAAATTTTCTTTAAAATTAATAATAATAAAAAATATTAAAAACAAATAATTCCTTGACTTGATATATGACAAAAAAATTTGAAAGCGCAGACTCCTATACCAATATTTATTACAGAACTATTCACAATAGCCAAAGGTGGAAACAACCCAAAATCAACAGAAAAAGAAACAAAATTTTGGTTCATCCTTACATACTAAATAATACTTAGTGGTAGAAATGAAATCTTGATACATGTTGCAGTGTGGATGAAGCTTGAAACATGGTATGCTAAGTGTAATAAACTAGTTTTAAAAGGACAAATATTATATATCCTAAGACTCTGCTTATATAAAATAGGGAGCTCTGATGGGCTAGTGGTAAGAAGCTGCACTGCAATCCCGAAGGCACGCAGTTTCAATCTACCAGCTACTCTGTGGAAGAAGAAGGACGGACAATCTCCTCCCATGTGTGTAACTGATTGCCTCTGAAAACCTGCTGAAGGGTCAGCTATGGGTCAGTTCTAACTCAACAGCACACAATAACAACATATATATTAAAAGGTAAACACAGGATAGGGCCGGGGAGGCACGCGCGGGAGGAGGCCGAGGCCGCACCTTGAGGGAGGCCCCGGCCCCTCTGCGCCTGTGTCTGGCAGAGCCGGTGTGAGAAGAAGAGACAGTCTTTTCCCCTGCTGCCCGGATAATCAAGAGTTTTGGCCGGACCTTTGAGCGCACACCGACATAGTGCGGAGCCAGACGAAAAGCACAGATTATGGCGCTGAAACGGATTAATAAGGAACTTAGTGATTTGGCTCGATCCTCCAGCACAATGTTCTGCAGGTCCAGTTGGAGATGATATGTTTCATTGGCAAGCCACAATTATGGGACCTAATGACAGCCCATATCAAGGCGGTGTATTCTTTTTGACAATTCATTTTCCTACAGACTACCCCTTCAAACCACCTAAGGTTGCATTTACAACAAGAATTTATCATCCAAACATTAACAGTAATGGCAGCATTTGTCTCGATATACTAAGATCACAGTGGTCTCCTGCTTTATTTCTAAAGTTCTTTTATCCATTTGTTCACTGCTGTGCGATCCAAACCCAGATGACCCCCTAGTGCCAAAGATTGCACGGATCTATAAAACAGACAGAGATAAATACAACGGAATATCTCGGGAATGGACTCAGAAGTATGCCATGTGATGCTACCTTAAAGTCAGAATAACCTGCATTATAGCTGGAATAAACTTTAAATTACTGTTCCTTTTTTGATTTCTTATCCGGCTGCTCCCCTATCAGACCTCATCTTTTTTAATTTTATTTTTTGTTTACCTTCCTCCATTCATTCACATGCTCATCTGAGAAGACTTAAGTTCTTCCAGCTTTGGACAATAACTGCTTTTAGAAACTGTAAAGTAGTTACAAGAGAACAGTTGCCCAAGATTCAGAGGTTTTTGTGTTGTTTTTTTAAAAAAGGAGCATGTGTATTATGTGGCTAATGTCTTCACTCTAACTTGGTTATGAGACTAAAGCCATTCCTCACTGCTCTAACGTGCTGAAGAAATCATCTGAGGGGGAGGGAGATGGATGCTCAGTTGTCACATCAAAGGAATCAGCATTACTCTTAACAGCATCCATTTTTGTTTAAACCTTCTACTGTCAGAGATTTGAGGTTACATGATATACTTTTTGCTCATAACTGATGTGGCTGGAGAATTGGTATTGAATTTATAGCATCAGCAGAACAGAAAATGTGATGTATTTTATGCATGTCAATAAAGGAATGACCTGTTCTTGTCCTACAGAGAATGGAAATTGGAAGTCAAACACCCTTTGTATTCCAAAATAGGGTCTCAAACATTTTGTAATTTTCATTTAAATTGTTAGGAGGCTTGGAGCTATTAGTTAATCTATCTTCCAATACACTGTTTAATATAGCACTGAATAAATGATGCAAGTTGTCAATGGCTGAGTGATCAACTAATAGCTCTGCTAGTAATTGATTTATTTTTCTTCAATAAAGTTGCATAAACCAATGAGTTAGCTGCCTGGATTAATCAGTATGGGAAACAATCTTTTGTAAATGCAAAGCTGTTTTTTGTATATACTGTTGGGATTTGCTTCATTGTTTGTCATCAAATGATGATGTAAAGTTCAAGAGTGACTATTTTGCCATGTTCAGTTAAAGTGCACAGTCTGTTACAGGTTGACACATTGATTGACCTGATTTTTGCAGAATTAATAAGCTAATAGTGTAGCTTTAGTATGCTGCACATAATACTGGCTGCCCTACAGTTCAGAGATGGACTTGGGACCCAGCAGTTTTGAAACATGTACAGGATATGGAGTTTAAGAAATTTATTTTCCAGGTGCAACCCCATTTAAAGTTTTTCTTCACCTTGTACACTTTACAGCTGAAAAAACCATAAAATCGGAATAATAATGGGTCAAATTTACAGAATAAAGTACTGTTTTGGTGTGGGAGTTGAAATGAAGCTGTGTTGAAGTGACTTTACTATGTGGGATATTGAGTATCCATTGAAATGGATTTGTTCAGCCATTTACATTAATGAGCATATAAATGCATCAGATACCATTTCAGGTGACATAACATGAATGAATAAAAGTCAATGCTATTGGATTTTGTTTTCACCAGTGCTATCTGTGCCACTGATTTAACTTTTGTAGTAACAAAGGCATAACTTCTTAACTGAACCTGTAGTTTGCTTTTTTTTAGTTCTGATTTATTCATTGCTTCACTATAATCCTGTATTCTATTTCTAGAACATCTGTGAACACTTCCATTTCCACATTTCTGCACTGCTTACACATATGTGCAGTCCTATTATTTGTCTGCACATAGATGTGATAAGCTAGATATAAAATAAATGTTAAAGCTTGATTTTTTTATAAAACATTTTAATATGTAGTTTGGACATGATTTAATGACTTAAGGTTCTCCAAAATGGAAGTGAAATGCATGCCTTCTGAAGAAATTTTGACTGTTAATTCTG
>NW_006399758.1:1033487-1043672 GCF_000299155.1 Elephantulus edwardii | reverse complement strand
GGGGGTGACTCCTAAATTAGCCATGTTTTGTGTTGGCATACAAAACTGTTAAAATGATTGTCAATTATACTTTTCAGTGAATTTGTCTATTTTCTGAGGAACCCATTGCAAGTCACTAATATTGTCTAACAGTGACCTTTGCATAAGACTTGTAATAGTTTAAAGTTAATTGAGCTTAAATTGTTAACCGTTAAAGTCTGTGTTTAAAGACAAAAAAAAAAAAAAGGTAAACACAGGTAAATCTACAGAGATCAAAATTTGTTAGTGGTTACCAGGACAGAAGAGAGAAGTGAAAGGAGAATTAGGGGTGATGGAAACATTGATTGAAGATAGAGCTGGACCACCAATTATTGTAATTGCTGTCTATAAGTTGTCCACCTGTGAAAATTGGATTTGCCCAAAGTTGTATGTGTTTACATACATATGTAGATGTATTTACAGTAATATTCCTTATTTTAGAGGTTGAGTGTTATGATTTCATGGGAAATCTCAGTTAATGGGCTCAATAACTTTGTTAGTGCTTCCATTCTATCTCCTAGTTCATTGTATAGAGTTTCAAAAGCTTCCAGTTGGCTATCCAAGGCACAACACAAAGCCCGTATTCACCTCCAGCAACACAGGGAAAAAGTAGAGTTAGGAACAGGTAGAAGATATGAATGGAATATGTGACTAATTGCCTTATTAGCCATGAGACCAGAAGAACAGGATTGTATGTACTTGGTTATTACTAAACATTTTAGTCAAAGGTGCTATAAAAATAATCCTCATCAAAAGAGAGAAATGCAAATTAGAATTGAAAATTTTCCAGATTCTCAAGAGTTATAGAAGCTGGATGAAGCCTGGAAACTATTGCCCTGAGATAATCCTTAATCTTTAAACTAAAAATATCAACTGGAGTCTTAAAACCACATAATAGGTTAGTTTAGCTAGTTTAAAAAATGCGTTGACAATTATATTCTTTAAAGATTATCTACCCAAATTGACAGCAGCAACTTGAAAGATTAGGTAGGAACTTTGGGGAGCAATGGGTGTCTGTTAAGGAGGAAGGATAGTTAGTTGCACGACTTGAAGAAAGTCAGTGTCACTGAATTAAACATGCACAAACTGTTGATTTGGTATCTCTTTGCTATGGATATTCTATGAAAGGAACAAAATAAAATTTAGGAAAAAAGAATTCTTCAAAATTGTCTTCCAACTATTTTATTGAATTTTTTGTTTGTTTGTTTTAGCTGGCATTGCTAATGTCCAAGAGCTAGCTCTTATTCTTAGAATTTTCCCTTTTTATGAAAAAAAATCTTCTCTTTTTATTGTTTGCTTTTGTTGTATACATAGAATAACTGTTAGCCATCAAGTTGAGACCAAGTCATAGCTGACCCTTCGGCAGATTTTCAAAGGCTAATAAATTGCATAGAAGAAGATTGCCCATTATTCCCCTTGCAGAGTCATTGGTATTCAAACCTCCCCACTTTGGGTTGGCAGCGCAACTCCTTATCCACTAGGCTACTACCACTCCCTTTGCATGCCTGTATCTTCAGTTTCTATGAAGAAAATTTTTTAAGTAAAGACATTTTATTTCTTGCTTTTGTTTATTCTTGTCTTTTTAATTCAGGTTTCATCTATGCTTTATTTTTTTTGGTAGAACATTTCTTCAAATGCCTAGTGATTATGCCTACTTTTGTATCTTATCTATGAATGAGAGACTGAAGAGAATTTATTAAAAACTAAACAGACACATAAAGAAATGCTCAAAATCACATTAAGTAAAAGAGACGCAAATGAAAACCACAGTGAGATACCATCTCATGCCAGTAGCAGTGGCAAAGTTTAACAGGATTACAAGCAATAAATATTGGAGAAGATGTGAAGAGGTGGGAACTCTCATGCACTCTTAGTGGGATTGTGAAATGGTACAACCACTCTGGAAGGCTTTTTGGCATTTCCTTAAAAAGCTGAATATAGAGATTCCAAAGTGCTAGGAATATATCCTAAGGAAGACAGAACTGAGAGGCATGTGGAGATGTGTACATTAATGTTCATAGCAGCATTATTCACTATAGCAAGAACATGGAAACAGTCCACATATCCATCAGCAAGCAACCAGATTGAGAAACTGTGGTACATTCACATGATGGAATACTATGCAAAAGTCAAGCAACAATTTTGAAAAACACGGTATAACATGGGAGAGGCTTGCGAGCATTATGCTGAGTGAACTAACTCAGGTGCATAAGAACAAATGCTATATGAGACCATTATTGTAAAAACAGAAGAATAAACAGTAAGATGTACATGGATACCCAAAGAGGAAAGGCAAGGGGGCAATGTGGAGGGGGAGAAATCATGGGGTCGCAGAGTTTGGTGGGAAGTGGAGAGATCAATGTACATGAATGAAATAAAAATAACAACAACAAAAAAGAAAACAGTGAAAAATTTGTTAAAATAAGTCACAGTTTTGATAAGATATGCCAAAGATTTCATACTCTATAGTTATTTTTCTCCCCAAAAGAGCCTTTTCTCCCCTTTGCATGGTTTTATTTTCCTTAGGGCAGAGATAAAACTTTAAGGAAATCCTTGTTCCTAATGCTACAAGTTAGAAGACTGAGTGAGAAGATACAGGGGTGGAGCAAAGTCAGAGATTGGACAAAGTGACATCTTTCAGTCCCTCCTTCTCCATCACAGCCTGAACATACTTCATGATGATCTCAGTCTGCAGCATATGCATGTTTAGAAAGAGCCTTTTTCATTCTTGCCTGTTGCATCTAATGTGAGCCTTCTTTCACTTACTATCAAGTAGATTAGCTCACTTTTGTGTCCCCTTTGCAAGTGTTTAGGTGCCTTGGCCCCATCACTTACCCACCTTCCATTGACTTTCTGTCTTTATGAAATACAGAGTTTTCTTTGTGCCCCCCCCCCCCATATTTTGGAGAGACTTCTGAGATTTGAAAAGGATGTTGTTGTTATTAAGTGCCGTTGAGTCGCAGGTGACTCTTAGCGACCCTATGAAGGAGAGTCCTCGACGCTTGGTGCCTTTCATCCTCTCTCCAGGTTCATAGAGTTTCCGGAGGCAAGCAGTTATGAAAGCCACTCCTCCTTCCAAGCTTATTTTAATCGGGGAACTCCACCCCACTCTCCACATTGGGTAGCCAACCATTAGCGCATTTGACACATCAGTGTCACAGTGTTCAGCTTCACAGCAACCACAAGTGACCACGGTACAGCAACTTGTACACCAGGGCTATAAGACCTAGAGGAATGTCTGAACAAAAACAATGGAAGACAGGCCTGAGGGCTGTGGATTAAAAGTCACCCACCTTGGAAAGAGGAGTGACATCCACTTCCATAATAGCTTGCCTCCAGAAACCCTGTGAACCTGGAGAGAGGATGAAAGGCACCCAAGCGTCGAGGACTCTCCTTCATAGGGTCACTATGAGTCACCTCCGACTTGACGGCACTTAACAACAATATCAACACAGAGAGAGAGATCAGCTGGCCCAGTGGACAGAAAGCAATGCTACAAAGCCAAAAGTGGGTGACTTGAAAAGGATAGAAACATATTTTTCCAGCACTTTGAAACTCTAAGTCTTTTCTTGAACAATCTTATTTACAATTTTGTCCTCAGATCATTGAAAATAGAGGAAACATCCTAATGTTGCCCTTACATAAGGATGTTGAGGCCCAATTAATCAATATTAATGCAGTTATGAGGATAACATCCTTCAAAAAGTATTAACTGGCATGTTGTTTCCCAAGGGGCAGAGAAGGAACATTACATAGATTAAATGAGTTTTTATGATTTCTCATAAAAAGGACTTTTTTTGTAACATATTTTAAAACCTAATATTTGTTTTTTTTTCAGGCCAGTTAACACATCCATAGATATGAATCGAGAGATGATTCATGACTTGCTAGTGTTGCTATAAATAGAATACTTTGCAGTAGATGGCTTTAACAAATAGAAATGTATTCTCCCATGGTAGGAGGTGAGATGTACAAACAATATAGAGTATTAACCCTGGTCAGTTCACATTCACCGGTTTTGTGGGAAAAAGGTGAATAATCTTCTCTTGTGCAATTTTGTGAGGATGAAATCCTGTGCAATTTACAGCCTCTGAAAACTCATTTAGGATCAGCCAAGAGTCAGGTCTGACTTGATGGCTATGAGTTTTGAGTTAAACTCTAGGTTAAGGCTCTCTGTCAATTGACTTTTTTAGGAGGAAGGCCCTGTTGCCTTTCGACAAATGTGGCTCTGATGTTTCTTAGAGGTCGCCATGTGTCTTGGCGACGGTGACTCTAGGAGTTTTTCTGCCTGTCTAGATAACTCCAGGGTCTATAGTTACACCCTGGTCTAACTTTTGGTGGAGGAATTCGAGGTCCAAAGAATGCACTCTGTTTCTGTCTCATCTTTTTGGTGATTTTGAGGTCCCCTGATCTGCTTAACTTGTTATATAGCCCAGCCCTGGAGATGATATCCTGCCTCAATAACATAACTTCTTCTAATTCTGCCTCATTAACATCATAGTGTTTAGGATTTATAACACATTAGATCACAAAATGGCTATTCAGATAATAATCATGGCTTAGCCAGCTGGCACATATTTTAGGTTGGCACACAATTTAAGGGGCCATGACACATGCTGAATGTAGTAATATGAAAATTTGTTATTAAGATTTAGCTTTAAAATGAATTTTAAAATCTTTGTTGCATTTTCATGTTTTTCCCCTATTCTGACTGTGTGACATGGTCTTCCATTCCAGCAAGTAATGAAGTTAATAAAACTTGTTCCATAATAGTAATTTATATATTAAAAAAACTTCAAGTAGTTTAAGCAGTCACACCATTTTAAAAAGAATTAGTACCGAATACTTGTTTTAGGAAATGGAGAACTAGACTTACAGGAGGAGAGTGGCAACTGAATCTGGCATGTTGCCATGTTACAGAAGAATGGTATTATGTATGATCATGTTTAATTTTTTTGACAGGTGTGTAAACCTTTTATATAAACCTAAAAAGGTTTTTCCCCCTTAAACTCTTCACCACTTAGTAGTTCATTTAAAAAAATCATTTATGTGCATTACCAAAGATGACTGCAGGAAACTTTCTAGTACAGCCAGTCAGACAGAACGCAAATATTGGTGTTAAACAGACCTAGGCTTGAATTCAGAGGAGCCTGGGTGGTAGGTACAGTGGTTGAAGAATCAGTGGAAAGTAAATAGTTCAAATCCCCCAGCTGCAAGATGGGCAGTCTTCTTCTGTAAAGATTCACAACCTTGAAAACGTTACAGCTCTACTCTATAGTGAGCTCACTATGAATTGGAATCAGATCCACAGCCATTGCCTTTCTTTTTTGCTTTTGTTTGTTTTCTTGTTTAAGCTTGAATTCTAGTGAATTGGGGCAAGTTAAACTTTTACCTTCTGCATCTATAAAACACAGATAAACAATTCCTTTAGTGGTTGTGTGAAATAATGTATGTAAAGTCCTTAACACTTTGCTTGGCCCCATAAATGTTAGCTCTTTTTATCGAAGTATGTGAAGCATCTAGCACAAAGCCTTTTCCTCCTACATTTTCTCCTACTTACTTGAGATGTTGTGCTGATTCAAAATTACCAGTAGAACGTTATATAACATAGATTCTTGATTCTAGTTTTAGACTTAATTTAGTGATAGTTGGGGTAAGTTAAAAAAATACTGCCACTGAAGTAGTATATATTTAATTCTCAGAATCTTCTAATGAATTGATCCTACCTGTGCTGAATGTGTTGTTGTTGTCAAGTGCCATCGAGTCTGCTCTGAACTCCTAGTGACCCTATGTACAAGAGCAGAACCTTCTGTGATTCACCCCCATCTTCACAATCTCTCCTGTGCTGAAGCTCCTTGGTGCAGCCACTGTGTCAACCCATTTTATTGAGGGTCTTCTTGTCTTTCATGGACCCTCAACATTTCAAGGATGATGCCATTCTCCAGGTACTCACCTCTCCTGGCAACATGCCCAAAATATGTGAGACAAAGTGTCATCATCCTTGCTTCTGAGGAGCACTCTGGGTGCACTTTGTCCAAGACAGATTTGTTTGGTTTTTTTGGCAGTCCATGGTGTATTCAGCATTCTTCAACAGCACCACAATTCAAAGGCACCAGTTCTTCTTTTATCTTCCTTATTTACTGTCCAATTTTCATATGTATACATTATTCTTAGGTGCCATAGAGTCGACTATGACTCGTAGTGACCCTATGGACAACAGATCTGAACTTGGGTCTCTGTCATGCTCAAACCCATTGTGTTAATCACTGTGTCAAACCAACTTGTTTAACATCCTGACATGCATATGAAGCAGTTGGAAATCCTATGACTTGGGTCAGGTACAACCCAGTTTTTATGTGAAAGTCTTATTCTTTAACACTTTAGAGAGGTCCTTGGCAGTAGATTTTCTCGGTGTACTAAGTAGTTTGATTTCTTTTTCTATTCTGTGTGTGTGTGTGTGTGTGTGTCGTCAAATTGGATCTAACTGGTACAGGAGGCGATTGGGCCTCCTCCAGCAGAGCATCTGGTGGCCTCGAACTGTGTACCTCTGGGATTGCAGTGTAGGTAGTTTGATTTCTTGATTGCGGCTTCCTTAGGTCTATAAAAACAATAGTTAAGTTATCTGAGAAAACATCATATTTTGAAATTTATTTGCCAAGCTATACTCAAGCTTTGGATATTACCTCGGAGAATTAAGAAATGTGTCAAAGCCTTGACAGATTCTTCTGTTATGTTAATATAGTATAAACATACTAGACCCGTACTGTCTTTGGGGCTTTCTTACTGCTGTCCTTGTATATCAGCCTTGTCAACCTCCTAGCCTGATGCTATCCTCCATTGGGAGGGGCCTTTCTAGTTTGTCTAGCACCACCTTTATAATATGATTAATAGTGAGATCAATAAACTATCTTATGATGCAGAAGGAGCAGACTCATTAGTTTTTATTCTGAAAGTTGCCTATGTATTGTTTATCTGAGTTGCTTTTATAAAGATACAGGTGCATTGTTTTGAAAGCCATAATTTCAGAATTAGGGAGTAATGACATTGCTATCAAATTATTTCCTGTAGAATTCTGACTAAGTATTCTACTTATAGAAATGCTGGAGAAATCTGGGCAGTCTTCTCCCATGTGATGTACAACTTTGGAAATCCAAAAGAGGGTCAACTATAAATCAGTTCTGATAAAGGGACTGAATTTGGGTTTGTATTTAGATTTCTCTTCACACACTGTCCCCCCTCACATCGCCACACCTCACCCCATCACATCCTTCTATCCTGAGAAGATGAAATAGACAAAGAAGGACCTCCTGGAGTCATGTTCTCACCTTAGATTTCTAACCTCTTGAACTATGAGAAAAATAAATACCTATTCTTTAAAGAACAGATATTATCTGGCCACTTGAGTATTTTGTAATGGCAGCATTAAATAGTTAAGACAATAGTAAAACTAACAACTAGGTGTCTGCTATCCCCACTTGAGTATTTTGTAATGGCAGCATTAAATAGTTAAGACAATAGTAAGACTAACAACTAGGTTTCTGATATCCAATTTGAAAAACAATGTTACCAGTATATTAGATTCTCCGTGTGTTCTGTTGAACTCAATTTGAGAGGAGTACATTAGGGAAAGTTCTGGTGTCTTAGTGGTAAAGAATTGTGCTGCCAATGGAAAAAAACACACACACAAAACAAAAAAACCCACACCAAAAAAGTGGCTTGAGTCCATCAGCTAATCCCTGGGAGAAAGATGGGCAGTCACCTCCCATGTAATTAACTGCTTCTGAAAACCTGCTGGAGATTAACTATGGGTTGGTTCCAATTTGATAGTACAGAACAATAAAAACCACTACTCCTCTGGATTCTACCAGAATCCACCAGATGCAGGAGAAAGATGGGGCAGTCTCCTCTTATGCAATTTACTACCTCTGAAATCCCACTGGAGGGTCAGCTATGGGTCAGTTCTTTTTAAAAAAAATTAAATTTTTATTTTAATTGTCATTTTAGCAAAAGTTCACAGAAAAGTTAGATTTTTCATTCATTCATTCATTGTTGCACATTTTATCCCCCTTCCTCCCTTCCTCCTCCCCAAGCTGACTTTTTCCACTATTTTATTTACAAAATTCTAATACAGATTTGAAAAAATTCTTTCAATTTCCCTCACCCCCCATCAAATTGTTCAGTCCAATGATTAATCCCCTCTTCCTCCTGTACATCCACATCCCTCTGCTTCCAGCCTCTCCCATCCATCCTGGATCCTTATACTCCTTCTATGATAACAGTCTTATACAATTTTTATCCTTGTGGGACTGAGTTAGTTCACTCGGCATAATGCTCTCCAATCCCTCCCAAATTAGGTAATCATTGACAAAATTATTGCTCCTGCATGCTGTATACTATTTCATTGTGTGACTGTACCATAATTTCTCAATCCATTCATCTGTGGTTGGACATTTGGGTTGTTTCCATGTTCTTGTGATAGTGAATAATGCTGCTATGAACAGTGGTGTACAAATCTGTTTGTGCCTCAGTTCTCATATTTCTCAGGGTATATTCCAAGTAGTGGAATAGCTGGGTCATATGGAATTTCTATGTTCAGCTTTTTGAGGAAGCGCCAAACTTCAATAACAACAGCAACAACAACAATAACAACCCTTACCACCTCAAGCAAACACTATAAACTTTGTGTTTATTATTCTTTTAAAAATTTTTTATTTTATAGTGGTTTGCTTACAAAGTTCATATACATTGTGTTTCACATTCTTCTTCAGTCACATTGTGTTTTGTACAATCATCCCCATTCATTATGTTTTATAAAATTAATCACCATTGGATTTTCCCCACCATTTCCCTGTCTTTCCAGGCCCCCACTAGATCTTTCCCATTTCCTTTATCCCCTTCCTCCACCCACCAAATTGTGCGACTCTATGAATTTGCCCCTATTCGTCCTCACTTTTTTGCTCCCATCCCCTATCCCCTTGGATCCTGATACATGTTTTACTAGTTATCATCTTACTTTTATAATACTGATTTTTATGCAGTATTTGTCCTTATAAGACTGAGTTAGGTCACTCAGCATAATGCTCTCCAGTCTCTCCCAAGTTATGTAGTATTTTTCAAAGTCTTCTGAATGCTGCATAGTATTCCATTGTGTAAATATACTACAATTCCTCAATTCATTCAGTTATGGTTGGACATTTGGGCTGTTTCTATGTTCTTGTGATGGTGAATAACATTGCTATAAATATTGGTGTACAAATCTGTTTGTGTCTTAGTTCTAATTTCCTTAGGTGTATTACCTAGTAGTGGGATAGCTGGGTAATATGGAGTTCTGTGTTCATTATTTTGAAGAAACGCCAAATTTCCTGCCAGAGTGGTTGTACCATTTTATAATCCTACCAACAGTGTTTGCGAGTTCCCACCTCTCCACATCCTACTGACTGTGAAAAAAAATTTGACAATATTGTCACATGTTTTTTACCCAATTGGTAGGTTTTCTTTTCAGCCTGCTGGAAAAAGTTTTTGATGGACATAGGGATTTAACTTTTAGAAGGTCCCATTCATCAATTTTATCCTCTCCAGATTGTTCATTTCTGGCTGTATTGTCAACTTCTTTTTATATCATAGATTAGGCCTTCTAACCATGTAGTGTTACCCTGCTCTGTTCTGAGGACTGCTTCCTGGTCCAAGTATAGGTTTCGTATAAGCACAATCAAATGTTTGTTTTAATCCACACAGTCAAGTGCCTTTGCATAGTCAATGAAATACAGATATATCTCCATCAGGTGCTCTTTACTTTCTGTCAAGATCCAGTTAACATTGGCGATAATGTCCCTAGTGCCACAATCTCTTCTAAACCCAGCTTGTATTTTTGGTAGTTCTTTCTTAATGTACTGTTCCAGTCGTTTCTGGATAATCTTAAGCAGAATCTTGCTTGTGTGTGATATGAGTGATATCAAAAGGAGTGTGCCAGGAATGTATCTGGTCTCCATCCCTTTTTAAATCTATATGCAGAACAGATAATTCAGGAGGCTGAGCTTTATGAGGAGGAATGTGGCATCAGGATTGGAGGAAGATCCATCAACAACCTACATTACAGCAACAACCTTTCTTGCTGAAACTGAGGAGGACCTGAAGTGCTTGCTGTAGAAGGTCAAGGACTGTAGTCTT
>NW_006399758.1:1031794-1033167 GCF_000299155.1 Elephantulus edwardii | reverse complement strand
ATACTATGGCCCATCAAGAAAACAAATAGGTGTGTTTTGGAGGGGGTGAAACCAAGTTTCTCCTTGGAGATTAGGATTTTGAAGCTCCATTTCAGATACTTTGGGCATGTGGCCAAGAGGCTACATTAGATAGGTCCATTCAATGTACCAGAATTATGCTGTTTTGGTTATTACTGCTATGCAGGTTTTTAGACAAGGGAGTACTCTGTCTCTCACTTTTTTTTTCAAAAGTGCTTTGCTTATTCAGGATCCTTTCCTCTAGGACTGATCCTTAGAGAAGGACATCATGATCAAAGGGTGGAGGGACAGCAGAGAAGAGGAAGACCCAGATAAGATGAATTGATACAGTAACTGAGACAATGGGTGCAGGCAACTTGATGGCACAAACAACAACAACAACAACAACACAGATCTTCTAAGCTTGGTTCCAGTTTATCTCTTATGAACTTTATGGTTCTGAGTTTTACTCCTAGGTCTCTGATCCACCTTGATTTGATTTTTTGTGTATGGTGGGAGATGTGGATCCTTTTTCAGCATTCTGCATGTGTTGTTGTTATGTGCCTTCAAGTCACCTGCAACTCATCGTGACCCTATGTACAATAGCTCTGAAATCTGCCCTGTCCTGAGCCAGTCTCACTGACTTCGGCACACCTACTCCCATTGCCATAGTCACTGCATCAGTCCATCTCATCCAGGTTCTTCCTCTCTTGAGCTGTCCCTTTACCCTTCTGAGCATGATGTCCTTATCCAAGGATTGGTCCCTTCTGGCCACGTGCCCAAGTAAGACAAAGCTTCACAATCCTAGACTCCAAGGAGAGACTTGGTTTCCCTCTCTCCAAGACAGACCTGCATATTGCAGTCTAGTTTTGCTGATACCATTTTTGAAGAGGTTGTAATTTCCCCATTTGATATGTTTTATTTCCTTATCAAATATCAGTTGACCATAGATAGGTCCATTCAGTGTACCAATATCATGCTGTTTTGGTTATTACTGCTATGTAGCAGGTTTTTTGGTCAGGGAGTACTCTGCCTCCCACTTCATTTTTGTTTTTTTCAGAAGTGCTTTGCTTATTCAGTGTCTCTTTTTCTCTCCAAATAAACTTGACAATTTCCCTTTCAATCTCCTTGAAAAATTAATTTGGTATACTGCTTTTGGCAGAATTGTCATTTTCACTATGTTCAGGAGTCTTCATAACCTATCTATGAACAGGGAACATTTTTCCATTTATTTAGGTCTTCTTTTGTGTCTTGCAGAAATGTTTTGTAGTTTTCTTTGTATATGCCTTTTTTAAAAAAATTGTATTATTTTTTACGTGTACCGTCAAATCAGATCTGACTGGTACAGGAGGAGATTGCCCCCTCCTTCTCCAGCA
>NW_006399758.1:1028723-1030323 GCF_000299155.1 Elephantulus edwardii | reverse complement strand
GAATAGCTGGGTTATGTGGAATTTCTGTGTTTAACTTTCGGAGCAAATCCCAAACCTCTTTCCAGAATGGTCGTACCTTATTACAATCCCACCAACCGTGTATACTGTAGCTTATTTTTAATACTATTATTACATTGATTCACGTTGCTATGTACAGCTATGATGAATTTAATTTCTGCATTGTATTCCATTTTTAAACTATTTTATTGTTAACTCATCTCTTGATTTATCTTTGGGTTGTTGGGCATTTTGTTTAGCTTTGTGGCATGTGTGTGGATTTTTTGCTGTTTCTTTTCCCTAATGCAAACAAGGCTGCTGATTGTGGATCTAATTAGAGGGATGGTGAAATAGAGGAAGACCTTAAGGAAATGGATTGATGTAGTAACTACCAGAATAAGCTTGAGTATGACAAAAATTGTAAAGATGGTGTAGGATAGGGCAAGGTTCAGATCTTTTGTTCTAGGGTTTCTGTGAGTCATAGTTGACATAATAGCACTTAACAACAACTACAGTGTAAATAACACATCTCATACATCTCATGATGCATCGCAGTGAGAGTGGATTTGTCAGCCCAGTTGCTTCATTCTGAATTTAGTTTAAAACATGATTTGCATGTCTTTGAATTTTAGGAGAATTACAGCTTGCAATCGTTTGGCTCAATGATGGTTTTAGATTAATTTTGAAAATTTTCTCAGAAAAAAGACTTGGTTTTGGAATAATTAGATCTTATTTATTCAGAAATGTCAAGAAAGAAAGCATTCTAGATAATTTAGTTATGCTTATATATGTATGTATTTATTTATTTATGGATATAGGAAGTTCTGGTGGCCTAGTGGCAAAAAACTATGCTGCAATCCCAAAGCCACCAGCTGCTCCGCAAGAGAAGGATGGGCAGTTTCCTTGCGTGTGATTAACGGCATCTGAAAACAACTTGTGGATCAGTTATGGGTCAGTTCCAACTCAACAGTACATACCAACAACAACATAAGGATATGGAGACCCTTGGTGGTACAAATGGTTAATGCAGTCAGCCACACCAGATGGTTGGAGAGTTCCTCATTGCACTGGATTGCATCTCAATTACAAGAAAACAAACATTCTTACCATAGGATCAGTAGGCAATAGTATGGTTGAAGAAACTGAAACTGTCAACTTCATCTGACTTGGATCCGCAATTAATAACCTTGGTATCTGAAGTCAGGAAATCAGGAGACGTATTGCATTGAGAAAGTCTGCAGTTAGGGACCTCTCCAAATTATTGAGGAGTAATGATGTCAGTTTGAGGAGCTGGACAATGAATAGGGATGACATAAGAATTGATACCTCTGAGCTGTGGCATTGGAGAAGAGCATTGAACAAAAGAACAAATAAATATGTCTTGAAGAAGGTGCAGACAGAGTGCTAATTGGAGGCAAAGATGATGAGGCTTGGCCTCACAGACTTCGGACATGTTGCTTGGAGGTGCTATTCCTTGGAGAATAATCTGATAATAGGAAGGGTGGAGGGTTGGCAAAGGAGAGGGATACCTTCAACCAGGTGGATTGACATGTTGACTGCTGCAATGGGCTCTAGTGTGTCAAGTAATGTGAAGATGACACAG
>NW_006399758.1:1015186-1028038 GCF_000299155.1 Elephantulus edwardii | reverse complement strand
AAGGCAATGCTTGCTGAAAATGAAGAGTACTTGAAACACTTGCTGCAAAATGTCAAAGACCACAGTCCTTAATGGAAACTACATCTGAACTTCAATAAAACAAAAATCCCCACCATTGGATCAATAGCCAGTATCATGATAGATAGAGAAAAGAAAGTTATCAATGATTTAATTTTGCTTTTATCTGCAAACTATAGACTCGTGGCAGCAGCAGTCAAGAAATGAAAATATATCTTGCATTGGAAAAAATAATCTGCTGTCAAGGACTTTCTAAAGTGCTAAAGATCAACCATTGTTGTTGACTAGTCTTTAAATCAGTTTAAAGTCTAAGGTGGATCTGATCCAAGTCATAGTCTTTTCATTTACTTCCTATGTTTCTGAAAGTTGGACGGTGAATAAGGATGACAGAAGAATTGATGCATTTGAGTTGTGATGTTGGAGGAGAATACTGAATATCCATTTTACGGACTAGTAAGGAACAAACAAGTTTGTCTTAAAGGAAGTGCAACCAGGATACTTCTTAGAGCCAGGGATGGTGAAACTTAGACTCACATACTTTGGTCATTTTGTCAAGAGAGGCTAGTCTTTGGAAAAGATAGTGGGTCAGAGAAACTCAGGAAGACCTTCCTCAGGATGGTAGGATTGACACAGTGACTGTAAAATGAGCTCAAGCATTTGAGAGATAGTGAGGCTCAGTCTTCATAGGGCAGAGTTCAGATCTGTTGTTCGTAGAGTCACCCTCAGTAGTAGTTGGCTTGATGATCCATGGCAGCAATTTATTGAGTACATACAAACAGGATGACTGTCATGGTAACGAATAGTGAGCCATCAGCTTCTGCATGAAAGTAATTTGTGTGTGTGTGTGTGTGTGTGTGTGTGTGAGAGAGAGAGAGAGAGAGAGTATCTCTGAATATGGAAAGTTAAAAGATTGCACTTAGAGTTCTTATTATTTGAATAATTAAAAAAATTATTTACATTCAGCTTTGTATAATGTTAGTGCATTATTTGCTATCTAGAAATGAACAGTTTTAAGAAGCTAGCTTTTCATGTGTGTGTGATAATGGAAATACAACTAATTGAATAAAAAAAGTTAGTAATGGCTATCCTGATTGCCACAGCTTCATAATTGGTGTATATTGCTGCTGCTTTCCTTTTAGCTTATCCGAATTTATTCTGCCCCTGAAGATTATGCATATTTCTGTTATAATTTCTTCTAGCAGTCTTTTGTTTTAGAACTTCATAATGTTGACTGGCTTTTTAAATTTCTTCCTATCATTCTAATTAGACATTTTTTTTTTGGTATAAACAGTAAGATTTATTGAGCTGTATCTTAGTACAGATGTGGGGGCTTGCCCATGGTGCTCTTGATATACAAAGCTCGAACAGTCTGCCAATTCTTCTTTAGCAATGAAACCAGAAAGTTGACAGCCAGGTGGATGTTGTAAACAAGTTCATCATCTGTCATCTTCACATGGCCAACAGCCAGTGCCAGACACAGGACCTTTTTCATCTGGAATTTGATGGTGGACTTCATCTCCTCTGCTTTTGCCACCATGTTCTCATTGTGGGTCAGCAGAGAAAGGAACTGCCAGCCTTATTCAGCCCTGGACCTAGGATTCTTGGGATCTGCTTGATCAGGGATTCAGAGGCCAAAAAGGCATCATACTTCTTGGCCAGCTTTTTGACCAGTTTCTTATTCTTGTTGAGTTTTTTCAGCGCTTCGATGTCCATGTGGGGGATATCCACACCTTTGGCTTCATCACAGTGCTGCTGATCCCCAAGAACACACAGAGAGAACTTGGGGCGTGGGGTGGACTTTAGCCTGACGGTCCCCGAGAAACGCTTGTCCTTTTGAGGGTCATAGTTCTTCAAACTGATCTGCAGCTCCACAGTCTCCAAAAACTTTCTGCGTTTGCGCTGGTTCCCGTGCAGGACTTCCCGCACCGCCTCGTAGAGGGTGTCGCGAGAGACTTTGCTGCTCATGGTTGCTAGCGCCGCAGTAACCGGAAAAGAGAGTAGACATTTATTTTTGCCACTGCCTGATTGAGGCACCTACTTATGTATATGCTAAAAATGCAATAAGAAACAAGTTCCTGTTCTGCCCGCAAAGAATTTGGAGCTCAGTGGGAGACAAGACTATGTAAGGTAGCACTTCTTAGACATTTTTCTTTTTCTTTTTTAAAATCTATTATTAATTTCAATGAAAATTTACAGAGACTTTGGATTTCCATTCATTCATTGTTGTGCTTTTCTCCCCTCCCAACCCTCCCCCCTAGTACACTACCCTCTTAGAAAAGTAGAAAAGTTTTTTCATTGTTTTACAATCCCTCCCCTCAGTTCTACTCCACTATGCAGCCTTCACTCTGGACTCCTGTTATGACAAAAATACCTAATCACATATCCCTTTTAAACAGTTTTCTCTCTCATCTGTTACAATGCAGTATACATTATTGAAGTCATCATTCTCAATCTCCCCCAAACTCCAATGTCAGTCCTGTTTTACAACAGTGGCACCATGCAGTATTTGTCTTTTTGTGACTGAGATACTTCACTCAGCATAATGTCCTCTAGGGTCACCCAATTTGAATAATATTGTATGAGTTCCTTGTTTTTCAGTGCAGCATAGTATTCCATTGTGTGAATATACCACAGCTTCTCTATCCATTCATTTGTTGATGGGCACTTAGGTTGTTTCCAACTCCTTGCTATTGTGAACAAAGCCGTAGTAAATGTGAGTGTGCATATGTCTGCTTGGATGTCAGTTATGGTCTCTTTGGGGTATATTCCCAGTATTGGAATTGCTGGGTCAAATGATATCTCTATTTGCAGCTTTTTCAGAAAGCGCCATACCGTCTTCCACAGTGGTTGCACCATTTTACACTCCTACCAACAGTGAATAAGGGTTCCAATTTCTCCACAACCTCGCCAGCATTTGTTGCATGCTGTTCTGTTAAATTTTGCTATTCTTACTGGGGTGATATGATATCTCATAGTTGTTTTGTTTTGCATCTCTCTTAGAGCTAGGGATTTTGAGCATTTCTTCATGTGCTTGTTAGCCATCTGAATGTCTTCTTCGGTGAAGTGTCTGTTCATATCCTGTGCCCATTTTTCTATTGGATTATTTATCTTTATCTTGTTGTGGTACTAAAGTATTTTATAAATTCTGGATATAAGTCCCTTATCTGATATGTCATTACCAAATACTTTTTCCCAGTCTGTGGCTTACCTTTTTACCCTGTTGGAGAAGTTTTTGGATGTACATAGGGATTTGATTCTTAGAAGGTCCCATTCACCTATTTTATCTTCTCCTGGTTGTAGGTTTTTCAGGATACTTGGAAGACTGTTTATGTTGTGGATTAGGACTTTTAGCGTTCTTACAAGCTTTTCTTTAATGAAGATTATAGTCCTTGATTTTAGTCCTAGGTCCATGATCTACCTTGAGTTGGGTTTTGTTTATGGAGTGAGGTGTGGATCTTTATTAAGTCTTTTGTAGATACTTTCCCAGCATTTTTCATTTATAAGAGCTGTTTGTCTGAAGAAGTGAAAAGGAAGGTTTCAGTTTTTAAGATATAAAGAAAGATATCCTTTGATTTTCAAAGCAAAGCCCTCATATTTATCTATATACTCAAAATAGAAAATGAAAATATACAATATAGTAATACTTTCCTATGTGTTAGTTTTATGTGAACTTCTGTACATGGATGGATTCACAGAGCATAAAAGAAAAAAATTTATGAGCTTCCTGTAATACTATTATATTTTCTTGCTTGACTTATGAGAAAGGAGAATAATTTTTCTCATTGTTTTATGTACTTATAAAATATTGAGTCATCATTTCTGAAAACTTCTTATCCAGATAAGTTATGCAGTCATTGGTCACATCTTGTGATTATGTTAGTGAAATTAAAAGTATGTATATTATTTAATTATCTAAGATGTATTAGTTACACTCTGAATATAAACACATCCCATAGCACTTGATTGTGCTCATGCAGAACCTGTACCTGGACCAGGAAGATGTTGTGTTAACAGAGAAGGAGAACATTGCATGGTTTAAAATTGAGAAGGAGGTACGTCAGAGTTGTATTCTCTCTCCATATCTATTCAATCTTTATATTGAACAAATTATCAAACAAACTGGATTCTATGAAGAGGAGTATGGCATCAGATTTGGAGGGAGACTCATAAATAACCTTTGTTATGCAGATGATACCGCCTTGCTTCAGAAGATCAAGGAATGCAGCCTTTAGTATTGATTACATCTCAATATCAAGAAAACAAAGATTCTTACTCTGGACCAATAGGCAACATCATGATGGATGGAGAGGAGATTGAAGCTGTCAACAGCTTCATCTTGCTTGGATCCATAATTAACCTTGGTACTAGCAGTCAGGAAATAAAGAGACATATTACATTGGGAAAATCTGCAGTTAGGGACCTCTCCAAATTATTGAGGAGTAATGATGTTAGGTTTAGGACTAAAGTGTGTATGATCCAGGCCATGGTCCTTCCAGTTACTTGCTATGCATCTGAGAGATGGACAATGAATAAGAATGACAGGGAAGAAATGGACTCCTTTGATCTGTGGTGTTGGAGAAGAGCACTAAACAATGCATGGATGGCCAAGAGAACAAACAGGTATGTCTTGGAAAGGGTGCTGACAGAATGTTCTTTGGAGGCAGGAATGATGGGGCTTCCCCTCACATACTTTGGGCATGTTGCGAGGAGGGGCTTTTCCTTGGAGAGGGACATGATGCTGGGAAGGGTGGAGGGCCGACAAAGGAAAATACCCTCAACTGGTGGATTGACACGGTGACTAATACAATGGGCTCTTGTGTGTCAGGAAGTATGAAGATGGTGCAGCATAGAACAGGGTTCAGATCTTTTGTTCATTGGATCACTATGAGCTGTACTCAACTCCACAGTACCTAACAACAATACTGGATCCACTATATATTAAAAACTTGGAAGGAGGAATGGCATCCACTTCCATAGTAGCTTGCCTCCGGAAACCCTATGAACCTGGAGAGAGGATGAAAGGCACCCAAGCGTCGAGGACTCTCCTTCATAGGGTCGCTATGAGTCGCCTGTGACTTGACGACACTTAACAACAACAACATATATAAAAAAAGAGATACTCATTAGAGACTTGAATCCGTGATGGTTATAAAAAATTCTTGAGAAATCAGTTGAGAAAGGTTATAAAGTATATTTGACTATGAGGAAAGAACTTTGTTCTGTTTGAGCAGGTGGTGAAAGTGATGTTGTTGATTGGTAAACATTGGATAAGCAAGAGAAAATAGTTGTATAAAGCCTATATTCAATAAAGTTTTCTTTATGTGTAACAGAATGAACAGGTGCCTGGGGCCACAGGATCCTTGGACACAGGTTTTCAGTCCTAAAATGAGGACCAAGCCAATTAATAGCAATTTGCCTCCACTCAAGTGAGCCCATTTGTGTCAGGGTAGAATTGTGCTCCATGGAGTTTCCAATGGCTGAATTTTTAGAAACAGCTCACCAGGGAGCATTTGGGTAGACTTGAGCCTCCAAGTTTTCAGTTATCAGTGAGCATTAACAGTTTACCCCTCATGATTCAAAATCAAGACAGTCTCACTCATCCTCTGTGCAAAACATTGTGCCAAGCTCAGGATGTAAAGAAAACAGGAATTCAAAGAGAGTTATATGATATGAAAAAAATAGGAATCCCAGAACACTTGATCGTGCTTTTGTAAAACTTATACTTGGACTAGGAAGCGGTCATCAGACAGAGCAAGGAAACTGCACAGTTCAAAACTGGGAAAGGTGTATGCCAGGGATATGTCCTATCTCCATACCTTTTCAATCTATTCGATATGCAGAACAGATTATCTGGGAGGCCAGGCTTTATGAAGTAAAATGTGGCATCAGGATTGAAGGTAGACTCATCAACAATCTGCATTATGCAGATGACACAACCTTGCTTGCTGAAACTGAGGAGGACTGAAGTTCTTGCTGCAGAAGGTCAAGGACTGCAACCTTCAATATGGATTGAAGCTCATTATCAGGAAAACAAAGATTCTCACCACTGGGCTGATTGGCATCATTATGATGGATGGTGAAGAGATTGAGATTGTAAACAGCTTTAGTTTACTTGGTTCCACAATCACCACTCTTGGCACCAGTAGCCAGAAAATGAAAAGACGTATTGCAATGGAAAAGTCTGCTGTCAGAGGCCTCTCCAGAGTACTGAAGAGCAATGGTGTCAGTCTGAAGACTAAGGTACTCCTGATACAGGCCATGGTTTTTGCAATCACTTGCTATGCATCAGAGAGCTGGACAATGACTAAGATGATAGAAGGAGAATTGATGCCTTTGATCTGTGGTGCTGGAGAAGAGTATTAGATATACCAAGGACTGCTAAGAGAACAAACAGGTTGTCCTGGAGAGGGTTAAACCAGGCTGCTCCTTGGAGACAATGATTCTGAAGCTTTGTCTGACATAATTTCGACATGTTTCAAGGAGGGACCAGTCCTTGGAGAGGGACATCATGCTTGAGAGGGTGGAAGGACAGCACAGGAGGGGAAGACCCTCTATGAGGTGGATTGATTCAGTGACTGGGGTAATCAGGGTAGGTGTGTCAGAGACAGCGAGTTTGGCACAGTATAGAGCAGGGTTTAGGGCTGTTGTACACAGGGTCGCTATGAGTCACAGGCGATTCGATGGCATATAACAACAACATAAACATATAATATGAAGAATTTAGGATAAAAGCAAATTTAGGTGGCTGTGGCAACACAAATGTGAGGGTCAGACAGAAAGACCTGTGGAGATGTTGGTACAGCTAAAATGAATCCAAAGGCAGGAGCAGGAGCTGCTGGCAGGCAGGTTTCAGGCAGAGAGACTGTGTAGCATGTGGTTTTTAGAGAAATGCAAATTATTTATTCCAGAAATAGAAGAAATAGCTAACTGGCCTGGGGAAGGAAGCCCAGGTGCTTTTATACCAGTGGTTTAAGTACGTGGGTGATGTTGAGGGAAGTTGAGCTTCATAGCCTGCATGTTTTCAGTGATATTGGAAAAGGGTGAAAATAAAGGGCCAGGAGTGAAAGTGAGAAAAATCCTAAATTTCTGAGATGCTCAAATGAGATAGTATATGAAAATCTTCAAAAATTATAAAGCATTTCAATAAATTTGTCTTGCATACTTCCTTTATGTAGAGCACTAAGTATTATATCAATCTTATTCTATTTAATCATCACAACAGTCATAAAAGCTATTGTGAGGTGCCCTTGTGTTGGTTCCAACTCAGAATAGCATTGTACAAAAGATTGAAACTTTGCCTTATCCTCAATATTGCTGCTGTGATTAAACCTGGTGTTGTAACCATTGTGCCAATACATATCGATGAGGGTTTTTCTTTTGTTGACACTAGTCTTTTGCTAGGACTGGCCCCTGCCAAGAACATACCCACAGTATGTTGAGATGAACTTTTGTCATAATTGTACTCTCAGTGCACTTCTTCCAATCTAGACTTTTTGTTTTTTGACAGTCTATGGTATATTCAATAGGAAGCCCTGGTGACATCGTCGCTGCTAACCTTAAAATTGAGCATCTCCAGCAGTTCAAATCCACCAGTGATTCCTTGGAGAAAAGATGGGCAATCTCCTCTCATTGCAGCTTACAGCTTTAGTAACCCATTGGAGGTCATTATGAGTCATAACTGACTCAGCAGCAATCAGTGATTATGTGGTATATTCAGTGGTGTTTCACAAACTTCATTCTTGAGAATCAGCAGTTCTTTTTTAGTCTTCCTTATTCATTGCCCCACTTTCATATGCTTATTAAGCAATAGAAAATACCTTGGCTTGGAGTAGGTGCACCTTGATTTTTAAGGTGACATTTTTGCTCTTTATAGCTTTAAAGGGGTCCTTGGAAGCAGATCTGCTGATTGGAGTATGCCATTTGATTTCTTGACTTCTGCTTCCATGGGTGTTAATTGTGTTACAACACCAGAAAATCTTTGGCGGCTTTAATCTTTTCTTTGCTTATCATATATGAGGATACTCATAAGAGAGATGTACTTGTTTGTTGTTTGTTTTCTAGATAAGGAAACCCAGGCACAAAGAAGTTAGAATTCTTCTTCATCCAAAATTGCACAACTCAAAAGAGGAAATGGCCATAAATCTATGGGTTGTGATTCTCCACATGTACTTGATATCCATATGTGCTCTCACACAACACTTAGAACCATCTCTTAAAATATTGTTATCTTAGATGAGGGTCAATACCAAGATAGAATCTTTTTCAAAATTATACGAGTAGTCAAAATATGCTTGGGCAGTGTGGAGGAGAGAGAACATCTGAGGACATTGTAATGATGAGAGTTTTCTCCACATAGCATGCTTTCTCAATGTTGTTGTTTTTATGTGCCGACGAGTCGCTTGCGTCTCATAGCGACCCTATGTACAACAGCCCTAAACTCTGCTCTGTCCTTTGCCAGTCACAGTCTCTGATACACCCATCCAAATTATCCCAATCACTGAATCAATCCACCTCATAGAGGGCCTTTTTCTCTTGTGCTGTCCCTCCACCCCTCCCAAGGATGATGTCCCTCTCCAAGGATTGGTCCCTCCTTGCAACAAGTCCAAAGTATCAGATGAAACTTCAGAATCCTTGTCTCCAAGGAGCAGCCTGGTTTAACCTTTTTTGGGATGAACCTGTTCGTTCTGTTAGCCATCCATGGTATATTTAATACTTTCTTCAGCACCACAGCTCAAAGGCATCCTTCTGTCCTCCCTAGTCATTGTCTAACTCTCTGACGCATAACAAGTGATTGCAAAGACCATGGCTTGTATCAGACGCACCTTAGTCTCCAGAGAGACACCATTGCTCTTCAGTACTTTGGATAGGTCCCTAACAGCAGACTTCCCCATCACAATACGTCTCTTAATTTCCTGCCTGCTGGTGCCAAGAGTGTTGACTGTAGAGCCAAGCAAACTAAAGCCAAAATAGGAATGAAAAAGCAGAAAGTGTGAAATTTTCTTTTTCTTTTTTAAAAAGAAAGCAAAGTTTAAAAGAAAAAGAAAATTCCACACTTTTTGCGTTTTCATTTTTATTTTGGCTTTTTAAAATGGAAGAATGTTTTTTCCTTGAAGTCCCAGATACCGCTTCTTAATTCCTAAACAAGTTGCCAGATTATTAAGAATACTTTTTTTTAAATTTAAAGAAATTTTTTATTACGTACTGGTTTACTTACAAAGCTTGCACACATTATTTTTCACACTGGATCTTTCCCATTTCCTTTATTCACACCTTCCTCCACTCATGAAATTGTGCAGCCCTATGATTAATCACCCCCATCCTCATGCCTCTCTGCCCTGTGCCTTAGATCTTCATACACCTTCTATAGTAATGATCTTATATAGTATTTGTCCTTATGGGATAGAGTTAGTTCACCTAGCATAATGCTCTCCAGTCCCTCCCAAGTTAGACAGTGATTTACAAAATCATTACTCCTGCATAGTATTCCATCATGTGAATGTACCATAATTTTTCAATCTATTTGATTGTATTTGGACATTTGGGCTGTTTCCATGTTCTTGCAATGGTGAATAATGCTATTATGAACATTGGTGTACAAGTCTCCATTTGTGCCTCAGTTCTCATTTTAAAGAATACTTTTCTATTTCAAATACCTGTTAAGACCTCTGAAGTTCAATTTCCCTCTAAATCTAGATCCTTTAGGAAGTAGTAGAGGCTCATTGGGGCTTTGTTTGATTAGTGACCTCATACTGCAGTGGGGGAGAAAACTGAGATACCTGCAGGTGGGGATTATACAGCTTCAGTAGAATGTCTGTGAGAGGTGACACTGACCCTCCATCAAAGGTATACCATGGTCACAGGTATAATTGGTTTATAGGTTTGTTGTAGTCACAGATTAGGAATTTGCTGTGTAAATTGTGACCAGTTTTATCTCTAAATAATTTAAGCATTTACAGATGAGAAATAAGAGATAGTAGAGAGGTAAGGAAACTTGCACCATCTTTATATTGCTAGTTAATGATTGAACCAGAACTGGAGTTAAGTCCCTACTTTCATGTTCTGTGTTCAGTGGTTTATCACTAGGATTACTGTGCTGCCGGTATATTAGTTTCCTAAGGCTGCTGGCCACAAAGTACCACAAATTGAGTGGTTTATGAGAAATCCACTGTCTCGTAGTTCTGAAGGCTAGAATTACAAATTCTAAGTGTGGTCAGGACCCTGTTTTGTCTGAAGGCTCTTAGAGGAAGATCTTTCCAAGTTTTTCCGCTATTGATAGCCTCAGGCTCTCTTTGACTGGCAGCTGCAGCATAACAGCTTAAAAGATCTATTTCCAAACAAAGTTATGCTTACATGCTCATATTACCAGGTAGTATTTTCAGCATGTCTTTTGGGGAAAAATATTAAGTTCATAACAACTTATATGTCTTGTGGATTTCTGCTGTCTCAGGACTCAGAATGCTTGTTGGACACTTTCATAGACTTGAACTTTTAACTTTTTATTCATTTGTGTTGACATACTGCATTCCCTCACTTATTGAGTAACCTCGGAATGGCAGGCACCATCCTAAGCACTGAACATACAGAGGTGAACATGAGACACCATCTCTGCCGTCCTGAAGCTTGTGTGTTTTAGGAGAGATAGTCATAAAAAGAACCACAAATGCTTAATTATATTTGGGTAATAAGTGATGTCAAAGGTAAATATGGGCTTCTCTGTGAGGACAATAGGGATAACAGAAGAAGAACCAATACCTTTGAATTGTAATATTTGAGAAGGATACTGAATATTTCATGAACTGCCAAGTAAACAAATATATCTGAAAGAAGGTGCAACCAAGGTGCTGCCATCATATATTTAAAAGGATACATTTACTTAAAGGAAAAGGAATATGAGGAATAACAGCATGGTATCTACATTTACAAAATAAAAAAGTGTAAAGAAATAATGAAATTTAGTTATGCATCTACTGTTTTTAAAAAGATATACTTCATTCTGGAAAGGGTGAAACCAGAATGCCCTTTGGAGGCAAGGATTCTGAAGCTTCTTCTGACATATTTTGGACATATTGCAAGGAGGGAGTGTCCTTGGAGAGGGTCATCATACTTGGGAGGGTGGAGGGACAGCACAAGGAAGGAAGACCCTCGATGTGATGGATTGATTCAGTGACTGGGGTCGTGGGGGTAGGTGTGTCAGAGACAATATGGTTCACTCAGGATAGAGCCAGGGTTCAGAGCTGTTGTGAATATGGTCACTATAAGTCACAAGGGACTTAACAGCACATAACAACAACACCAACAATAATCTATAAAAGGTGGTATGTTGATGTATTGATAGTGCAGTCTCTCCTGCTTCTACATGGAAGCATTATGTAGGCATGAAGGTCTTTTGCTTGGGCGGAACTTCCTCTTCCTTCGTGTCCCTGAAAATCTGATGTATAGTGCTAATTAGCCAAAATCTTACCTGCCTCATGTCTTTTCTGATTGTCCAGGTCTCTACTTTTCCATCTCATTTCACTGATTATATATACAAGTGATGCTGAATTTTTCACATTAGAATTCCCTTGTAAACCCACTTCTGACTTCTGGTGACCCTACAGAACAGAGTAAAACCTCCCCATAGGGTTTCCAAGGCTGTAAATCATCATGAAAATAGCCTGCCCAAAGTAATTGGTAGGTTTGAATCAAGATAACCTTTTGATAGCCGCTGAGCACTGCTATTGAACAGGGCTTTTCAACCCCCTTAATACTTTTAAAAATTATTATTGTTGTTAGGTGCCATCAAGTAGAGTACAACTCATGGCGACCTTGTGAACAAAAAGATCTGAACCTTATCCTGCACCATCCTCACATTTTCTGACACACAAGAGCCCATTGCAACAGTCACTGTATCAATCCACTTGGTTGAGGGTCTTCCTCTCCTTTGCTAACCCTCCACCCTACTCAACATCGTATTCCTCTCCAAGGTATAGCCCATCCTAACAACATGTCTAAGGTATGTGAGGTGAAGCCACATCATTCTTGCCTCTAAAGAGCACTCCGACGGCACCCTCTCCAAGACATAGCTGTTTGTTCTCTTGGCCGTCCATGGAATGTTCAGTGCTCTTCTCCAACACCACATCTCAAAGGTGTCAATTCTTTTCCTGTCATCTTTATTCATGGTCCAGCTCTCGGATGCATAGCAAATAATTGGAAATACAATGGCCTGAATCAGTGATGTCTGCAAGCTGACATCACTACTCCTCATTAATTTCAAAAGGTTCTTAAGTGCTTATTTTCCCAGTGCAGTGTGTCTCCTTATTTCCTGACTGCTGGTACTAAGGTTGTTTATTGTGGATCCAAGCAAAATGAAGCTTTTGAGTTTCAGTCTCTTCTCCATCCATCATGACACTATGAAAAACTATACTCAAACAAATATGAAAATCTAAAGGAAATGGACAAATACTTAGAAAAACACAACCTACCTAAACTGACACAAACCGAAACTGAACATCTGAACAGACCCATTACAAAAGAAGAAATTGAAAAGGCAATACAACAACTTCCAACCAAGAAAAGCCCTGGACCAGATTGTTTCACAAGTGAATTTTATCAAACATTCAGAGAAGAACTGTTACCAATTCTACATAACTTATTTCAAAATATAGAAGAAGATGGAACCCTCCCAGATTCATTTTATGAAGCAAACATATCTTTGATACCAAATCCAGGAAAAGACATCACCAAAATAGAAAACTGTAGGCCAATATCTCTCATGAATATTGATGCAAAAATCCTAAATAAAATACTGGCAAATAGAATCCAACGATACATAAAAAAAATAATCCACCATGACCA
>NW_006399758.1:1010694-1015086 GCF_000299155.1 Elephantulus edwardii | reverse complement strand
GATTGGCACAGGACAGAGTGGAGTTTAGGGCTGTTGTACATAGATAGGGTCGCTATGAGTCGCAGGCGACTCGACGGCACATAACAACAACAACAATGACACCATGCACCGCACCTGGAGCCTAGGGGAGTGTCTTGAGTTCCCAAAGCTTTCTTCACGTTTATGCAGAGTACCTCTGGTAGCTTTGATTTTCTCACCTAGTTTAAGAAAGTGACGGTTTGGGGGCGTGGTGTCAACGAGGGGCGTGGCCTGTCACCCGGGGGCAGATGTGCGCTAGGAGGCGGGTCCTCGGGGAGGAACAGGTCCTTGGGAGGGGGCGGGTCCTCGGGAAGGGGACGGGTCCTCGGGGAGGGGGCGGGTCTTCGGGGGGAGGCGTGTCTTTGGTGAGGGGGCGGGTCCTGGGAAGCGATAGACCCCCCCCCTGGGAGGGGCCGAGGCCTGCGGAGGAGGCGGGTCTAAAGGAAGGAGGCGGGTCTTAGGGGGAGGGAACCTGTCTTCGGGAGGAGGCTGGTCCTCGGAGAGGGGGCGGGTCCTCGGAGAGGGGGGCGGGTCCTCGGAGAGGGGCGGGTCTGCGCGCTGGGCAGCAGGAGCTGGATGGGGCGGGTTTCGGGGCTGGTCTTCAGGCGAGTGTGGCGCAGCCTTCCCGCTCGCCCGGCGCTGGGGGTGGATCTCCTAAGGTAAGCGAGTGGCCCGCAGAACTCGCCCTGGGGAGCCAGGGCGGGGTCAAGGGTGGGTTAATCTCGGGGGCGCAGCCGAGTCTGATCCCGTTTGAGGGAGATGGGCCCCGGTGCCACTTCCGCGCGGACTGCTAACTGGGGACGGCCCCTGGCCTGAACCCCGCCCCGCAGGAGATACTCGGACGACCCCTGCGTGGGATAGAACTTCCTTGCACGAACCGGCTCCTGGACAGAAAATAATTGAATCATCCTAACCCTCCCTCTCCAAGTTTCCAGGAGCTACAGGTACTGTAGAGTTTTTACTTTTAAAAATATGTATAAAGTTCGTGGTTCAGGGATAGAGGAGAAACTGATTTTCTGTTGCCGGCGTGGCTTTTTTTATTTCTTGTAATTCCGTTTGCAAGACGGGAGCGACTAGTAATGAATGGGACAGTTATTTAAACAAGGACTCCAGGGTTTACGTAGGCAGTGTATTGTTTATGATTGTGCTCTTAGGCTTTGAAGGCAGAGTTAGACTGACACATTCGTTCACTACCCAGTAGCTGTGGAAACTTGGACGGTTTGCTCCGGTGGCATAATTCATAGGGAGTTGTGCTTCTAACCCAAAGCTGGCTTTGTGGTGGCTCCGCAGAAGGCCATCATGACTTATATACACCTGGAGACCTGTTGGAGGCCAGCTATGAGACGATCCCGGCTTGACTGCAGCGAGGTTTGAGTTTTAAGCCTTAGATTTGCTCATATATATAAAATGGGGATATTGATAGATCCAACCATATAGATTGTCATGAAGATTAACTGAGTTAGTGCTAGTAGTACTTGGCACACATTGGGGCCCCCATAAATACCACCTGATTTTTCGTTATCCATTCATATAGGCCCGAATTTTCAGAGTAGTTTCATTTGTAAAATTTCTTGTCTTAGCACTTTTGCAATTGTGATAAAATCTTTGGGAACTATTTTGGAACACAAGTCTCATTACTTTACCCTCATACCAGCTTATTACCTTATGTGCTCATATACTCTTGTTCCAAATAAAATCTGCTTTCAAATGATACAGAAATTGCGGTCTTTCAAGATTGTGTTAAAAGAAGGCCAGGGAAAGGCAGCACCTTTATGATTCATTTCTATCCTGGGAGACTTACTTGAAAGACATTTATAGAATTTTGTGTAAAACTTACTGTACTGTTTTGGATCGATGTATGTATATTAGCATATATGTACTGTTATTACAAGACAACTAGAAAACCAGATACTTTAAAAATATGAACTGTTACAGAACCCATAGCTTGCCACATCTCAGAATTGAAAGAGATTTGAAAAATGAAACTCTCAACTATTGTGTTCATATAAGGATGAGCTCTGAAAACCCGAACAGGGAATGACACATCTGAGACTTGAATTCAGCTTTGCTGATAAACATATAATAAAATCATAGGATAATATTATGTATAGTTCTGATGATATTGTTTTTATTTTTGACAATTTTATAGTGCTGTGAATGGTTTTTCTGTTAGCAGCATCCCTCTTGGTAGTTTAATTGCATGATTCATGATTATTCTGCAGCACCTTTGATTTAAATCACAAGGCTCAAAGTTGCTACATCAATTATTGCTTTGAGAACGAGATGATTGTCTCCTTAGGTTTTGTACAAACATGTTCTAGCACTGCTTTGGTGGTGTTGTTTTAAAATGCAGCCTCCTTCTCTCATGTGGGAGCACAAATAGCCGGTATAAGCATATTGACTTACTAGGCTGTTATCACTGTATATTATTGGTGAGGTTTTCTTGATTGCGGTAGGATAGTCAGGAAGTGGAACCCTGAATGTTAGCCCAAGGAAATAGAACCAGAGAGATGTGCTGCTCTGTTTTTGCCAACTTCAAAAACAAGATACTATGAAATTATTCATAAATATTGACGTTAGTTGCTGACTCTTTCCCAGCTCTTGGCATGCTCACTCCTTCACCTCTGGGTGTTTGTTCAGCTGTTGCGGTTTCTTTTAGATCCTCCTATTTAAAATTACATACAGCCTCAAACATACATATTGTTATTAGGTGCCTCTTGAATTGGTTCCAACTCATAATGACTCTTGTGTACAGCAGAATGAAACTCTCCCCAGGCCTGCACTATCTTCAGAATCATCTGAGCCCATCATTGCAACCACTGTGTCAGTCTGCCTCATGCCTCACTGAGGAGCTTCCTCTTTTTCTAGAACTCTCATGCTATTGTGAACAGTGCTGCAGTAAACATAGGTGCACGTATATCTCTTTGTGTCTCAGCTCTGATTTTCTTAGAGTATATTCCCAGGAGAGGAAGGCCCTCTATGAGGTGGATTGATTCAGTGACTGGGATAATTGGGATGGGAGTGTCAGAGACAGTGAGATTGGCACAGGACAGAGCGGAGTTTGGGGCTGTTGTACATAGGGTCGCTATGAGTCACAGGCGACTCGACGGCACATAACAACAACAACAACAACATATTCCCAGTAGTGGAATAGCTGGCTCAGATGGTATTTCTGTTTCTACCTTTTTGAGGAAATTCCAGGCTGTCTTCGACAGTGATGTACCATTTTAAATTCCCATCAGTAGTGCATGAGAGTAATAATCTCTGCAGCACTACTAACATTTGTTGCTTGGTGTCCTGTTAAATTTTGCTATTGTGGGTATGAGAGGACACCTCATTGCTGTTTTGATTTGCATTTCTCTAAAAGCATCTTCTTGACCAAGCATGATGTCCTTTAGAGACTGAACCTACCTGATATTATGTTCAGAGTCTATAAAACATAGTAAGTGCATAGACATGAGTAAGTCCAAATTGCTGTACCCTAGTGGGAGAGAGAACAGTCTGCTTAGAGTCTAGCAAACAGAAGGATGAGGAAGCGCAGTGGACTGACTATAGCAAGAAAAATGGGCAGAGATTAGACTCTGTGGAAATTTGCGTGGAGTAAGAATTCTGTTCTGGAGCTCCAGTGGCCTTGGTTTTAAGGAGTTGCTCTGCTGACCCAAAGGCCATGCCTCTGTGGCAGTTAGAATCCACCAGCAGCTCCACAGGAGGAAAATGGACAGTCTCCTTTTGGGCAAATTACAGCTTCAGAAACCCAATGTAGGATCAGCTAGGAGTTAGTTCCCACTGGACAGCAATAAGTAAGTGAGTGTGAATAATTCAGTTTGGATTTTACTCTAAGGCCAGTGGAAACCAAGGAAAGGGAGTAAAAAGGTAAAATTTGTATGTATGAGTCCTGTGGTCAGCAGAGACTTTTTTTTTCAGTAGATTCCATGAGTCCTAATAGATTTGTTTTCTTTGCTTCATCTTTTTGTCACTACAACCTGGATTCCTCCCCCCCCCCCATATTTTTAAATTGTGATTTTAATGAAAATTTACACAACAGTTGGATTTTCATTCATTCATGTTGCACATTTACCTCCCTATCCCCCCTTCACTTAAAAAAAATTCGTTGTTGCATAATTTCCTCCCTTCCCCCTCCCCAGTTCACTTTGCTATGCACCTCTTTTTCTGGACTGTTCTCATACAAATAATGCTAAATCATATATTCCTTTTAAACAGTTCTTTCCTTCGTCTGTTCAAGGCAGTCTTCTTTATTTATCCTCTGGATTCTTAACCTCCTTGAACCAATGTTATGTGAAGCTTCCTAGGGCCAGCTGAGGAAAATTAAACCAAATCCACAGGAGCCAAAATATGACTTTGATTTCATACCAC
>NW_006399758.1:1003608-1010594 GCF_000299155.1 Elephantulus edwardii | reverse complement strand
GGAGAGAATGGTGCGGCAATGAAGGAGTGAAAGCCCAGAATCCCTGTGAATGTTCATTGAAACTAATAAAATTTAATAAGAATAATAATAAAAACAAATTATGACTGACATTAAGAATGAGTATCCCAGAGAATGAAATTGTTTTCATGTGAAACGTATACATAGACCAAGAAGGAGTTGTTCAAACAAAACAAGGGAATGTTGCATGGTTTAAAATCAATAAAGGAGTGCATCGGAGTTTTTTCCTTTCGCATACCTGTTTAATCTGTTTACTGAGAAAATCCTTTGAGAAGTTGGGCTATCTGACAAAGAATGTTATATTTGAATTGGAGGAAGAATCATCAACAACATTGTGCAGATGGCATAATCTTGCTTGCAGAAACTAAAGAAGTACTTACCGTGGAA
Organism: Elephantulus edwardii; assembly: GCF_000299155.1. Classification (NCBI taxonomy): domain Eukaryota; kingdom Metazoa; phylum Chordata; class Mammalia; order Macroscelidea; family Macroscelididae; genus Elephantulus; species Elephantulus edwardii. The sequence goes on along the minus strand of NW_006399758.1, from coordinate 1,010,189 downwards.
AAGCAAAGACTACAGTCTTCTGTATGGATTCTCTCAACATCAAGAAAACAAAAATCTACACCACTGGACCAACAGGCGACATTGTGATAGAAGGAGAAAAAAGTTGTTAATGATTTAATCTTATCTTGAATTCACAATTAACACCCTTGATACCAGCAGTCAGGACATCAAAAGACATGTTGCATTGAGAAAACCTGCTGCCGATGACCTCACCAATGTGCTAAAGAGCAACAATGTCTGTTTAAAAACTAAGATGCACCATGATCTGTTCAATTAATTAGCATTTTGTAGTGATCTTGGCTGCTTCTGTGGGTGTTGATTGTGGATACAAGTAATGTAAAATCATTGGCAATTTCAATCTTTTCTCCATCTACCATGATGTTACTTCAGTCAAGGAGCTCCGGTGGTTCAGTGATTAAAGCAGTTGGGTGCCAACTGCAATCCACCAACTACTTTGCAGGAGAAAAATGTGGCTATCTACTTCTATAAAGTTACTTCTCCCCTCTCCTTCTCCTCCCCCTCCCCGCCCCCGCCCTGTAAAACTTTGCAGCCTTATAGACTGCATGAGTTCTCTTTTGTATTGTAGGGTTGTTCTGAGTAAAAATTAGTGGCCGTGTTTGGTTTACTATAGATTAATGTCCCTTTGAAGTCTCTGGGTGAAGCAGATAGTTACACTCTTGGTTAGAGGACCCTTAGAAGAAAGACCTGATAATCTACCTCAGAGTGACCACAGCTACTGGAAAACCTGTGTTGCAGTGTTGTACCAGAGGTGTATGTGGGAATTGATAGTTGGAATCAACTCCGTAGCGACTGGCTTTGGGGTGGTTTTTTTCCCCACTTGTAAAATGGGGGGGTGATTTGTATCTGAACCACAAGGTAATTTTGGGGCCATTCACTTAAAAATGAAACTAGCTGCCACGTAAGTGCTATATAACCAATAACCAGTACCACTGAGTTTACTTCAACTCATGGGGTCCCAATGTGTGTCATGGTAGAGCTGTGCTTTGTAATGTTTTCAAGGTTGATTTTTCAAACATACGTCACCAGGCCTTTCTTCTTTGGTTACTTTGGGTGGTCTTAAACAGGAGGAGACTCTGTACCAACGAGTCAGAAATGACCTATCACTGACTCTCCAGTGGGTTTTCAGGGCAGTACATCTCATGGAAGGAGATTGTCCCTCTTTCTTCTGTGTAGAATCTGGGAGGTTTGAACTACATACCTTTGGGATGGCAGTGCAGCACTTTACCACTTTTTGTTGTTATGTGCTGTCAAGTCACCGGTGACTCATAGCAATCCTATGCACAATAGCTCTGAACCCTGGCCTATCCTGAGCCAATCTCACTGTCTCCGACAAACTTGCCTCCCTTACCTTTGTTACTGTGTCAATCCATCTCAGCCAGGGTCTTCCTCTCCAGAGCTGTGCCTCCACCCTTCCAAGCATGATGACCTTCTCCACAGGCTGGTCCCTCCTGGCCACGTGTCCAAAGTATGTGAGAGAAATCTTCAAAATCCTTGCTTCCAAGTAGCAGCTTAGTTTCACTCTCTCCAGGACAGACCTATTTGTTCTCTTGGCAATCCAATGGTATATTCAACACTCTTTTCCAGTACCACAATCCAAAGGCATCAGATATTCTTCTATCATCCTTAGACATTGTCTAGCTCTCTGATGCATAGAAAGTAATTGAGAAGACCATGGCTTCAGTAAGGTGCACTTTAGTTTCTAGACTGCCATTGTTGTTCCTCAGTACTCTTGAGAGATCCCTGACAGCAGATTTTCTTAATGCAGTTTGTCTTTTGATTTCCTGACTTCTGGTGCCAAGAGTATTGATTGTGAAACCAAGCAAGCTGAAATTATTAACAATCTCAATCTCTTCTCCATCTATCATGAGGCTACCAATTAACCCAGTGAAGAGAACCTTTGTTTTCTTGATGTTGAGCTTCAATCCATATTGAAGACTACGGTCCTTGACTTTCTGCAGCAAATGTCTCAGATCCTCCTCAGATCATTCAGGCAAGCAAGATTGTGCCATCTGCATAGCACAAGTTGTTGATGAGTCTTTCTCCAATCCTGATGCACATTTCTCTGCATAAATCCCAGCCTCTGGAGTGATCTGTTCTGCATATAAATTGAAAAGGTGTAGAAACGCATCCCTGACATACTCCTTACCTGATTTTGAAGCTTGCAGTGTTTTCCTTGCTCTGTTCTGAGGACTGCTTCCTCATCAAATGTACATTTCTCAAGAGCACGATCAACTGTTCTGGGATTCCCATTCTTCTCAAGGTTAGCCACAATTGTTGTGACCCACACAGTCAAATGTTACTGCATAGTCAATGAAACGCTGATAGACATTTCTCGGTACTCTCCGTTTTTAGCTAAAATCCATCTAACATTGTCTATAATGTCTCTGGTGCCACAGCCTCTTCTAAACCCAGTTTGCATGTCTGGAAGTTTTGCTTTATCTACTCAAGCTTCTCTTTGAACTCTTCTCTTCAACTCTTTTACTTTGGAATATCTTCCTTTTGTATTTGCTTCTTGATACTCTCTTGTCATTTTCGTGGTCTCTTCTCAAATCCATTTTGGTTTTTTCTTTCTTCTCTGTCTTTGTAATGACCCTTTTGCTCTCTTCATGAATTATTTCCTTGATGTTATCCTGTAGTTCCTCTGGTCTTTGATCATTGATGTTCAATGTCTCAAACCTGTTCTTTTGATCAAACAGTACATTGACCAGGGAAATGCCAGAAGATCAAGGAGGATTTAGAAGAGGCTGTGGCATCAAGTATATATCATTGCAGGTATCAGATGGATGGAGCCTGGCACAAGCAGAAAATACCAGAAGAATGTCTATTTGTGTTTTATTGGCATTGCAAAGACATTTGACTCTGTGGATCATAACAAAGAATGGCTAACACAGAGAAGAATGGAAATCCCACAACACTTAATTATGCTCATGGGAAATCTATACCTAGACCAAGAAGTTGTCTGAATGGAGCAAGGGAACACTGCATAGTTTAAAATAAAAAAGGATATGCATCAGGGATGTATCCTTCATTCATACCTCCAGTTTGTATGCTGAACGAATACTTTGTGAAATTGTACTCTATGAAGAAGAATGTGACATCAAGATCAGAAGATACTCATCAACAACTCATCAACTTAATGAAGATATACAACTTTGCTTGCTAAAAGTGAGGAGGACTTAAAATGCTTGCTGCAGAAGATCAAGGATTACAGCCTTTGGTATGGATTACTTCTCAACATCGAGAAAGCAAAGGTCCTCACCACTGGGCCAATGGTAGCATGATGGATGGAAAAAGAATTGAAATCAATGATATAATCTTGCTTGAATCAACAATCAGCACCCTTGGTTCCAGCATCCAGCATACCAGGAAATGAAATGTATTGCATTTGGCAAGTCTGCTGTCAGGGACCTCTCCAAAATATTTAAGAGCAATGATGTTATTGGTGATGAGGACTATGGTGTACCTGATACAGGCCATAATCTTTTCAATCATTTACTATGCATTTAAGAGCTGGACAATGAATAAGGATGACGTAAGAAATATTGATGTCTTTGAGTTCTGGTGCTGGAGAAGAGTAATCAGTATCCCATGTACTACCCAAAGAATAAACAGATATGTCTTGGAAAGAATGCAGACAGAGTACTCTTTGGAGGCAAGGATGGTGAAGCTTTGTCTTCAAACTTTGGACATGTTTCTAGGAGAAGCTATTCCTTGGGAGCATCACTCTTGGAAAGATGTAGGGTCAGTGGAAGAGAGGAAGACCCTCAGTGATATGGATTGAAACAATGACTGCAGCAATGGGCTCAGAGATGATGAACATAGCAGAGGATAGAACAGTGTTCAGGTCTGGTGTTTATAGAGTTGCTGTGAGTTGTACTTGACTCAAATGTTGACTTGAATCAACAACAACAACAATAACTTTAAAGGTGAGAAAAATAAATTAGGAGGGGAGAAAAAGTCCTGTGTTTTAAGAATTTGAACTTCATGCAAGGATGAGAGTGAAAGAGGCTCTTTAAAGGAGAAAGGCAGCCAGTAAACAGTTGAGAAAGAAAAATGAAAAACCAAAAGTTCTCAGCTTTTAGAAGAATGTTGTTATTAAAAAAACATCAAAGTGAGAAAGGAAAGTGCAAATAAAGTGATATTTAAAAATCTATGGAGATTTTCTACAGCTAGGAGAGGATAAAATAGATGAATGGGACTTTCTAAGAATCAAATCCCTATACACATCCAAAAACTTCTCCAACAGGGTAAAAAAGGAGAGCCACAGACTGGGAAAAAAAATATTTGGTAATGGCATGTCAGACAAGGGGCTTATATCTAGAATTTATAAAATACTTGAGCACCGGGGAGCTCTGGTGGCCTAGGAGCAAGGAGCTGCAACTGCAATCCCAGAGGCGCACGGTTTGAATCCACCAGATGCTCTGCCGGGGAAGGAGGGACAATCTCCTCCTGTACCAGTCAGATCTGATTTGATGGTACACTCACACAAAAATAATAAAATAAAAATTAAAAAAAAATACTTGACCACCACAACAAGATAAAGGTAAATAACCCGGTTGAAATATGGGCACAGGATATGGACAGACACTTCAACAAAGAAGACATTCAGATAGCAAACAAACACATGAAGAAATGTTCAAAACCCCTAGCTCTTCAAGAGAGATGCAAATCAAAACAACTGTGAGATATCGTCTCACCCTAGGAAGAATAGCAAAATTCAACAGAGCAGCAAACAACAAATGCTGGCGAGGTTGTGGAGAAACTAGAACCCTTATTCACTGTTGGTGGGAGTGTAAAATGTGCAAACACTATGGAAGGTGGTATGGCGCTTTCTCAAAAAGTTGCAAATAAAAATAACCTTTGACTCAGCAATTTCACTAATGGAAATATACCCTAAAGAAGCCATAACCACCATCCAGGCAGCTATATGCACACCCGCGTTTATTGTGCCTTTGTTCACAATAGCAAAGAGTTGGAAACAACCCAAGTGCTCATCAACAAACAAATGCATAGAGAAGCTATGGCATATTTACACAATGGAATATTATGCTGAATTGAAAACCAAGGAACTCATGAAATATTATACAAAATGAGTGACCCTGTAGGACATTATGCTGAGTGAAATATCTCAGTCACAAAAGGACAAATATTGCATAGTGTCACTGTTGTAAAACGGGACTGATATTAGGGTTGAGGGGAGACTGAGACAGAGGGGATAAATAATGTATACTGCATTGAAACAGATGAGGGAAAGAACTGTATAAAAAGGATAAATGATTAGGTATTATTGCATAACAGTGAACGAATTTTTCTTTTACTTTTCAGAGAGAAGAGCAAACTGGGGGAAGGAGTGGGCAGGGAGAAAAATGCAACAATGAATGGAAATCCAAAGTCTCTGTAAACTTTCATTAAAATTAACAAAAAGTATTCATTTGAAAAAAATCTATGAAGATTTTTCTAAAAGTTTCCCATTTCAATCTTTTAAAAATTCCCTGTATTTTCTTTCCTTCAAGACTTGAAACTGGGTAAGTAAACTCTGGAGTAAGGAAGAGAATTTTCGAGATCATGAGGTCACTATGCTTGATCTCTTAATTTTACAGATAAGGAAGTTAAGGACTTCAGATATTGTGATTACCACACAACTCCACTGGGCAAGAGCTGATATGCATCTAGATTAAATGTTCTAAAATTCCTATAGCTAAGGTTGCAGAGAACATATCCTGCTTTTAGAAACAAAGACAAAAAATTAGATTCTTTCTCTCATTCATAGAGTAATTTACTTGATTTTTTTCACCTTCCAATCTCAGGTCCATTAATAATTAAAATTATTCCTTCCAAATGGTCTGATTGCTTTTATCCGACACGTGTAGTTGTACCTGGTGGACACTGAAGAAAAACTAGCCCGGGTGTAATTGATCCACTATCTTGAAATCTGCCTGAGCTGTTGAGAGAGGGCATTAATTAAGTCTGGGTTGAGAATTCTTATTGAGAAACAAAGTTGTGTTGTTCAAGTGGGAAATGCTTCCTTCCTATGCGCCTTTGAAACTCATTCCCGTGACTTCTCACTCATAGGAACTTGAATTTGAGTCCCTGTTCGTTTGTGGAGAGTGATTAAGACATAGGCCTTGGGAAAATATATTAATATTTGGAAGAATAGAGGGTCAGCCAGCGAAAGAAAAGGAGAAGAGTAGAGGGTCAGCTAGCGAAAGAGGAAAATCCTCAATGAGATGGATTGACAGTAACTGCAACAATGGCTGAGGGAGATTGTGAAGATGGTACAGGATACAGCAAGGTTTCAATCATAGGTGCACAATGAATTGTAGATAGAGGGCACCTAATGACACCATGAATGGGTGACTGGAATGCAAAAGCCGGGAACAAAGAAGAAGATTCAGTAGTTGGAAAACATGGACTTGGTGACAGAAATGGAGCTGGAAAGAGAATGATCGAATTTTGCACAATCAATGACTTATTCATAGCAAACACATTTTTTAAGAGACATAAACACAGGTTATATACCTGGATTTCACCTGATGGTATGCATAGGAATCAGATTAATT
>NW_006399758.1:1001997-1003508 GCF_000299155.1 Elephantulus edwardii | reverse complement strand
CATCTTGGAGAGGATTAAACCAAGCTACTCCTTGGAGGCAAGGATTCTGGGACTTCGTCTGACATACTTTGGACATGTTTCCAGAGGGACGGGTTCTTGGAGAGGGACATCATGCTTGGGAGGGTGGAGGGACAGCGCAGGAAGGGAAGACCCTCTATGAGATGGATTGATTCAGTGACTGGGGTAATCGGGATGGGTGTGTCAGAGGCGGTGTGGTTGGCACAGGGTAGAGCAGGGTTTAGGGCTGTTGTGCATAGGGTTGCTATGAGTCGGAAACGACTCGACGGCACATAACAACAACAACAATTCCCATGACATCCACCACTTCTGAAAACCCCCTAGAGGATCAGCTGTGAGTTGGTTGTGATTCAGTAGTACATAACAACAATGCTATTTGATTATCTGTCCCCTGACTCAGTTAATCTTTTTTTCCCTATCCCTTCTTTTTACTGTAGGCCCTACTCATCTCTGTACCCATGATCATAATCCTCTAGGGCCATCCTGGGAAGTGTTCACATCTCCCTGGAAGATTTGCTACTGACTGTTAAAACCCTGAATGATAGGGCAGCACTGGTGCTAGGAAGCCCTAGATAGTGACTGGAGGCAGAAGGATGGGGCAGTTCTGGGAGGAGTGGAAAGTATGTACACTGAAATCCAGAGCTTTCCTCCTTATCCTGGCACATTTGGTTCTGGGGAAGGGGAGGGAAGGGTTCCCAGTGACTGCTCCCTTCTGGATCAGACCCCTCCTTAAATGTCTATGATAAAATGGACTTATATTAGTGAATTAACAGACTCATTTGTAACTTCTTATGGGGATTTCTAACATTTCTCTTATATAGTACCATGTAGAGTATTCTGCTGTATTATTTTTATACTCCAAACACTTAAGTTCTTTAGTCATTTTAGTTTAATTTCTGCCACTTTCTTTATCGAGTATCAGAATAAATAAAAGATAGTTCAGTAAAATATATGCTGAACCTTGGAAAAAATAAGATGGCTTCTGATTATAGAATGAAAGGAAAATCAAAGAGGGGTGTGTCGTGAGAATCAGCGGAAGGATATATGGAAGGAAAACAGGAAAAGTTGTAACAGATTTATCCTGTGATGAGAGGGTGGGGTTACTATGTATCTTCTTCCATTAGCAGATACTGTTAGCTTTTTAGTTTAAGTTAGTTTTTTCTTTAAAAAAAATCTGCAATGAGGTTAATTTACCGATGTGACAAAGATGTGCTTTGTTTCTCTTGAAACGTTTTAGATGTGTTTGTGTTGAAGAATCCCGAAAGGCAGAAATAAGCAGATACAGAGTATGTACTATCACAGTAGAATTTTAATAAAGTAACTGAGGAAATCCCAGAACATTTAATTGTGCTAATACGAAACCTATACTTGGACCAAGAGGCAGTAGTCAGAAAAGAGCAGGGTAACACTGCATGGTTCAAAATTGGGAAGGGTGTACGCCAGGGATGCATCCTGTCTCCATACCTTTTCAACATGTATGCAGAGCAGATTAT
>NW_006399758.1:997095-1000885 GCF_000299155.1 Elephantulus edwardii | reverse complement strand
ACACACACACACACACCCCTGCTGAGAAATTGCAAGGTAGGAGAGAATGGCTTAAAAAGGTTTTTCTATGCATTCTGTGCATTTTCTAAGCACTTGAGCTGCTTCATTCTCTCTTTGCTACTGTGAATAATACTGCACTAAGCATGTTGTTGTTGATATGTGCCACTGAGTCACTTAAAACTCATAGCAACCCTGTGCACAACAGCTCTGAATTTTGCTCATTACTGAGTCAATTTCATTGTCTTTGAAACACCTATACCCATTACCCCAGTCACTGAGCCTCATCCAGGGTCTTCCTCTCTTGAACTATCCCACCACCTTTCCAAGCATGATTTCCTTTTCCCAGGACTGGTTCCTCTTGGCAGCATGCTCTAAGTATGTGAGACAGAGCTTCAAAATCCTTGCTTTTCAGACACTATCATGAAGCTGTCATTTGGCCCAGTGGTGGTGAGAATCTATGCTTTTTTTGATGTTGAGCTTCAGTCAATATTGAATGCTGTGGTCCTTGACCTTCCACAGCAGATACCTCAGGTTCTTCTCAGTTTCAACAAGCAAGGTTGTACCATCTGCTTAACCCAGGTTGCTAATGAATCGTCTTCCAGTCCTGATGCCAGATTCCTCCTCATAAAGACCATTTTCCCAGATGATCTGTCCCACACAGAAATTGTCGAAGTATGGAGGTAGGATGCATCGGTGGCATGCACTTTTCCTGATCTTGAACCATGCAGTGTTTCCTTGCTCTGCTCTGACAGCTGCCTCCTGTTCTAGGTATAGGTGCTGAGATTCCCATTCTTCTCAAGGTTAACCATAGTTTGTTGTTACCTACACAAATGCCATTGCATAGTAAGTGAAACGCAGATAGACCTTCCTCTAGAACTCTGCTCAACGTTGTTGTTGATTGCCATCAAGTCGAAGTCACCTCATAGTAACTCTATGAACAAAATATCTAATGTCTTTCCATAGCTATCATCGTTTCTCCAAGTTCATGGAGTTTCCAGAGGCATGTGGTTTAGGAAGTGGATGCCGCTCCTGCTTCCAAACCTGTTTTACAACTGGGAGCTCCACCAAACACTGTCCACAATGGGAAACCATTCTGGCATTTGATATACCCATGACACAAGGTTCAGCATCAGAGCAAACCCAGGTTGCCTCATATAGCACATAGACAAAGAGTGATGTGTAAAGTGGATGAATATACCTCCAGATATAACAGTAGTAGTCTCATTTAGTAGTGGTTAAATGTTGTCAAGTTGAATATGACTCAGAGTAAGCTTTGCACAAAAGACCTGAACTCTGTTCTATGATTAGCATCGTTTCTGTACATTTTTAAGAGAGTTTGTAGAGTTTCCAGAGGTACCTAGTTTAGGAAGAGGATACCACTCCTGCTTCCCTACATGAATCAATCTGGAAGCTCATCCAACCATTCTACATAATAGGTAATCATTATGGTATTTGACTCAACTATGGAATAGTGTTCAACATCACAGCAACTCCAAGTTGTTCAGTACAGCAAATAGACAAATGATTGCTATGTCTTTTAAAGAATATTCTTTTAAAAATAATAAATTTGGCCTGAGGGCTGCAGGCCCTTGGGCCCTGCAGGTTATTATAATATAAATATGGCTGGCTGGCTGACATCTTGTCTCAGTGGCAGTCTCATCTTGGTGGCAGTCAGACAAGGGAAGTTTCTGGGGTCCTTTTTGTTGTGTGTTACTGTTCTTTACCCCCTCAAAAGTGGGTGGCCTTAGATTGCTAAACACAGGTGTACATATATCTGTTCATGTCTCAGCTCTTATTTCCTTAGGGTATATTCCCAGTACTCTTCTCCAGCACCACAGCTCAAAGGCATCAGTTCTTCTTCTATCCTCCTTGGTCATTGTCCAACTCTCTGATGCATAACAGGTGATTGCGAAGACTATGGCCTGTATCAGACGCACCTTAGTCTCCAGAGAGACACCACTGCTCTTCAGCACTTTGGAGAGGTCCCTAACAGCAGACTTTCCCATGGCATGGACTTCTAGGAAAACAAATAAATTTGTCCTGGAAAGGGTTAAACTGGGTGGTTCCTTGCAGGCAAGGATTCTGAGGCTCCGTCTAACTTACTTTGGACATGTAGTGAGGAGAGACCGGTCCTTGGAGAGGGACATCATGCTTGGGAGGGTGGAGGGACAGCGCAGGAGAGGAAGGCCCTCTATGAGGTGGATTGATTCAGTGACTGGGATAATTGGGATGGGAGTGTCAGAGACAGTGTGATTGGCACAGGACAGAGCGGAGTTTAGGGCTGTTGTACATAGGGTCGCTATGAGTCGCAGGCGACTCGACGGCACATAACAACAACAACAATATTCCCAGTAGTAGAATAGTTTGCTTAAATGTTATTTCTGTTTTCACCTTCTTTATGAAATTCCAGGCTGCCTTTGATAGTGGTGTACCATTTTGTATTCCCATTAACAGTACATGAGAGTTCTAATCTCTGCAGCTTCACTAACATTTTTTGTTAGCTGTCCTGTAAACTTAAACTTTGCTATAGTTATGGGGTTAAGATGATACCTCATTGCTGTTTTGATTTGCGTCTCTCTAATAACAGTCTTGAACATTTCTTCATGTTAATTTGCCATCTGAATTTCCTCTTTAGTGAAGAGTCTTTTGATATCTTCTGCCCATTTTGTAATTAGATTATTATTCTTTTTTTAGATGCTGTGGTATTCTATAAATTTTAGTTATAAATCCCTTGTCAGAAAATCCATTACCAAATATTTCCCCCCAGTCTGTAGGCTTTCTTTTTACTCTACTAGAGAAGAATTATGGTGTATTCACACATACAGCATTAAAAAGCAATGAAGAATTCATAAAACACTGTACAACAAGGCCTAATCTAGAGAATATTATGTTGAAGACCTGAGGGTGATCTGGCTGCAACATCTGTCACCCCATTGATCATCAGGGTTGATTTGGCTGATCTGGCTTCCTAGGCAGGTGTCCCCTTCCTCCCTCACCACTCCATGTGCATCCCTCCCAAAGCTACGTGCTTGGTTGAAGAGGACGACCATCCCTGATAGTCCTGTTCCAGGTTGTTAATTGTAAGACCTGTAATCCATCCATTCCTTCTAGGTTGATCTTCTAGGCTGAAGGAAGACCGTCCTTCAGTGAAGGGTATGCAGGTATCTGCACTCCCCTGCTAGAACCTTCAAACAAGCTCTCAAGAATATTATGCTGAGGGAAATAACTCAGACACAAAAAGACAAATACTGTATAAGAGCCCCATTGTAAAAATAGGAGGGTTATATGGGTTGAGGTGAGGAGAGCAGAAATGGGATGAATAGGAGGCTTTGGTGCACTGCCAACCTGAAGGCAAGAGGCTTGAATCCATTAGCTGCTTGGTGAGAAAAAGATGGGCAGTCTCTTCTCCTTTTATTTACTGCCCCTGAAAACTTATTGGAGGATCATTTCCCACTCAGTGGTCCATAACAACAATGGATTAGAGCTGGGCAAGATCAACCTAGAAGGAATGGATTACAGGTCTTACAAGTAACAACCTGGAACAGGACATGCATAACTGATGAAATGGGGAGGAAGAAGGAGAGAATAAGTGAGAGAGTGGGGGATTGCTAAATCTGCAGAGGTTGATGAACAGGTGGGTACAGGAAGGAAATGGCAAGATTCACTGAGACATTGTGATATGTGACACTGATCACTTGTAATTAATGTTAAAAACAAAAAATGTATAGGAATGATTGAATGATGTTGTTATTGTTGTTATGTGCCGTCGAGTCGCTTGCGACTCATAGCG
>NW_006399758.1:994421-996485 GCF_000299155.1 Elephantulus edwardii | reverse complement strand
CTCAATCTCTTCACCATCCATCCTGATGCTGCCATTTGGTCCAGTGGTGAGAATCTTTGTCTTTTTGACATTGAGCCTCAATCCAACCAATTAAAATATTTTTCCAGTATTTTTCTTTTTTATCTTCCTCTTGAGTCTCCAGTGTCATGAGTGCTACCACCACTCCAGCTAGCCTCCTAGGAACTCTTAGCCTTTTGCTCCCTAGACTTGATTTTAATGAGGGTGAAAAAAAACTAGAATGCAGTGAAGAAAAAATCTAGTGATCTTTGAAGAGCTCAAGTTTAGCCCAGTGATCTAATCTGGAAGCTTCCTTATTGACTCTCAAAACATGATCTCATTCTTTCTCTGTGTCTACCTGGAGGCATTAAGAAGTCAAAACACTCAAAGTACAAAAATATAACCATCAGTGTAACTACTTTTTAACTCCAAGTTAACCCTTGGGTGGGCTTAGTTTCTTTTTGTCTTTCTACCTCCCTTGTTTCTTTGTATGCCATACCACAAACTGTGAGTTTTCTGCTTATGCTTACAATGTCACATGAGCCTCTTCTATCCAGGCTTTACTTGAGGCTTGTGGGAGACGGGAGCATTCAGTGTGATGGTGTGTGCTCAAGTCACAGCACTCCCACCAAAGCTGGGACTAAGAGGGGAGCGTTCTCATGGCTCAGATTTATTCATTTCTTCATCTATAAAATGGATGAAATATTAATGTCTTGCATTGATGTGATAATTAAAGAATGTGTTAGGTATAAGCATACACTTGGCACTGTTGACATTTGAGGCTATATGATTCTAGCTATAGAGGCTGCCCTGTGTAATATAAAATATTTAGCTGTAACTGTGCCACTACCCATGATCAATCTTCCATGTGTTGACTCCCTCAAATGGCTGCAGACATTGCCATACTTATTTATTACCATATTATCCTTGACTGTTGTATCTTGGGTAGTGCCAATGGTTTATACATTCAGCTGCTAACTGAAAGGCTTTAGACATTTCAGAAAAAGTATGTATGGGTAAAAAGACAGATTAATGATGAGTAAGGTCCAATGGTGATTAATTTGATAAAACATAATGAATGGGAATGATTGTATGAAACAGTATAAATGAAGAATAGTATGAAACACAATGTGTATGAACTTTGTAAACAAACACATAATAAATAATAATAATAATTTAAAAAATCAGCCAGGACATTCACTTTGTGTTGCATTGTCAGGTAAAGAAGCCCAAACTAATACACTTGTAAAAAATGTATTGGAGATCTACTTCTGAAAAAGACAGCCATTGAAAAGCCCTGTGACATATAATTCTACGCTTGACATCCATAAGGTCACACCATAAATTGGAATCAACTGTGCAACAGTTTTGTTTTATATTTGCTTCACTGCCCCTCCTCAGTGTGTGGGCCTCTGAAAATTCTGTTGTCATTTGACCCGTTTATTTCTGCCTTTTTGACCTTGTCTAAGTTAATTCTACTGGCTGAAAGTTAATGTTGGCTCTTTCATCCAGTTTAGCATCTAAACCTAATCTCACTATGGCCGTGTAGCCTGTCCCTGGGACAACTGACTGAATTTCTCTAGAAATCTTGTGACTCTCTTCAAAGCTTGAAAGTTGATTCTTTTCTTGGTTCTCTTTTGAGAAGCCTCACATACCTGTGAATCTCCCAGAAAGTTCTGTTTTATTTTCACATTAATGGCAGTGTTTTATTTTTAGTTATTTTTTTCGTTATAAGGCTTATTGAATCAGTCTTCCTCTCATTGAGCTTTATTTGACAAGCTGGTCAAAGGATAATTTTTCAGAACTTTGATTGCTTCAATTTTAAATAGTAAAGATACGTTAAATATTCAGTGATAGTAGAGTTATTCTTTCATAATTTTACTTCTAACTTCTTGAAAATATGAGGATGTATCCTGTTCATTGGTTCTTAGAGGATACTTTAGAATACATTCATGTTGTGGAGGATGTAGGAGATGTAGTGTGAGATGTGAAAGACTAGATCCTTAAGTTCAAATCCTGAGTGCAAATCCTGAGTCTGCCACCTTGGGCATGTTACTACCTTTTTTT
>NW_006399758.1:974046-992596 GCF_000299155.1 Elephantulus edwardii | reverse complement strand
CACCCCAGTCAAAATAGTAAAATTTAACAGAACAGCAAGCAATAAGTGCTGCCGAGGTTGTGGAGATACTTTTTTTTAAAACACGTTGCTGCAAATGATGGATATAGTGAAAAAAATGTGTTTCTAAGCATGGTCATCAATTTAAAAGTGTGCGGCAACGTGTTAAATATTTCTAGTTTATATTGGTTTGCCTACAGAATTTGTATGCATTGTATTTTGTTTATATACATTGTGGTTCACACATTCTTCTATTCATTCTTCTGTTACATTTCATAAGGTGGTCAATGATGGGCATGGATAAATGGTGATTAATTTTATAAAACACAAAATATGGAAATGATCGTAATTTCATCTCTTTATACTTCACTTTCTCCTCAATTTCTCTCAGTAAGGCAGTTTATCATCTAAACTAGTGCTGGAACAACACAATTAACACTCATAGTCTTTGACTTGTAATAAACTTATTATAGTGTGTCCGACCCATAGCTGACCCTCCAGTGGATTTTTGGAGGCAGTAATCACATGGGAAGAGATAGCCCATCCTTCTCTTGCAGAGCAGCTGGTGGATTTAAATAATGAATTCATGCCTTTAGGATTTCAGCACAGTTACTTACTGCTTGCCCATTTCATATCATATGAAAGAGAGAAACTTTTATCAGGCAAATAGAAAATAAGCATGTAGATTTTGGAGTCAGACAGATTTGGATTTGAAGCTCTTGTCTGTCTGCCTCATACTAGCTTGGACAAGTTCTTTAGTGTGTCTGCATGTTGCTTTACAGAGACATCTCTTTTCCAGCATAGGATTTTTTAGCTTCTTTTTTTTTACCCCCCCCAGAGGAAAAAACCCAAACAAACAACTAACCAAAAACCAAACTGAAAAGCAGGTATGATCCCTTTAAAAGCCAGATTAATTTTTATCTAGGATGAAACTAAATGATGGTCTGAATAAGTTTGTATTCCTTGTCTGTGTTCTTGTAGCATACCATGCATATATCTTATGTTACACTTATCTACTCTTAAAGTAAGATCTTAAATTGTTTATCAGCCTCCTCTACTAGATAAGTTCCTTTGGGTAACATTTTCTCTTATCTTTGCTCTCCTGTTGTCTTTGTGATGAGTGCGGAATGAGTCTTAGATGAATAAATGAAAACTGTATTTTGAAACAATTTGTTATTTATTACGTTTTAGTTTTATCTCCCATTGGCTAGCCAGTTTGCCTTACTGTGGTAGCTGGCTGACTTGTTGCTGCGATGCTGAAAGCTATGTCATAGACACCTGCAGGGTGAGCACTAGTGGAAGGTTTCAGCAGAATGTCCAAAATAAGACAAACTAGGAAGAAAGGTCTGAAAATCTACTTCTGAAATTAACCAATGAAAGTCACAATAAAAACAAACAAGCAAAACAAAAATTAGCCAATAAGAACTCTTTTGATAGCAATAGAATATTGTCTGATAAAGAGCTAGAAGCTGAACTCTTTAAGCTGGAAGGAACTCAGAGCAAGCTTGTTGTTATCTAACTCCCCTCCTGGGCCCAAGGCAAGGAGTGAAAGCTTGTTGTTGTTATGTGTCATGAGTTGCCTTCACCTCATAGCGAAGACTCTTCATTAGCTCTGAATCCTGCCCTATCTTGAGCTAATCTCATGCCTCTGACAGACCTAATCCCATTGCTCCAGTCACTGAGTCAATCCATCTCATCTTGGGTCTACTTCCACCCTTCCAAGCAGGATGTCCCTCTCCAAGGACTGGTCCCTCCTGGCCACATGCTCAAAGTATGTGAGACAGAGGCTCAAAATCCTTGCCTCCAGGAAGCAGCCTGCTTTCACCTTCTGTAGGACAGACATGTTTGTTCTCCTGGCAGTCTGTGGTATGTTCAAGACTCTTCTCCAGCACCACAACTCAAAGGCATTAATTCTTCTAATATCATCCTTAGTTATTGTCCAGCTCTCTGATGCATAGCAAGTACTTGCAAAGACCATTACCTGAATCAGGTGCACCTTAGTCTCCATACTGATGTTATTGCTCTTTAGTACTCTAGAGAGGTTCCTGACAGCAGATTTCACAAGGCAATTCATCTTTTGATTTCCTGACTGCTGGTACCAAGAGTGTTGATTGTGGAACCAAGGAAGCTGAAGTTATAAACAATCTCAGTCTCTTCTCTGTCTATCATGATTTTGCCAATCAGCCCAGTGGTGAGAATATTGTGTTCTTTTTTTTTTTTTTTTTGAAGCAGGCAGATAAAGGCTTGTTTTATTGAATGATCTATATAACTGCCAAGGCCACTATGTACAGAGAGGAGAGGAGCTTCATTTCTTGGTCTCTTCCTCTTTAGACAGAGTCTTGATGATTTCTTCTTTCTTGGCCTGGAGTCGCTCCTCACGTCGTTTGCGTGCCTCCTTGGTCTTAGATCTACGGACCTCAGCCTGGTCAGCCAGGAGCTTCTTGTGGGCTTTATCGGCCTTCAGCTTGTGAATGTGTTCCATAAGAATTCGCTTGTTTTTGAACACATTCCCCTTTACTTTCAGGTACAGGCTGTGATACATGTGGCGATCAATCTTCTTAGACTCTCGGTATCTTCTGAGCAGCCGGCTCAAAATCCTCATCCGCCTCATCCAGATCACCTTCTCGGGCATTCGAGCATTAGCAGTACCCTTTCGCTTACCTATGCCCATATGCCGGCCCTTTCTGCGGGCTAAGGTATTTTTTCGGCATCGAGCCCGAGAATGGACAGTCACAGGCTTGCGGATGATCAGGCCATCTTTGATCAGTTTCTGGATTTGCTGGCGAGAGTTGGCATTGGCAATTTCATTGGTCTCATTGGGGTCCAACCAGACTTTCTTCTTGCCACAGCGGAGGACACTAGGGGCAAGCCTCTTCTGAAGCCTGAGCATACTCATGGTTGCAGCCACAGCGCCGAAAAGAAAGGAACCAATATTGTGTTCTTGATGTTGAGCTTCAGTCCATTTTGAAGTCTACAGTTCTTGACCTTCTGAAGCAAACGCCTCATGTTTTCTTCAGTTTCAGCAAGCAGAGTTGTGTCTGTGCAAGTTGTTGATGAGTCTTCCTCCAATCCTGATGTCACATTCCTCCTCATGAAGTTCAGCTTCCCGAATGATCTCTTCTGAATATAGATTTAAAGGTATGGAGATAGGATGCATCCCTAACAAACACTTTTCCTGATCCTGAACCATAAACTATTTCCCTGCTCTGTTTTGACTACTGCTTCCTGGTCCAAGTATAGATTTTGCATGAGCACAATCAAGTGTTCTGGGATCCCCATTCTTCACAAGGTTAGCTATAATTTGTTGTGATCCACACAGTGAAATGCCTTTGCACAGTCAATGAAACACAGATAGACATTCCTCTGGTACTCTCTACTTTCAGCCAAGATCCATCTAACGTTGACTGTGATGTCCCAATTGCCATGGCCTCTTCTAAACCCAGCCTGCACATCTGACAGTTCTCTGTTCTTATGCTGTCCTAGTCATTTCTGGATAATTGCTAGCAGGAGTAGAAAGGAGAATTATTTCCTTGTGAAGTAACCTCAAAGGCTTCTTGTGGAGATTGGGAGACTGTGTCTCCTCAGAGGAAAGTAGATTGCTTTCTTTCAGCAGGAACTTTCAAGTGAATTTGGAATTTTCCCTCCTTAGCCTCATTTGTGTCTCTTCAGATGCCTGCCTTATTACTCTTTTTTCCTTAACAAAATGTCTTATGCAAGCATTAAGACATTAAAGCTTTACTTGTATAATTCACTTTACAACTCTTATCATTTGTCCTTAGGTATGTTATACATGCATTACATTTTGACAGTTTCCTCTTTTTCCTCTTTTCCTAGATTCAATACTTGGTACATTCCAGTTTTTGAAGGATACTGTAGTTGTTTCTCCTCATTTTTAGTTGTACCATATCCTCAAAAATAGTCCTTAATTGGGTGGGAGCTTTACTCCATCCTGACATTAATTGTGCTGTAGTCCAGAAGGCATGTGGTTTCAATCCAACATCTGTTCCACAAGAAGGACAGTCTCCTCCCATGCAATTTACTGTGTCTGAAAATCTGAGGGTCAGCTCTGAGTAGATTCCAACTCGATGGTACACAACAACCATAACAACTATAAGAAGGCAGCTGTTTCCCAAGTCACAGTTTGAGTGCCCCAGATCAGAGGGGCTCATCTTCCATTATGATGGACAGTGTTCCAGTGCTGTTCATGTTGTTTTCAAGGCTCCATTATTAGAAGTGGAGGACCTGTACTGCTCTAAGTCTGTCTTAGTCTGAGAACTCCCCTAAAATATGTATACCTTGGTTGATCCTGCTGGTATTTGAAATACTGCTGACAAAGCCTCCAGCATCTCAGTAACACTCCAGGCACCCCCTTTGGTAAACTGAACGCCAAGTGTCAGTGAGACTTCATCTCTTTGGGCACATTATCAGGGGGACCAGTCCTCAGAAAAGGACCTCAGGCATGGAAAAGTAGTGAAGGAAAGGAAGACCCTCAGTGAGGTGGATTGATTGACACAGTGACAGAAACCACCAGTGGACTAAGCACAGCAGAGACTGTGAAGATGGTTCAGTGTTATTGTTGTTAAGAGGGTCACTATGAGTCAGAGTCCACATGACAGCAAATAGCATGTTACCTGTGAAATGTTGATTTTTATCCCCATCTCTTTGGGAACTTAAGGCTGTTAGTATGCCTTTCCTTGTGGACATTCTCAAGGACACTTCCAGCTGAAGGCACACTCTCTGTTATCATCTTTTTTTATCAGCCTCTTGGTCATCCTCCACTTATGATTTATGGCAACCCTGATATTATGTCAGAGTGGAACTCTGCTACACAGTGGCTGGTTTTTAATACATTATGAGGCTGTTCTTCTAGTGTGCCGCTGGTAGACTAGAGCCTTCAGCCTTTGGTTAGTAGCTGAGTATATTAACCATTTAGACCACCCAGGGACTCCCTTGTATCTCATTCGCATTGACTGATTCCCAACTGCGAGACAAAGGGCAAGGGTAAGAGAAGGGAACCTAGGTGGGAAGTCCATAGAGGTCAACTTCTTGGCATGTGGCTGTTTAAAAAGAGCTCTGTTATACAGGTGCCTTCCTGAGGCTAATCATTCATGGAAACAGGCAAAGTGCTCTTTTTTTAAAGGGTATTATTTGGGAGATACCATCTCATTCCAGTAGCAGTAGCAAAGTTTAGCCAGGCAGCAAGCAATAAATATTAGAGAAGGGGAGCTCTGGTGGCCTAGTGGCAAGAATCTGCTCTGCAGTCCTAAAGGAGTGTGGTTCGAATCCACCAGATGCTCTGCTGGAGAAGGAGGGGCAATTCCCTCTTGTGCCAATCTGGTCTGATTCGATGGTAAACAACATTAAAAAAAATGGAGAGGTGGGAACTCTCATTCCCTGCTTGTGGGGTTGTAAAATGGTGCAACCACTATGCAAGACAGTTTGATTTTTCTTCTAAAAGTTAAATATAGAAGCTCTGTTATTGTTACGTGCCATTGAGTCACCTGCAACTCATAGCGACCCTCTGTACGAGAGCCCTAACCCCTACTCTATCCTGTGCCAATCTTGTCTCTAACACACCTATTCCCATTACCCAAGTCATTGAATCAATCCATCTCCAGAGTCTTCCTCTCTTGTGCTTCCCTTCCACCTTCTCAAGCATGATGCCCCTCTCCAAGGACTAGTCCCTCCTTGCAGCATGCCCAAAGTATGTCAGATGAAGCCTTAGAATCTTTGCCTGGTCTCATACTCTCTAAGATGAACCTGTTTGTTCTAGTACCACAGCTCAAAGGCATCAATTCTCCTATCATCACTAATCATTGTCCAGTTTTCTGATGCACAGCAAGTAATTGCAAAGACTATGGCCTGAATAAGGCATACCTTAGTCTTCAGACTGACATCACTGCTTTTCAGTACTTTGGAGAGGTCTCTGACAGCAGACTTTTCCCAGTACAATTCATCTTTTAATTTCCTAGCTGCTGGTACTAGTGTTGATTATGGAGCCAAGAAAACAAAGGCTATTAACAATCTTCATCTCTTCACCATCTATTACGATGCTGCCAATCAGCCCAGTGGTGAGAATCTTTGTTTTCTTGATATTGAGCTTCAGTCCATATTGAAGGCTATAGTTCTTGACTTTCTGCAGCAAGAACTTCAGGTCCTGCTAAGTTTGAGCAAGCAGGGTTGTGTCATCTGCATAACGCAGATTGTTGATGAATCTTTCTCAAATCCTCATGTCACATTTCTCCTCATAGAGCCCAGCCTCCCGGATAATCTGTTCTGCATATAGATTGAAAAAAATATGGAAATAGGACACATCCCTGGCATATACCCTTCACAATTTTGAACCATGCAATGTTTCCTTGCTCTGTTCTGATGGCTGCGTCCTGATCCAGGTATAGGTTTCACATAAGCACAGTCAAGTGTTCTGTGATTCCTTCTGGGATTCCCACTGTTCTCAAAGTCAACCGCTGTTTGTTGTGATCCACACAGTCAAATGCCTTTGCATAGTCAATAAAACACAGATAGACATTCCTCTGGTACTCCCTGCTTTCAGCCAGGATCGTCTTGCATTAGCCACAATATCCCAGAAGCTCTGTATGATACAGCTTTTCTACTACTAGGAATATACCCCATGGAAATTAGAACTAAGACACAAACAGAGACTTGTATACCAGTGTTCATAGGAGTGTTATTTACCATTACAAGAACGTAGAAACAGAACTGAATAGATTGAGAAATTGTGGTACATTCATACAATGGAATACTATATACTACTGAGGAGCTATGATTTTGAAAAATAATACATAACTTGTCAGAGGCTTAAGAGTATTATGCTGAGTGAACTCAGTCTCATAAGGACAACTACTACATAAGACCATTTTTGTAAAAATAGAAGGATGACTAGTAAAACATGTATGTAGACCCAAGGGGGGAAGGGGTGAAAGTGGAGGGGTGAGGATGGATAGGCGTGAAACCAGAGAGTTGCACAGTTTAGTGAGTGGAGGGAGGAGGTGAAAGAAATGGGAAGGATCCGATGGGGACCTGAAAAAACAGGACTGTGATGAGCAAGGTCCATTGGTGATTAATTTTATAAACATAATACAGTAAAATGATTCAGTGAAATGCAAGGTGAGTGAAGAATAGTGTGAAACACAATGTGTATGAACTTTATAAGCAAATCAATATAAAATAAAAAATTTTGAAAAGGTTATTTGGTGTCACTGGAAAATATAAACTATCTTGTTTAGAAGAGATGACATGGCAGTGATACCTGAAGCCTTTTATTTTGGGGTGGAATTATCTGAACATAATCTCATCTGTTTTATTTGAGGATCTACTGTAATGTGTCTCACTAAAAATTATTGTATAAAGTTGTTGAAAATGATGCGTCATCACACAATGATGAAGACTTGGTATCTAGAACCACATAACCAAAGCTAAAGCTGTGGTTTGTCAAGTTGATTCTGACGCATAGTGACCCTGAAGGTTGAGTTTCCAAGGCTATATATAAATCTTTGCAGCAACAGACGTATTTCTGCCTTGGAGCAGCTAGTGAAGTTTGAACTGCTGAACTTTTTGTAGCCTAACAGTCCATTGTGTCACCAAGTCTCCTAGAGCCACATAGCCTGCATTCAAATCCTGTCTAGGAAAATTACTTCATTTTCTCAAGTTTCTCATTTATACAAGTCATGTTACCATATAGTTCCATTCTGGATATTAAATGAGTTACTGTTTGTTAATTTCCTAGCATTGTGGTCAGAACCAATCGATAGTAGATCCTCTGGCAGGTTTTCAGAGACAGTAAATCACACAGTAAATCCATTCATCTTTGGTGGAGCAGTTGGTGGATTTGAACCGTGTGTCTTTGGGATTGCAACATAGTTTCTTACCACTTGGACATCAGAGCTCCTTGTGGAAAACAGTAAGTAATGTTATATTAAATAAAATAAAATAGTTTTAAATTCATGGGTCTTGTGTGGAGTCACTTTGCCTGAATTTTTCAGCAAGCTGTACCTAGTCATCCTGATGTCTGAAGTCTGAAGACTAAACTTTGAGGAGCTGTGGTCTGAACCCATCACGCTTGTTCTTGTTAGGTGCCATCAAGTTCATAGTGCCATGCAGTTCATAGTGACCTTGTGAACAGCAGATCTGAACCTTCCCTTGTTCTGTGTCATCAAGCTAGCATTCTTTCAGTGAAGTTAGTGCTTCATCTACATCAACTGTGGTGAATAAGCTACAAGAATTTCCTGACTGCAAGGAGGGGAGATGCGATGTAGATATTTGACTATGATTGAGTCAATGCCAGCTCATAGCTGACCATCCTTCAGGTTTTCAGAGGCTGAAGGTCACATATGGGACAAGATTGCTCATCTTTCTTTCTGGGAGCAACTGGTGCATTCGAAGAGGCTGCCTTTGGATTGGCAGTGCTGCTTCCTACTCACTAGGCCAGTGTTGTGATAGGAATATAAGAGAAACAAAACCTTTAACTTGGGGTGAGACTTAGGAGCAAAAGTAAATTACTGCCTAAAGTAATATAAGAATAAGGAATGACAAATCATGGTTTCTTAAAGTTACTTTGCTAATCAACCTCTCTTTTTTTTTTTCTTCTCTCTTCCTCTTGGTTAAGGTTGCATGATGGAATTTGAACATTACCTCAAAAGGTTTTATGTTTTGGATTAGTTAATGATGTTTGCCCTCTGCTGACTGTTTCTTCAGATTCAGTTTTTGGTATTCTTCTGAGACATTAAACCCAAAGAGATTTTACCATGGACTGCAAAGAAAGCTGCCCAAGTGTTAGCATTCCCAGCTCTGATGAACACAGAGAGAAAAAGAAGAGGTTTACTGTAAGTATATAACATGAAATGTGGGAAACATTGAATATTTACATTTCTTGATTCTCTTTTACCCTAGCCTAGGCTGTTGGCGCATTTCTCATATCCACATTTTACCTATCTTTTAAATAAAGACTCCTCCAGAAAAATCTTCTCTGCTTTGCTAAATAGAGTAAATGTTCCTGTTCTAACTAACATAGAGATGTACATAGTTTGTGTATTTACATATTACTCTAGAGAAGCTTATGGAACTGATGGACCCATTGCCACACAAAGTCCACATGTGTACACTTAGACCTGTGCACTTTCACATGACTTTGCATGCACTTGTAGAGATTAATGGACTTCTGAAGTTATTAATCCTAGATTAAGAACCACTGTCTTACAGTTTTCATGGTATAATTCTTAGGGTATTTGCTATTTTCCATGCCAGTTTTAAAATATTTTATCTTTTATTGCTTTGTTATTGTTGTTATGTGCCATTGAGTCACCTGCGAGCACATACAACAGCTCTAAAGCTTGCCCTATCCAGACCTATTTTCACTGACTCTGACACATCTACCCCCCTTCCCCTAGTCACTGAGTCAATCCATCTCATCTGGGGTCTTCCTCCCCTGTGTTGTCCCTCCACCCTTCCAAGCATGATGTCCTTCTGAAAAAACTGGTCTGTCCTGGCCACATACCCAAAGTATGTGAGACAGAACTTCAAAATCCTTGCCTCTGAGGAAAAACTTAGTTTCACCCTTTCCAAGAAAGACCTGTTTATTCTCTTGCTGGTCCATGGTATATTCAATATTCCTCTCCAGCACCACAAATCAAAGGCATTTATTCTTCTTCTGTCATCCTTGGTCATTGTCCAGCTCTCTGATGCATAGCAAGTAATTGCAAAGATCATGACCTGGATCAGGCTCACCTTAGTCTTTAGGCTGACATCATTGTTCTTTTCCACTTTGGAGAAGTCTCTGACAACAAATTTTCCCAATGCATTCATCTTTGGATTTCATAACTGCTGATGCTACGGGTGTTGACTTTGTAACCTAGCAATCTGAAATTATCAACAACCTCAATGTCTTCTCCATCTATCATGGTGCTACCAGTTAGCCTAGTGGTGAGAATCTTTGTTTTCTCGATGGTGAACTTCAGTCAATTTTGAAGACTGTAGTTTTTGCCTTTATGCAGCAAGTGCTTTAGGTCCTCCTCAATTTCATCTGTATATCACAGGTTGTTGATGAGTCTTATTGTTTTAATTGTCTAAAAAGGCAGAGCCCACTGTAAGTTTATTTTTTATTGCCTAACAACAAAACCTATTGTTGTTAACTACCAACATCAGTGTTAAGTTAGGATGACCCCAGACACAACTGAACAAAATGCTACCCAGTCCTGCGTCATCCTCATGATCAGTTTTGGATTAGACAGTGTTTTACTGTGATCACTAGGGCTTTTATGGGCTGATTTTTATACATAGATGAATCAGGCCTTTCTTCCTAGTTTGCTTTAGTCTAGAAGATCCATTGAAATTTGTTGAGCATCATAGCAGCACACAGGCTTCCCCTGACAGATAAATGCTAGCCGGGCATGAGACCTATTGGCTGAGACTTAAACTCAGTGCTCCTAAATAGGAGGGAGGAATGTCACCTTTTAGCTCCCAGTGCCTCATCTGCTTTGTTGTTATGTGCTGTTGACCACACTTACAGCAACTCTGTGAAGTTTAGGTAAAAATCTATTCATCTGCTCTTGCTGTGTACTGTCAAGGTGGAACCATAGCTGACCGACTATTTGGTTTTCAGAGGCAGTTAATCAGAGGGGAAGAGGTTAGTGAATTCAAATAATGTGCTTTCAGGATTGCAGCAAAGTTTCTTATCACTAGGCCACCAGAGCTCCCTATTCGTCTGTCATAGGTCTTTATAAATAATAAGTAGAAATTACCTAAATTTAGAACAGATACTCCTTACCATGAATTGTACTTTTGAGCATGCTTTTTTGTTTGTTTTCATTATTGTTTAATGGTACATTTTTGTCCTTAGTACTATGTGTTAATGCAGTAGTGCAGTGCTTAATTAGCTGTTTTCATTCTTATGCCAACCCCAAAGAATTGAATAGAAAATGATACTGGTAATAAAGACAATGATAATGAAAACATTTAAAAAATGAGGTATTCAACTTATGTCAGAACAAATTTACAACTGACCTGTCAGAATAGAACGCTGTCATAATATAAAAACTACCTCTATAGTGAATATTTACCGATTTAGTCTATCAGTGACTATTTGTAGACACTAGTCAGTTTTCTGTTGTTGATTGCTGTCAAGTCGAGCATGACTCATAGCAACCCAATGAACAAAAGGCCTGAAGCCTTTCTGTAATTACCATCGTTTATCAAAGTTCATAGAGTTTCTAGAGGCATGTTGTTTAGGAAGTGGATGCCACTCCTGCTTCCAAGTTTTCTAATTAGTGTCATGAAAAATCCAATATAGTATTTTGGTCCAGTAATCCAGTTTGTATTATACAAAGATCTCTTATTACTACTACTCTAAGGCAATTCAACTTACATTATCTACAACGGATGTGATCTTTACAAACCAGCAATTACTGGGTACTCTCAAGAAACTAATTCTGTTTAATGCTTAGTTCAGCTTATTCACTTAACAGTAGTCAGGTTAATCCTTATTCTTTTAAGTGAAAATGCTAAAGCTGTCAATTCTTGTTCTTCCTCTTACTTGAACTCAGGTTTGTGGTTTATGAGGGGAGGAGTTTCCTTCCACAGTGTATGCAAATCACTGACTGAGCCCATGGGAGCAAGGAGGAGGCTCTTGCATTCCTGGGGCACCTGGAGATCCTTGCCAGACCAGCTGTGAGAGGCTGGACTGACAAACCTCTGACTGAAGTTGACTTTCTCTGTTCCTGGAATTTCATCAGTGTCCATTCATTTCTGGCACCTACAATTAATGAAGGAATAACTACAGACTCAGGATCCCCTTGGCTCTCTGCTGTTGGGGAAACGATGGGGTCTCTAATGCATACCAGTTGAAGGAAAATAAAGGTCAGTTTATGTTGAATAAAATTATGAAGTCTATAAAGATGGGCTGATTATTATTAAGTACTGCTTTTACAGAAATAGCACAGCAGATTTTTCTCCCAGTTTGTTGTTATTTGCTGTTGAGCTGGAACTGATTCCTCACTGACCCTGCAGTGGATTTTTGGAGGCTGGAAATCACATGGGGAGAAGGGGTCCATCTTTCTCCTGCAAAGCAGCTAGTGGATTTGAACCAGCTGCCTCTAGGTTGATAGCACAGCGCTTCACTACTAGGTCACCAGAGCATCCTTATCACAGTTTAGGAAGGTAGACATCTGAACTTAGGTGCTAGTTCTTGGGGAACATTTTTTTAATCTCAGTTTTCACTAGGGGGAGGGTCCTTGTCTCCTTGTTTCTGATTCTCACTTCCTTGGAGATCTTGTGGCTTTAGCATCTATCTTTGTTTGCTTAATCTGCTGCTTTGATATTTTGTAAAAGATGTACTAAAAATATACCCTACAATTAATCCAGTGCCATAAACTTAACAATGGCACACCATTCTCAAATTTCAGGCATACAGATTAAGATTTTTGATACATATTTTTTGGGCACAGTTCCACCTATAACAGAGATTTTCATTCCTTTTATGTCTTTATTTTTACCTGTACGCCATTCTCCTCTTTGGAGCCAATACTTCCTGTCCTACTTAACAGAGTTCATATGTAGATGTAGGTAGAGGTAGTAAGGTAACTCAGTGTCCTTTTATTTCTTTCAGGGTGCAGGTATTTTTCCATCTGTTAAAGGGTTGAGTAGACTTGTAGCATCACTTACCCTCTCCCAATACCCTTACTGTTTCCAGAATGCCAACTGATTACTCAGAGGTCTTATCCAGATCACTTTGGTTTGTTCATGTCTTCCGAGAAAGAAATATTTTCACTAGAAATATTTTCACTGGATCCATTTTACTCTCTAGTGCTCTTACTCAATTTTTTTTTCTTCTTGCTGATCTTCTCTGTATCGTTCCAATTTTAGTATATGTGCTGCCGAAGCGAGCACAAAGAGTGGCGTGTCAGGAGTGGGATGCAATTACTCAATTTTTAAATAGCCGTTTTCACCACTTGGTGTCCCTTGTTTTGAATTGTGTATGTTTTCTTTTACTAGAATGTAAGGTCCTTTATAGGAGGATATTCGTTGCTTTTGTTTCTCTAACATTGGAATTGAGTTAGATGTTCAGTAAATACTTGCTGACTTGATAATGAATGAGAAGCACTGCTGAGTTCATATTTCATTTGCTGTGCACATGCTTGTTCTCATGAACTTGCTTCTTGGAACCTGGAGATAGAGCTCAGCCCACTCAGCACACCTGTGACAACCTCAGCAGGCCCACATGGTTGTGTTACATTTAGGAACCATTTTTTTATAGTCTTGTTTCCATAAGTCTTTGTAGAAAGCTCTGTAAAACTGCTCAAAGAGACATGCGGTGAATTCTAGGATGTTTTGACTTCAGCCAAATCTAAATTACACATTAATTGATTCACTCAACAAATTTTCAGTGAGGTTCTGTTGTATGCTAGGTGCTGTTCTGGACACTGGGGTATACAGGAGGATACAGGATCTGAAGGAATTAACCTTCTGTTTGAGTAAGACAGACTATAAGAAAATACTCAAGTGAAAACAAATAAGTAAGATAGCTTCGTGTTATAATGTGTACTGTTTTCTGTGAAATAAATTTTTTCTTGTAATTAAAAAAACTATTTTTTTCACAATTTTTGATAGTATTTGGTTTTGCCTGTTGGCATTTTAGTAAAACTTATTTAATAACCACTCTTTTATGAGTCATGCTTTTTTAAAATAACTTTACAAGGTTTTCTTTTACTTCCTCCTTGTTTGGGGCTGGAACCTAGACTTGAATTCTAGTCATACTTCTTCTTGCATAACCATAGCAGGCAGCTTCCCCTTTCTGAGCACTGTTGTCCTCAGCAGGAAGTCACTTAAGAAGTGTACAGTCAGATCAACCTAAGTCTCTTGTCATTTTGTAGTTTGATTATAAATGGCATATGAACTCAATCTGTTGTTTAGTCTTGGCAGCATGACTCAGTTACACTGGCAGCTTGACTGGGTTATTTTGTTGTTCTCGTCCCGGACTCTCCATGTGGGGACTGTGATCTAGTAACTGATTCTGATGCCTCAAGTCCTGTAGCTTCTTTTAAGATACATTGATGCTCTTTAGCTCACATAGGATGCCTACGGCTGTTTCTGTCTGCTTTGAGTGATGCTTCTCTAACGTGACTGAGACTTGTGGTTTTGCCTCACATTCCAGCTGAAACCTTACCTCTCTTCTTGCAGGTTATTGGAGTGCCACAATGAAACTGCAGGTCTACTAATGTGACTATAACTTAAATGTACTTAAATCTTCCTAATATTCTCAGATGGGACCAGTCTCTGGAGGACCTCCTGTGCTTAAAAAAATAGAAAGAGCCTCAATAATGTGGATTGACGTAGTGCCTTTAATATTGGGCTTAACGTACTAATGGTCATAGGAGGGTGAACGACTGGATAGTGTTTGCTTCTGTTGTACATGGAATCTGTGAGTTCAAGTCAATTAATTGGCACCTTGCAAGTATGAAGGAGAGAGACACTTTCCTATCAGTCTCTCTTTATAGTGTTCTTATCTATTTACAAATTTGTGAATGTATCTACCTATCTTTCACTGGAAAGAATAGTTTTTATGTATTTGTATATTCATCTTTAAAATTTTTGGCTTTTTTATTTAACAGACTGTAGGTAATTATTTTGTAAATATCAGTGCAACTCATATCTCTTTCTCCTAATTTTTACATCAAAATGAGATTGGTGATTCCAGTCAAACATTAGTTAACTTTATTCCCCCTACTCTTGTTTTACTTCTGTGTATATAAATACAGATTTTGATGATTTTCATTTTAAAAATTATAGAAGACTTTTGAGGTGCCATAATGGCTTTTCAACATTAATGTTTTAAATTATACTTTGGAAATAACCATGAGATTAATTAAGGATTCTGTATTTTGTGTACTCTATTAGTTCTGTATTTTAAATAGTAATGATTATGATACTGGTTCTGTTGCATGGAGGAAGAGAAAATGTAGACTTTCATTCCAACTGTGTGAGATGGCTTTTCTTTTCCTTTTTTAATTTAGTTTGTTAACTTGGGCAACAATCTTAACTTTCTTTGTTCTGTCATTTTTCTCATATGTTTAAGTCAGAATATTTGTTCTACTTTCCTTGTTGTTGTTGTTGTTATTGTGTACCATCATTGGAGTTGACCCATAGCTGCCTCTCCTATGGATTTTCAAGGGCAGCAGATTGTGTGGGAAGAGATTGCCCATTCTTGATCTGAAGAACAGCTGGTTGATTCTAACTTTGTACCTTTAGGATTGCAGTGCAACTTCTTACCACTAGGCCACTGGAGCTCCTATACTTTCTTCATATAGTTATTCACTATTAAGACTGAATTAGATTATATATTGTTTGTTGTTATTGTTGTTGTTGTTAATTGCCATCGAGTCACAGGTGACTCATAGCGACCCTATGAAGGAAGAGTCCTCAGTGCTTGGGTGTCTCTCATCCTCTCTCCAGATTCATAGGGTTTCCGGAGGCAAGCTATTATGGAAGTGGATCCATTCCTCCTTCCAAGCTTGTTTTAATCGGGGAGCTCCACCCCACTCTCTGTCCGCATTGGGTAACCAGCCATTAACATATTTGACACATTAGTGTCACAGTGTTCAGCCTCACAGCAACCACAAGTGACCACTGTACAGCAACTTGAACACCAGGGCTATACGACCTAGAGGTATGTCTGAACAAAAACAATGAAAGATTATATATGGAAAATTTTAAATACATAACAAGAGACTCTTGTGAAATCTGAGGATAATATTTTAAAAATAATATGTAAAAGATTGCCTTGAAGGAGAAAAGCCAACATATAATGGAATATTTACTGTGTGCCAGATTTACAGCTTAAGCCCTCTTCTCTTAACTGAAAGGTTTGCAGTTTGAAACCACCAGCCACTCTGTTGGAGAAAGATGTGGCAAATGGCTCCTGTAAAGATTACAACCTAGGAAACCTTTAGGGATAGTTCTACTCTGTCTTATAAGATTGCAAAAGTAAGAATTAACTGAATAGTGTCAGGTTTGGTTTCAGTATGTGTCAAGTTTTGCTGTGTGAAACATCACTTTAGGAAATAAATACTATATAATTTTAGTGTAGTGGTTACTGCTGAATGATCCCAGTAGTACAATGGTTAAAATGCTTTTCTGCTAACTTCAGAGTTGGCAGTTTGAACCTCACCAGTCACTCCTGGGAGAAAGATGATGCCAGCTACTTCCATGATGATTGCAGCTTTGGAAACCCTGTTGTTAGCTCTGCATAGATCTGTAGGATTGCAAATCAGCTCAGTGGCAGTGGACTTGGTTTGGTTTTTACTTCTGAGAGGTAAGAAGAGACGAGAAAATTTTATCAGTTGAATCTCTACTATTTTATCCCTGGCAAAAAATCTGAAAACAAAATATTAGACTTTAGTAGATCTAAGTTGTGAGACCAGGAGCCTTGGGGTCATAGCATTATATACAGAGCCTTAGACACTTGGTGGAGGGTCATCATGAGTTAGAACTTACTCAGTAACAGTTGGTTTGATTTTGGCTTCTTTATGCTGTTGTTGTTGTTGTTGTTAGGTGCTGTTGAGTTGAGTATGACTAACAACAACTCTATGAACAACACATGTGAACCTTGTGTTATCCTGTGCCATCCCCACAATCTCTGGCACACTTGAGCCCATTGCTGCAGTCGCTGTGTCAGTCTATCTGGTTGAGGATCTGGTCTTTTTTCACTGCCCCTCCACCCTCTTTTATGTAGTGGGTGAAATTTATGATTGGTGCAACTAATGACACACTTGGCTACTGACTGAAAAATTGGAAGTTCAAGTTCACCTAGAGACAACATCTTTCATTGTTTTTGTTCAAACATTCCTCTAGGCTGTGTAGCCCTGGTGTGTTCACTTGCCATACAGCAGTAACTTGGTTGCTGTGACTGCTGAACACTGTGACACTGATGTGTCAAATGCGTTAATGGTTGGTTACCCAATGCAGAGAGAGAGTGGGGTGGAGCTCCTCAATTAAAACAAGCTTGGAAGGAGGAGTGGCATCCACTTCCATAATAGCTTGCCTCGGAAACCCTGTGAACCAGGAGAGAGGATGAAAGACACCCAAGCATTGAGGACTGTCCTTCATAGGTTGCTATGAGTCGCCTGCGACTCGACGGCAGTTAACAACAACAACAAAAGAGAAAACATTAAAACAAAAAATTATAGTGATTTATTAAATAATAATAAAAACAAAGGCAAAGTGAAGAAAAACAAAACAACCCACACCTGGAAAACTCTTTGAGAAGCACAGTTCTCCTGTGACATGCGTGGGGTTACTAGCTTTACATCAGCTAGTTAAATAGTACATGAGTATTGTTCTTTGAATATTACAGAAACATTTAATCTTTAATCTCTAATTTCTGTCAAGTCAGACCTGAGCCACAGCTGAACACAGGTTTTATGAGGTTTTAAATAGCACAAGAGGAGATTCCCATCTTTGTCCAGTGGAGCAATGGTGGATTTTAACCACCAGAGAGGTAACACATTTGAGTTAATAGCACAACTCCGTAAGAACCATGTCACTAGTCCGTTCAGTTATTTGATAACATTTTAAAAATGCTGTCTTTCGGTAATATAAATATTTTAATTGATACACTGTATATGCTAATGAATCAAATACAAACAGAATAAAATTTTAGTTCATACATCTGGAGACTATTTTCATGAATTTAAATAGGTTTTGTTTTGAGTGTGATTTTGATGAAACTTTACAGAAAGTTGGATTTTCATTCATTCATTGTTGTACATTTTTCTCCCTATCCTCCATTTCACTTAAAAAAAAAATCATTCATTGTTGCACAATTTCCTTCCCCCTCCCTGCCAATCCACTTTGCAATGCACCTCTTAATCTATCTGGACTATTGCTATAACAATAATGCCTAATCATATATTCCTTTTAAGCAGTTCTTTCCTTCAGCTGTTCCAATGCAGTGTTCATTATCTGTTCCCTCTTTTCCTAGTTTCCTCCCAAGCCCCCATGTCAGTCCTGTTTTTAACAGTGGTGTTATGCAATATTTGTCCTTTTGTGACTGACATATTTCACTCAGCATAATGAATGAACATGGATAACAGGAAAAGAATTGATGCCTCTGAGCTGTGTTGATGGAGAAGAGCACTGAACATGGAAGGCCAAGAGAACAAACAGCTATGTCTTAGAGAGGGTGCAGCCAGAGTGTTCTTTGGAGGCAAGAAGGATGAGGCTTCGCCTCACATACTTTGGGCATGTTGCTAGGGGGTGCTATTCCTTGAAGAAGGAAATGATGCTGGGAAGAGTAGAGGGTTGGCGAAGGAGAGGAAGACCCTCAACCAGGTGGATTGACACAGTGACTGCTGCAGTGGGCCACGAAGTGTGAGGATGGTCCAAGATAGAACAGAGTTGAGATCTTTTGTTAATAGAGTCTCAAGGAGTTATATTTGACTCCACGGCACCTAACAATAATAGCAACAATATCCTCCAAGGTCACCTATGTTGTTTACTGTCTTAAGAGTTCCTTGGTTTTTAGTGCTGTGTAGTATTCCATTGT
>NW_006399758.1:967188-973910 GCF_000299155.1 Elephantulus edwardii | reverse complement strand
TTTTTCACACTGGATCTTACTCATTTCCTTTATCCATCCCTCTCTTCAAATTGTGTGACCCTATGATTAATACTCCCTCCCCCATCCGTCTTCACCTCTTTGCCTCTCATCCCATACACATTCTACAATAATGGTCTTAAACAATGTTTGTGATTATGGGACTGAGTTAGTTTACTTAGTTTACAAAACCATTGCTCCTGCGTGCTGCATAGTATTCTGTTTTGTGAATATACCATAATTTCTCAGTCCCTTTGATTGTGGTTGGACATAGGGCCTGTTTCCATGTTCTTTCAATGGTTAATAATGCTGCTATGAACATTGGTGTACAAGTCTCCATTTGTGCCTCAGTTCTCATTTTCTTGGAGTATATACCAAACAGTGGAATAGCTGTTTGAGGAAGCGCCAGACTGCCTTCCAGAGTGGTTGTACCATTTTATAATCCCACCAACATATGTAAGAGTTACTATCTCACCACATCCTCCCAAACATTTATTACTTGCTGTCCTGTTAAACTTTGCCACTACTACAGGAATGAGATGGTATCTCATTGTGGTTTTGATTTGCATCTCTTTTATTGCCAGTCATTTTTTGAGTATTTCTTCATGCGTCTTTTGGCCATCTTAATGTGTCTGAATAGTCCTTCCATGTCTTTTGCCCATTTTGTAATTGTGTTATCAGTCTTTTTCTTGTGGAGGCCCTGTCGGTTTCTGTAAACTTTTGATATGAGACCATTGTCTGAAATGGTATTGCCAAATGTTTTTTTTTTACCCATTCAGTAGGTTTTCTTTTCACTCTGTTGGAAAAAGTTTTTGATGCACACAGGGAGTTAATCTTTAGAAGGTCCCATTCGTTAATTTTGTCCTCTTTAGATTGTGCATCTCTGGCTATATTTGATAGTCTCTTTATACCGTAGACTAGGTTGTCTAAGCTTGATCTCAGTTTGTCTCTGGTGAACTTTATGGTTTGGGGTTTTACTCACAGGTCTCTGATCCACCTGGAGTGGATTTTTTTTATATGGTGTGAGATGTGGATCCTGTTTCTGCTTTCTGCAAGTAGCAGTAATGTTTTGTCAGCAGCATTTGTTGAAGAGGTTGTTATTTCCCCATTTGATAGATTTTATTTTATTTTAGATTTAGATTTTATTTATGTTGTTGAATATCACTTGACCTTAGATAGCTGAGTTCATTTCTGGGTTCTCAATTCTGTTACATTGGTCTATGTGCTTATCATTGTACCAATACCATGCTGTTTTGGTTACTACCACAGTGTAGTAGGTTTTGAGGTCAGGGAGTGCTCTGACTCCCATTTCATTTTTGTTTTTCAGAAGTGCTTTATTTATTCAGGGTTTTTTCCCCCCTCTTCAAATAAACTTGACAATTTCCCTTTTGATCTCCTTGAAAAATTAATTTGGTGTGTTTACTGGGATTGCATTTGAACATGTAGATTTTGTTTGGTAGGATTGTGGTTTTCACAATACTGAGTCTTTCTATCCATGAACAGGCTGCATTTCCCCATTCTGTTTGGCCTTTTATTGTGTCTTGGAGAAGTGTTCTATACATTTCTTTGTAAAGATCTTTTGTTCTAGTTAGGTTCACTCCCAAGTATCTCAGTTTGTGGTTGGCTGTTGTAAATGGTATTGCTTTTTTGGTTTCCTTTTCTGAGTTCTCTCTGTTACTGTAGAGAAATCCCACTGATTTTTGGTAGTCAATCCATTCATTTGTTGATGGGCACTTGGGTTGTTTCCATCTCTTTGCTTTGGATAATGTAGCAATAAACATGGATGTGCATACAACTTTTTGGATGGCAGCTTTAGTCTCTTTAGGATATATTTCTAGGAGTGGAATTACTGGGCCAAATGGTATTTCTATTTACAACTTTTTGAGAAAGAGCCATACCACCTTCCATAGTGGTTGCATCATTTTATACTTTCACCAGCAGTTATTAAGGGTTCCAATCTCTCCATAGCCTCACCAATATTTGCTTTTTGCTGCTCTGTTGAACTTTTTTATTGTTACTGGGGTGAGATGCTATATCGTAGTTCTTTTTATTTGCATCTCTTTGAGAACTAGGGATTTTGAATATTTCTTCATGAGTTTGCTAGCTTTCTGAATGTCTTCTTTGGTCAAGTGTCTCCTCATATCCTGTGCCCATTTTGTGATTGAATTGTTTACCTTTTTCTTGTTGAGGTGTTTATTTGTTCTTAGAATGAAATTTTATTTTGCTTTTTTTTTTTTTTATTTTCACAGGTTTATAAAGTCCTGGTTTCAGTAGGGAGGAATGAATGGTTTGTCTTCAGGAGATATGCAGAGTTTGATAAACTCTACAATACTGTGAGTAATACTCTTATTTTTTCTAAAAGCTGAAAGAAACCTCAATACTAAGATTAAATTAATCCTTACACATTTATCTCAGACAAGCAGAAAAGGGTAAGAAGTTTTTCCAATGTATCTTAGTTTTTAAAATCTTTTAAAAAGAGGAGAAAGAGAATATTGAACATTTCCCAGTAAATCACTGGTGAGATGGGAACTGGAATGTGTATATTTTAATGTCATGTTTGTGATTTTGGTTGTCATCAAGTCAACTTTGACTCATAGCATTTTAATCTTGTGTTGCCAACCAGAAAGTCACTATGAGTTGGAACGGATTCAGTGGCAGTGGGGTTTTAATCTTCTGGAAATAGATCTCTGAGTCTTTCTCTCATTTTACTTCTAGGTGGATTTGAACCATAAAGCTTTTAGTTTAGCCATTTTATTACCCTCAATAATATTCCAGAATCTTCTGCCATTGGGTCAATACCAATTCCATAGTGACCCTATAGGACAGGGTAGAATTGCCTATAGAGATTCCAATATGTATATGTTTACCAAAGCATATTACCACATCTTTCACCTACAGAACAACTGCTGGATTTAGACTGATGAGTTGATGAGTTTGAACCACAGATCTTATAGCTAGAAGCCAAGCACTTAATCATTGCACCACAAGGGCTCCTTTAATGTCATGTTGTTATGTGCCATTGAGTCATCATCTCCTATTGATAGAGACCCTATATACAACAGAATGAAATACTGTCCTGTCTAATGCTGCATAGTCCTTAGAACTGCTGCTGTACCTGAGCCTGTTGTTGCAGCCGTGATGTCATTCCATCTTTCTGAGAGCCTTGCTATTTTTTGCTGGCCCTTTATCTTATCAAGCATAATACCTTTCTAGGGACTAGCCTCTCCCGATAACATGCTCAAAGGAGGCAAAGTCTAACCGTTTTCATTTCTACGGAGCATTCTGGCTGCACTTCTTCCAAGACAGATTTGTTTATCATAGAGTATTACAAATAAAAGTATTTTTGCCAACTTCTTTAGTAATTGTTAATGGTTTTACTGTTTCTAGTTAAACTGACCAGCTGTTAGAGTTAGGAATGAAAATCTATGTCATAAGACCCCTTTCTTACCATCATTTTTATCTTAGTTAAAAATAAGTCTTTTGTCTGGATTTAAGTGCTTTCCACAACTGAAACGAATGTTGATATTCAAAGTTATTGACAGTTACTTTAGGGGTACAACCTATGGAGTCCTTAGCAATGTTACTAGAGAAAACTATTTTCTAATATAGGGAGTGAGACCATTGTAACACATCAAACCAGATCTTACACAGATGCATACCTTTGCAGAGAGTATTGGTTTTAAGTTGGTTGGCCAGTTAAAGGAGAGATTCATACTCATTTTAAACAACCTTAGAAGTATTGTCTCATTTTTGCCTCTATTCAGTCCATTATAATTTCAGAGTGAGGCACTGGCAAAAAATAAAGAGCAAGGAATTGATAATGTATCAATTAACATGTTTCTATAATTAGGTACAGCCTGGGGTATGCTCATTATTATATACCAAGAAATTTGAAAGACTGGACCAAGTAATTGGAAGAAATGAATATTTCCCCCATTTCCAAAAAAGATCCTCCAGCAGAATGTAGAAATTATTGATTACTAGAATTAATATCATATTGTTATTGTTATGTGCTATCGAGTTGCCTGCAACTCATAGCGACCCTATGTACAACAGCCCTAAACCGTGCTCTATCCTGTGCCAATCTCATTGTCTCTGATACACCTACCCTTACTACCCCAGTCACTGAATCAATCTGTCTCATCAAGGGTCTTCCTCTGTTGGCACTGTCCCTCCCCCCCCCAAGCATGACTTTCCTCTCCAAGAACTGATCCCTCCTTGCAATATGTCCAAAGTATGTCAGATGAAGCTTTGGAATCATTGCCTCCAAGGATTTAACCCTCTCCAGGATGAACCTGTTCGTTCTCTTAGCATGTAAAAATCTTTCTAAAGAGTATTAAAAAGTAGCTGAAATGGCACACCAACAGGGAACTTCCATGAATTCAGGATGGATTCAGAAGAGGCTATGGAATGAGGAATTTCATTAATGATATCTGATGAATCCTACCCAAGAGCAGAGAATATCAGAAGGGTGTCTTTGTGTTCTGTTGACCATACAAAGACATTTGATTGCTTGGATCACAATAAATTATGGATAACATGTAGAAGAATGGGAATCCCAGAACATTTAATTGTGCTTTTAAAAAATACATACCTGGCCCAAGAACCTGTTATCAACTCATAAGAAGAGTTTTAAAACACTGCATGTTTTAAAATCAGGAAGGGTGTGTATCAGAGTTCTATCCTTTCTCTATACTTATTCAGTTTTGCTGGCAAATCATTCAAGAAGCTGATCTATATGAAGAAGAATATCACATTAGGATTCAAGGATGACTCATCAACAACCTGCATTATACAGATGGAACCACCTTGCTTGCAGAAAATGAAGATGACTTGAAACACCTGTTGCAAAATATCAAGGAATACACTCATCAGTGTGGATTACATTTCAACATCAAGAAAGCAGAAATTCTCACCAGTGTACCAACTTGAAACATCATGCTAGAAGGAGAGAAGGTTGTATGTGTCAACTATTTCGTTTACCTTGGATCCATAATTAATACCCATGGTACCAGCAATCAAAACAAAAGATGTACTGCACTGGAAAAATCTTTTGTTAAGAACTTCTTCAAAGTGCTCAAGAGAAAGAGTATCAGTTTAAAGTGCACCTGATTAAAGCCATGGTTTTTTTCCAGTTACTTTCTGTGCATCTGAAAGTTGGATAGTGAATATGGAAGACGAGAGATGAATCATTGCCATTGAATTGTGGTGTTGGCAAAGAGTGTTGAATATTTGGTGGACTTCTAAAAAAACGAACAAGCCTGTGGGGGAAGAAGTGCAGCCAAGGAAGCACCTTACAGGCAACCGTGGTGAAACTTCTTCTCACGTACTTTGGGCATGTTGACAGGAGAGGTCAGTCCTTGGAAATGAACATTATGTTAGGTAAAGTGGAGGGTCAGAGAAAGAGAAGAAAACTCCCCAAAAGGTGGATTGACACAGTAACTGTAACTGTGGGCTCAAGCATATGGAAAATTATGAGAATGGTGTAAGCAGGGTTAAAATATGTTGTTGATAGAGCTGTTATGAATAATATTCAAGTTGATGGTACCTAACAATAGGAAATCGAACTACTTAGATGATCTCTTTAAACCTTGCAACAAATCTGTAAGTTATGTGCTAAAGTAATTCCCATTTTACACATAACAAGATGAAGGAAAAGAGATTTTAAGTAGCTTGTCCAAGGTCACACAGTTAATAACTTTTATTGGGAGAAAATTGGGTGATTAATCAGTCTATTCTGTTTTATTAATATACTCTTAAATTGTATGTTGAATGATGATGTATTTTAAAAGTATGTTTTATGATAGATTTTCTTTAAAATAAAATTATATTTAGTTTTGGTACATATCTTTACAATATTTATCAAATTAAGTTCATATAATTTTTTTGGTGTTTGTTTCTTTGTTTAATTTCAGTTAAAGAAACAATTTCCTGCTATGGCCCTGAAGATTCCTGCCAAGAGAATATTTGGAGATAATTTTGATCCTGGTAAATAATAACTTCATACACTGGTTATTAAGTGATGGTTGAAATTTGAAGAAAAAAATTCTGGGGGATGGCTGGGTAGGGAGGAAAATGTGCAACAATGAATGAATGGAAATCCAGGTTCTCTATAAACTCTAATTAAAATCTCAATTAAAAAAATTTAAAAAATAAAATAAAAGGCCAAATGAAATTTGAAGAAATATTTGTTCATTTCATTATAAATTAGTGCAAGGCTTTATAAAGCCAATTGTTCTCATGCTCTATGAAGATAACCTCTCAGGAAGGTATTGACTGTGTGCTGGGTATGGTGTTAGTCACTTTATGTATTTTAATTAACTTGATCTTCACTAGAAGCCTGTGACATTGAGCACAGGTGATGCAGTTAAGAGAGAGTTGTGCTGCTAATTAAATGGCTGAGTCTCTGGTGGTTGGAATCCACCAACTTCTCGTCGGAAGATAGATGAGCATTCTACTCCCAGGCAAGTTATAGGTTAAGAAAAATTGTCATCTGCAACTGTTGTTTTTATTGTTATGTGCCATCGAGTTGCCTGTGACTCATAGCAGTCCTATGGTACAATAGTCCAAAACTCTGCCCTATCCTGTGCCAATTTCACCATCTCTGACACACCTGCCCCTGTTATTGCCCCAGTCACTGAATCAATCCATCTCATCGAGGGTCTTCCTCTCCTGTGCTGTCCCTCCACCCTCCTTAGCATGACGTCCCTCTCCAAGGTCCCGCC
>NW_006399758.1:962568-966746 GCF_000299155.1 Elephantulus edwardii | reverse complement strand
TCCATATTGAATTGAAGGCTGTAGTCCTTGGCCTTCTGCAGCAAGCACTTTAGGTCCTTTTCAGTCTCAGCAAGCAGGGTTGTGTCATCTGCATAACGGATATTGTTGATGAGTCTTCCTCCAGGTCTGATGCTGCATTTCTCCTCATAGAACCCAGACTCCTGGATAATCTGTTCTGCATATACATTGAAAAGATATGAAGCTAGGATGCACCCTTGGTGTATGCCATTCCCAATTTTGTACCTTACATTGTTCCCTTGCTCTGTTCTGATGACTGCCTCCTCGTCCTAGGTTTCTCATAAGCACGATTAAGTGTTCTGGGATTCCCATTCTTCTTAGAGTTAGCCCCAGTTTGTTGTGGTCCGCACAGTCAAATGCCTTTGCATAGTCAATGAAACAAAAATAGACATTCCTCTGGTGTGTCTGCTTCCAGGCAAGATCTATCTAACATTATCTACAATATCCCTACTACCAT
This sequence comes from Elephantulus edwardii, assembly GCF_000299155.1. NCBI lineage: Eukaryota > Metazoa > Chordata > Mammalia > Macroscelidea > Macroscelididae > Elephantulus > Elephantulus edwardii. The sequence goes on along the minus strand of NW_006399758.1, from coordinate 966,271 downwards.
GGCCTCTTCTAAACTCAGCCTGCACTTCTGGTAGTTTTCTGTTGATGTTCTGTTCCAGTCGTTTTTGAATTATCTTTAGCCAATTCTGGCTTTCATGTGATATCAGTGATATTGTTCAATAATTTCCACACTCTGTTGGATCAGAAACTAGAACAACTTATTAAACATATGCTTTCTAAATAGCACACCACAGGTTTTGAAATATGGTAAGAAACATGCCCTATAGTTTATGTTTGGAAAATTCTCATATCTACAAACACAGAAGGTTTCCAGGACCTGGAGTCTATATGCTTGAACCCACAGCCTGAACAGTTTCTTTACAATTCAAGAAATCAACCGAAGCCACAAATGGCTGCTTACAGAGACACAGAGTCTCTTTATTCACCAGAAATGCCATCAGAAGAACTTTTTATGTGACAGATGGATCTTGACAAACTCGAGTTGTCACTCCTCACATCTTGCCTACTTCAACTAATTTGCTTGCAACCTTGTAGATCATTAAGGAAATCTGTGATCCCTCACAGGTTTCTCTGCTAATCTACTTATAACTCAAAATATGAATTCTATGCTTTCTGTCTGCAGCCAAAATTTATACCATTCTTTTTTCTCTTGAACCTTCTCACTGGGACCTTTGGAATTTGGCCCAGGATTAACAAAATCTTAATCTTCTAACTTTTCCCCACACTTGTTTCCCAGTCTTGCTCTAGATAAAACTGGCTTTACCCCTGAGATTATTGGACTGTCCCCTGCAGTCATCTCAGTTGGAAACTGTTTATTCTTTTCTATGCTGTGACTCTGAGGATTGTATAATGTGCTCACTTCTGCTACATGTAGAAATTTTTTTTCTTAGTAGAGTTTAGCAGACTTTTAATTGCTGATCTATCTGTACAAAGCCTATAAAATTTATGAAGGTGAGGACAATGTCTTTTTAAAATTGATTTATAGTATATGTGGTAAATTCTAGATTCTTGGTAAGTATTACTGAATACCTGATTGCATTTATAAAGAGAAGGCAGAAAGGTTGAATTTCCAGACAAAAGTTAGATTATAGACTCTATGGGATTGATGATAAAGGTCAATGACTTTTGTACTTTTCCCCCAGTGGAATTAGATACAGAATGAAAATAGAACTCCTTTGTTGATGCAGCAGTAAAGTATCTTTGTGGAACAGAGGTTGAAAACATTGTTATGGATGTTGTTCACAGGCAGCATATGGACTTGAGAGTGTGGGTGACATGAACCACAGAGTATAGTGTGTAACAGGCATGTGCCCTCAAGTTGAATACAACTCATAAAGACCCTATGAACAACAGATCTGAACCCTATCCACTATCCTGTGCCATGCTCATCGTTTCTGATATACTCCAGCTTATTGCATCAGTCACTATTACAATCCATCCAGTTGAGGGTTTTGGAAGTACAGAAGAGACTAGTTAAGACACTGAAAAGCTGGGTAAGGGAATATTCAGAGTCTTGGCATTAAAAAACTAGAACTCAGATTAAGGTGAGAAAAGGCTAAAAAGTGATCCCCATGCAAAAATTCTTTAAATGAACAGTCTAAGAAAGTTCAGCAATTGCTTAGGTAAAGAACATGTGTATGAGAATCACTGATGGATGACTGCATTATAATAACCTAGGTAGAAGAACTTAATTATTTGAAGGGAATCAAACTGTGTTAGGTAAGATCTGAGATTGAACTCAGGGCTACTTATGATGTACACACGCAAGGATATTTATTGTGATATTATTATTGGAAGGAAAAGCTTGAAATGTTCTTTTAAGATTAGAATAAATATACATGTAAAAAGAACATGAAAATCTTTCTGTATTACCATGAGTGATTTCCAGAATATATTGTGGGGTAGAAAGCGGTGTGCAAAAGAAGGTGTAGAGATTCATAAGAAGATAATAGGATGATAAACCTTAACCTTTAGGGGAAAGAAATGAAACAGTGGTGGAAGTTAGACATTCTGAGTCAATCTCAATTGTAAATATTTTAATCAGTTTAAAATTTTTGAAAAGAACATTTTTTCCCAATTAAATATTTTCTTGTAAATGGCTTTTGTATTCATTATTAATTCTTCATGGTAAAGCAATTCTTGACCATTGAAAAGAAATTGGAGAAAAAAGCCCAAATCAACTAATAATATTTTGATGGATAGGGCAAACACATTGAAGGTAAATTTTTTTTAAATTGTGATGTTAGTGAAAGTAATATACTTTCATTCTGTCATGGATGCACATTTTCCTCCCTTCTCCTTCCCCAATTCGCTTATAATGCATGTCTTATTCCAGATTATTAACTGTCATACATGTAATGTCAAATCTTCTGTCTATTCAGATAGTCCTTCCTTTCACCTAATCCATTGTGGTGGTCATTATCTATCCATTCTTTTCTTGTTCACCCTCTGCCCTTTGTCCTTTTTGTTTTTAGAACAGTGGTCTTATGCAGTATTTGTCCTTTTGTGACTTAGATATCACTCCCAGTGATATCTTTCAGATTCATCTGTGTTACATAGTGTTTTCTTATTTTTATTTCTACGGTTTTCTATTTTCAGTGCTGCATAATATTCTGTTGTGTGAATGTACTACACATTTTCTATCTAATATACACTTGGGCTGTATCCATCTCTTCACTCTTATGAATAATGCTGCAATAAACATAGGTATGAATACATATGTTTATTTCATGGTTCTTATTTCTTTAGGATATATTCCCACTAGTGGTATGTTGTTGGTAGGTGCCATCAAGTCAAGTATGATTCATAGCGACCCTGAGAACAACAGATCTGATCCCTATTCTATCCTGTGCCGGTCTCACATTTTCTGATACATGTAAGGCCATTGCTGCAGTCATTATTTAAAACTACCTGGTTTAATGTCTTCCTCTTCTCTGGTGTCCTTCTCGCATTCCAAGGAGTATCTTCTTCTAACAACATACCCAGCGTATGTGATCTAAAGTTTACCATCTTTTGCTCCAAGGAGCACTCTGGCTATACCTTCTCCAAGACATGCCTACTTGTTTTGGTAGTCCACTTAATCTTTAAATATTCTTCTCCAACACTACAGGTCAAAGGCATCAGTTTTTCAGTCATCCTTAGTCACTGTTCAGCTCTCAATGCATAGCAGTGACTTAAAAGACCATGGCCTGAACCAGACATTCCATAGTCCTCAAACTGATATCATTGTTCCTCAATAATTTAGAGATCCCTCACTATAGACTTTCCCAGGGCAGTGCACCTCCTCATCTTCTGACTGCTGGTACCAAGTGTATTGATTATGGATTCAAGTAAGATAAAGTCATTGACAGCTTCAGTCTTTTTTCATCTATCATAGTGTTGCCTTGGTTTTCTTTTTTATTGTATTTTATTTATTTTTTAAAATTAATTTTAATGAAAGTTTACAGAGACTTAGGGTTTCCAGTCATTCTTGTTGCATTTTTCTCCCTGCCCACCTCCTCCCCCCCCAATTTACTCTTCTCCTTGAAAAGTAAAAGAAAAACTCTTTCATTGTTATTTATTCCCTCCCCTGCCCAAGTCCACTCCTCTGTGCAGCGTTCATTTTGGACTCCTGTTATGACAATAATACCCAATCATATATCTCTTTTAAACAGTTCTCTCCCTCATCTATTTCAATGCAGTATACATTATTCCTCCCTTCCTTCTCTGCCTTCCCTCAACCCCGATGTCAGTCCCATTTTACA
>NW_006399758.1:952693-957203 GCF_000299155.1 Elephantulus edwardii | reverse complement strand
ATTAAAAGAAGATGGAAGGAATATACTGAGTCATTATATAGAAAGGAATTGGCAGATACAGAGGAATTTAAAGAAATAACATATGAGCTCTCAAGTATAGAGAAGCCAAAACAAAGGGAAAAAATGCTGAATGACATTTTCAAAGAGCTGGAGTTAGAAAACCAGACGGGTTCATATGTTTTATATGTAGCTTTTGTGCGTTTGCCTTTTGTTTTAAATTCAAGGAAGGACTACCAAAGATGGTTTTCTCTCATCGAAGCTGAATAAAATTTATAATCACAAGAAGAAAAAAAAGAAAAACCAGAAGGGTAAAACACCCTCAGCATTTCTTAGGCTAAAAATATTGAAGAAAAATTTCAAACTTCCAGTTGCCATATTTAAAGTTTCTGTGATCAAAATCTTGAATGATGCAGGAATTACATTTAAAAATAAAATAGAATACACAGACACTGTTCTAAAGTGAATTGATTAATATTAAGCCATGTTAGGAAATAGCACATGATGAACAACTGGTATTAAAGAAAGAAGAAGTTCAAACTGCAATAAAGGCATTGGAAAAAAAGAGGCTCCAGAAATCAAGGGATTATCAGTTGAAGTGTTTCAACAAACAGCTGTAGCTTTGGATGTGCTTAGTAGTTAATTGACTAGAAAAGATTAATTTTTGTTCCCATTCTTAAAAAAAAAAGATGAACCAATAATAGCTTATGAAACATACGGAACAATTTAATTAATGTCACATGTAAGTAAAATCTTTTTGAAGTTTATTAAAAAAGAGTTTGAATAGTACATTGACAGGAAACAACCAGAAAGTCCAGCTGAATTTCGAAGATACTATGAAGGGAAGAATATAATCACTGATATTACGTGGATCTTGGCTGAAAAGGAAAGAACACCAGAAAGATGTGTACCAATGTTTTATTCAGTATACAGTAAGTCATTATTGCATATAGCTGTGTGCATAATAATAATGATCCATGGGCTGTGTTATTGTTGTTGTTAAGTGCTGTTTAGTTGAGTACAACCCATAATGACCCTATGAACAACAGATTTGAACCCTGCCCTATCCTGTGCCATCCTCACACTTCCTGACATGTTAGAGCCCAATGCTGTCATTATACCTGGTTGAAGATCTTCTCCTTTGGCGTCCCTCCATCTCTCTTAAGCATTATGTCCCTCTGCAAGGAATAGACTCTCCTAGCAATATGCCCAAAGTATGTGAGATGATGTTTTATCATCTTTTCTTCCAGGAAGTACTCTGACAGCACTTTCTCCAGGACATACTTGTTGTTTTGGCAGTCCATGGGATATTCAGTATTTTGCTCCAACACCACAGCTCAAAGGCATCAGTCACCCTTATTCATTGTCTAGCTCTCAGATGCATAGCAAGTGATGAGAAAGAGTATGGTCTGAATCAGATGTACCTTAGTCCTCAAACTGACGTCGTTGCTTGTAATTTAGAGGCATCTCTCACTACAAACTCTCCCAGTGCAACAGGTCTCCTAATTTCAGAGTGCTGGTACCAAGGGTGTTGATTATGAAACCAAGTAAGATGAAATTGTTGACAGCTTCAATCTTTTCTCCATATGTCATAATGTTGCCTGTAGATCAAGTAGTAAGAATTTTTTACTAGGGATGATAGAGAATTGATATCTTTGAGCTGTGGTGCTGGAGAAGAGTACTGAATATACCATGGACAGGCAGGAGAACATCCTAGGGAGAGTGAAACCAGACTGTTCTTGGAAACAAGGATTCTGAGACTTCGACTGACGTACTTTGGGCATGTTGCAGAGAAAGACCAGTCCTTGGAGAAGGACATCATGCTTGGAAGGGTGGAGGGAAAGCACAAGATACCCTCAGTGAGATGGGTTGATTCAGTGGTTGAGGTAATCAGAGACAGTAAGGTTGGCACAGGATTGAGCAGGTTTCAGGGCCATTGTACATAGGGTCCCTAGGAGTTACAAGTGACTTGACGGCATATAACAGCAACAGTAACAGTGTTCTCTTGCTCTGTTTGCACAAAGTTCTCTTGGTCTAGGTATAGGTTTTGCATGAGCACAATTAAATGGACTGGATTCCCATACTTTTCAATGTTAGCCATAACTTTTATGATTCACATAGTCAAATGCCTTTGCATAATTAATAAAGCATAAATAGATATTCTTCTGGTATTCTTTGCATTAAATCATGATCCATCTGACATCAGCATTGATATCCCTGGTGCCACAGCCACTTCAAAATTCTGCTTGAACTTCTGGCAGGGATCTATGTATCGTTCTAGCCATTTTTTAATGAACTTCAGCAGTATTTTGCTTACCTGTGATGTTAACAATAATATTAATGAAATTCGATAATTTCTATAGTTTCCACATTCTATTGGATTACCTTTCTTGGGAATTAGAACAAGTATAGATTTCTTCCAGTCCGTTACCAGGCAGCTGTTCTCCAAATTTGCTGGCTTAGACTGGTGAGCACATCCAGTACTGCATCTGTTAATTGAAACATGGCAGTTGGTATTCCACTGATTCCTGGGGCCTTATTTTTGTCAGTGCCTTCAGTGCAGCTTAAAGTTCTTCCTTAATTACCATTGGCTCCTGTTCATATGTAACTTCCTGAAATTTTTCAGTTTCAGTCAATTATTTTTTGGTACAGTGACTCTGTGTATTCCCTCTGTCTTCCTTTGATGATTCCTGCATTGTTAAACATAATTCTCATAGCATCTTTTAGAATTACAACTGGAAGCTTAGATTTGTTTTTCAGTTCTCTCTGCTTGGGAAATGTAGAGCGAGTTCTTCCCTTCTTATTCTCTAATTTTCACTCTCTGCACATTCTATTATAATACTTTGTCTCTCCAGCTGCCCTTTGAAATCTTCTGTTTACTTCTATTCCCCCTTTGTTTTGGCTTGATGATCTAGCATAGTTTTCAGAGTATCTTCTGGTTTTGAATTCATAATTAAAAAGATAGTATCAAGTTCTATCTTGAAGTACACTTTTGTGAGTAATAAGATATTATTCATACACATACAAGGAAAACATATTAATATAACTATTCAAATATACATTCCAGTGTTTTTCTGGGGTTTATGATGAAGGGACACCTGAGCTGTTTGTGTTTGCTAAATGCTTTGACTTGATTTTCTTGATAGGAACTGTCTCAAGGGAAAAGACTGGAATTCAGCACACCAAGTAAAGAGGAAAACAAAGGAAATAAATAAAAAAGAGGATAACAAAATGGAAAAATAGGAAACTGTGAGTCAAAGTAAAGCTAGAAGTAATTCCTGAAAGTTTATCTTCCTGTTCCAATACCTGAGAAGTATCTTTGATACAAAGTCAGAAGTTCTTACTACATTAATAGAAAGAGAGTGACTCTCACTGCTAGATTACAGGCTAAAGAGACAAATTTACTTAAAATTGCCACTCCAGGTTAAGAGGATGAAGAACTTTAGCCTGATAAGGATATTTCTTTCAACCTTTGGACACTCTTCTCTTTTAAAAAGATTAAATACTAGTTTCCTATCGTTTTCTTGCTTACATTATTTGAAAATGGAGAATGACTACATTGAATCACAGAACAGAAGAAAACTTGATCATTATATGACTACTGGATTACATTGTCATTTTAACTGCTTGTGTTGTTGGATAATTGCCAGCTCATGAGAACCCAGCCATAACCATCACAGTCAGTGTTATTTACACTTCAGCCCTCAGCATTTGCTATTATCACATGTATGTTATTAATGAGGAAAAGTTTACAAAAATATAGCATTTCATAAACGTGACGTATTTTACAACAAGATAGTTAACTAAGTTAGTACATATTTCAAAGCTATAAAAGTCAGGGTTCATTAGGTTGTTTTGAGTAGTTCATGACTTGGCAACACCTAACAAAAATAATGAAATGCAAAGTTTAGTAGTACTTAGTGCCTCATGGGCTATATACCTTATTAAGGAAAGGTAGTATCTTTTCAACTAAGTCTTCAAAGTATACACAGAACAATCAGAAGCCGTTTTTGTAGAATCATTTTATTTTCTTTAAGTATCCTCATATATTTATTCACTTTAGTTCTTTTTGCTATGTCTTTTAATATGAAAAAGAACTAAATAAGTAGTTTTAAATGTAAAGCTCACGTGCTTTACTATTTGACAATATGAAAAATGCACATGGATGAGACTTTATACATTGCCTCCATGAGATTTTCAAGAGATTAATAAATAAGAAAGTAGTGTCAAGTGCATGCAGATCCAGTAGGCCGGCACTAATTGATATTTATTCTGTAGCAGCCAAATTTAACTTTTTGAAACAGAAATAAACTTGTATAACCTATAATAAATCAATTATTTTGATGATAAGCACTGTCTATTAAAACTTACTTTACTGAGTAAAAAGGTATTGAGTAAACCAAAGCTTATTACAAAATGTATTATAAAGACACTACTTATCAAGATATTTCCCCCTTAGGAGACATTTTCTCAATTCTCCAGTGTCTTCACTTTGTTTAGAGTGTTTTTTTTT
>NW_006399758.1:951723-952593 GCF_000299155.1 Elephantulus edwardii | reverse complement strand
CTCAGCTCCAGTTCTGTATTCTCTTTGTCACTGTAGATGTTGATCTTGTGTCCTGCCACTTTGCTGAATTGGTCAACTATGTCCAGTAGTTTTCTTGCTGAGTCTTTAGGGTTTTTTAAGTATACTATCATATCATCTGCATAGAGAGATAATATTACCTCCTCTTTGCCAATTTGGATACCTCTTATTTCCTTCTCTTGCCTTATTGCTATCGCTAAGACTTCCAGTACAATATTGAATAATAGAGGTGATAGTGGGCATTCTTGCCTAGTTCCTGTTCTCAAGAGGAATGTCTTTCTGTCCAGAAGTGATGTATTTTGTTTTCTTGACATTGTGATGCAACACATATAGAAGCTTGTAGTGTTTAACCTTCTTCAGCAAGTGCTTTAAGTTCTCCTCACTCTCAGCAAGCAAGATGTGTCTTCTGCAGAATGGAGGTTCTTGATGAGTCTTCTCCAATACTGATGACACATTTTTCTTACTAGAGTCCAACTTCTTGAATAATTTTATCTGCATACAGATTAATAGGTATGGAGAAAGGACACACACCTTTCCTAATCTTAAACCATGTAGTTCCCTTGCTCTGCTTGCATAACAGCCCCATGGTTTTGTTGAGTTAACTACAACTCATCGTAATCTGATGAACAATAGATCAGAACCTTGCCCTACTCTGCACTATCTTCTTCTCACGTACTTTGAGGATATTGTTAAGACTGTTCTGTCCTTAGAAAAAGAACATACTAAGAATAATAAAGAGTCTTCCTCCCAGTATGCCTTTTTCTAAGGACTGGCCCATCCTGATAACATGCTCAAAATATCTGAGGTGAGTTTTCACCATCCTTCTCTTTAAGAGAGAACACCTTGCTAGAT
>NW_006399758.1:937316-947588 GCF_000299155.1 Elephantulus edwardii | reverse complement strand
TCTTCTTGCTTGCATGGTTTCTGCTGAGAAATTAGCAGTTAATCTTATCTGTTTTCCCTTATAGGTTACTCTTTGTTTCTCTCTTGTTGCTTTTAGTATTCTCTCCTTATCTTTAGTTCTAGCAAATTTGACAATGATGTGCCTTGGTGTTTTACTTTTAGGGTCTATTCTATATGGTATTCATTCAGCTTCTTGAATATATATTCTATCATTCTTCATTATGCCTGTAAAGTTTTCCTCTAGTAATTCTTCCACAACTTTTTCAGTGTCTTTACTTGCTTCTTCCTGTTCTGGGATTCCTATGATGCGGATATTATTTCTTTTAATGGTATCCCACAGTATTCTTAAGCTTTCTTCTGTTTCCTTCTTTTTGGATTCTGCTTTTTTCTCAGTCAGATCTGTGGTGACAAATCTATCTTCTATTTCACTGATTCTGTTTTCCATCTCTTCACCTCTATTCGTATGTCCCTCCATCATGTTGACAGCACCAGAAACCTTAGATTTCATATTTTGGATCACAGTTTCTTGTTTTTCCAGTGCCTCTAATGCTTCATTTGTTTTCTCTGCATTATTTTGGATTGTTTTTTTAAGCTACTCCTGATCTTTTCTAGCACTGACCTGTAATTAATCTAGTTTCTTTTTCATGTTTAGAGTATTTTTTAAGAATCAGGTTTTATGGTGATAAATTATTGACCTCTACAAAAGCCAGTAGAATAATCATGTTCTTACTATATCATATATTCTCCTGTATAGTTACTTGCATTGTCTCCTTTAATCCAATTAAAGGGAATAGACTGGTTATGATCCTGATTTGACAAGTAAAATGTCAGTCTTATAAAAATTCAAAGTCAAGGGGAGCTCTGGTGGCCTAGTGTCAAGAAGCTGCCCTGCAATCCCAGAAGCGCACGGTTCAAATCCACCAGATGCTCTGCCGGGAAAGGAGGGACAATCTCCTCCTGTACCAGTCAGATCTGATTTGACGGTACACACACACACACAATAATAAAATAATAAAAATAATTTTAAAAAAAGTTCAAAGTCAGTTACTTAATAAGTAGCAGAGATTAGATATTTGAGTAACCTTTACGGACACCAATAAACTTACTGCTATATGACTGTTGCTTTCACCTCAGTTATCAACAGTTAAAACACTTTTAAGGCCTCTCCTCCATATATTCTTTCAAGGAGAGAGACCCATTCTTGGGGATGTAACTTTCTAATAAATCTCTCTTAAAAAACAAAACAAAACCGAACAAACAAAACAAACAAAAAAAGGGGGGGGGAACCCTCCTAGTTTTAAGGTAATGGATAATTATTTGTTAAGAAAGTATACCAATGCAGTTTTTAGTGATCCTACTTTAACACACTCCTTTATTTACAAAATATTTCCATTTATTATTCTTTTTTAAAATTTTTTGGGTTTTCCATTATTGATCAGTAGTGTTAATTTTTATTTATATTCTGATACATGAACAGTTGGGCAAAGGAAAATGCTTCTCCAAATTTTGAAATTAACATTTGAACTCAAAATACACATTTATGTAGAATATTCTTTTCATAGATATGTTATTTGCATTATTTTAATGTATAGTTGCATTTGTGCTTTTTTGGGGGAGGCATGCAAAGTAGTTTTTACTTACCAGGTCATATTGTAATACTGTTGTTAATACTTAGGCTGAATAACAGGTTCACAGAGTGAGCAGTAGGCAAGGTTATTACTTGGGGTGGAGGGTGGGCCAAGAGAGAAAACAGGCAGCTACTTAATAGTCACTATTCCTTAGATGCGAAATTGTGGTACAGCTGTCACTGTATTTATGCAGGTACCAGTATTCAGGGTGGTAGTTAAACATTTGGCCAATTAGAGGATCCCAATACTTTTGTGGTTGACTGACAGAGTTCTCATCAAAAGTCAAGTGGCAGGTAGCAGGTAGCAGATAGTAGGCTACAGGTAGCAGGTAGGCCTCGCCCCTCTCTCACATCCCCTTACCCACAACAGAATAGTAACCTTATTAGAAAATCGTAAGGTGGAGGAATTCCAGCATGCAAAGTGGGATTGGACATAGTCAAAAGAATGAGAATCTGTAGTCATCATCTAGAAATAATAGTCTTCATCGCTGTTGCTCCTGGTAGCCTGCGTGTCCTCTTGCAGTGCTCTCCATCAAACCCATCAACATGCAGGAGCCTCATTTGCTTTTAACAGATTCTCCAGTATCTCCTCTCTCTGCTCTCCAAGTAATAGGAGGCTTGTGGGGAGTCACCGGTGGGTCCTGGGAGGTCAATTCCAAGGCCCATCTGTGCTTTTAAGATATATACATTTCTAAGTATTTATTCCTCCTGTAAACCAAGAGTTAAGAAATAGCTTCATAAACAGAATTCAATATCTTCCTTATAGTATCTATCCTTATAATACTGTTTTGATGATAATTATGTAGTCTACCATGAAGTGTCCTAATAGTTTGTATCTTTCTTAACAGATTTTATTAAACAAAGGAGAGCAGGATTGAATGAATTCATTCAGAACTTGGTTAGATACCCGGAACTTTACAACCAGTAAGTAAATGTCATTGTGTTTTTAAAGAGCCACTAGAACAAAACTTTAGAAAATAGAGAAATTATATTCCTTAGCACTTTTACTCCAGCATTTTCCCCTCATTTTTTCTCTGATAGTCATCATCGCCTTTTTCCTTCAAGTTAAAGCTTTACTTCTAGTCTTTCTTCTTTTTTGATTAGTTTTATAGATAAAACTTAAATTTACATATTACTTTGGTAAAATACTTTGCTGATTCCTTGGTATTATATTTATCTATGTTTGAATAATATTGATGAAGTAGCTCCCATAGCATTGTGAATACAAAGATAAACGTGCATTTCTCTTGACCTCCAGTGGTCTGAGCTGTTTCTTGGAGGAGACGTTGTTAGGTGGCACCTAGTCCGTTTAGACTCAGCAACACCATGCGTGATAGAAGGTAAAACCTCCTGGTCCTGCACCGTTTTCACAGTTGTTGCTGTGTAGTTTTTTGCAGCCACTGTGTCACTTTTTGGGCAGTTTCTACAGTGACCCTCCACTTTATCAAGCATGACATCATTCATAAGACATGCATAAGACAGTGTCTACAGAACTTGATTTGCATTGGATGCTTAGCATATTGACTTACTCTCAATTATTTCACTGAGGTTACAGAGGTGGTTAACACTAGAACTGTGAGTTTTTTTGTTAGGCATCTAAGCAAAGCCTTTTTCTGGAGAGGTGGATTTCCCAGGATGCTTCCAGCATAAAAGAGAGTGAAGGAAACACTTGGAACCTGTGTTGGTACTGGGAATAGTCAGTGGAGTATAACAGATACTTACTATTCAGAGCATCCAGCAGATGGCAGAGTGGCATAAAACTTAGGAGTCCCTTTCCATTTCCATTTCTGGTCTGCTAGCAGTTCAAATTCACCAGCTGCTCTGCAGGAGAAGGCTGGGCAGTGTCCTCTGATGAGATTTACTGCCTCTGTAAACCTGCTGGAAGGTCAACTATGAGTCTAGTCTGACTTGATAACACACAGAAACAACAACAAGCACCTTAGCAATGAACCTTCTATTATTCAGCTTTTTTTTAAAAGGTAAAAAAATAAATGTATTATTATATTTTAGATATTATGCCTTTCCATGAGGATAAATTCTACTATCTTCATACCTTTCCTTTCCATAGTTCTACCATCTTATTAGGGAGCCCTGGTGGCATAATCCAGAGAGAGTTGTGCTAGTAACTACTCAAGAATCCATCAGTGATTCCACAGAAGGAAGAAAGGTACTCTCCTCTGTGTAGTTTACAGTTTACAAAAACTAGATGGAGGGTCAGCTATGAGTTGGTAACAATCAAAAACAATGAGTTTAAATTTAAGGGGCCCTCATTATTGTTTATACATTTGTACATTACTTGCTTGTTTGAAATACAGATTATACATTCAGAACTTGAATTTTCCTCTTCCTTGAATGTGCATGGAATGAAAATAAAATAATAGCAGCAAAAATAAAATAGTGGCAATGGTTATGATTGTTACTTCTATTTTGAAGTGTTACTCAAAGTTTTTAACACTATATTAAATTTTCAATATTCTTTCTGGAACTAGAAGTTTAGTACTATGATGATGTTATTTTTATTTTTTAAATTTTAAAAGCAGTTTAATATTTTAAATTGCTAGTTTTTAAATACTATGCTATAAAATTCTTTGCCAAAGCACAACGAAGAATCCAAGATACTAAAGAGTTAAATAGAAGATTTCAAAAGGCAGCACGGGATGACAAAGTAAAATATTACAATGAAATGTGCAAGGAGTTGGAGTCAGAAAATCAAAAGGGCCGAACTCACTCAGCATTTTTTAAGCTCAAGGAACTGAAGAACAAATTCAAACCTCGAGTTGCTATGATCAAGGATGCTTTAGGCAGAATATTAAGTGATCCAGAAGTATTAAAAGATGGAAAGACTATACTGAGTCACTGTATTGAAAGGAATTGGGAGACACAGAAGGATTTCATGAAACAACGTATGAGCAAGAACCTATGGTGATAAACGAAGTTCAAGCTGCTTTGAAGGAAATAGCAAAAAATAAGGCCCCAGGAATAGATGGTATACCAATTGACATATTTTAGCTAACAGATGCTGCCCTGGACGTGCTCACCAAGTTTTGCCAAGAAATCTGGAGAACAACCACTTGTCCAACTGACTGGAAGAGATCTATATTTGTTCCCATTCCAAAGAAAGGTGACCCAGCTGAGTGTGGAAACTACAGAACAGTGTCATTGATTTCACATACAAGCAAGATTTTACTGAAGATTACCAAAAACGGCTGGAACAACACATCAGCAGAGAACTGCCAGAAGTCCAGGCTGGGTTTAGAAGGGGTCGTGGTATTAGGGAATTATAGCTAATGTTAGATGGATCTTGGCTGAAAGCAGGGAATACCAGAGGAATGTATATCTGTGTTTCATTGACTATGCAAAGGGGTTTGTGTGGATCATAACAAACTGTGGCTGACTCTGAGAAGAATGGGAATCCCAGAATACTTGATCGTTCTAATGAGAAACCTATACTTGGACCAAAAGGCAGTCGTCAGAACAGAGCAGGGAAACACTGCATGGTTCAAAATTGGGAAGGGCGTGTGCCAGGGATGTGTCCTGTCTCCATACATTTTCAACCAGTATGCAGAGCAGATTATCTGGGAGGCTGGGCTCTATGAGGAGGAATGTGGGGTCAAGATTGAAGGAAGATCTGTTAACAATCTGTGATATGCAGATGACACAACCTTCTTGCTGAAAGTGAGGAGGACCTGAAGCACTTGCTGCAGAGGGTCAAGGACTGCAACCTCCAATATTGATTGAGGCTCAATGTCCAGGAGACAAAGATTCTCACCACTGGACCAATTGGCAGCATCAGGATGGATGGTGAAGAGACTGAGATTGTTTACAGCTTTACTTTGCTTGGCTCCACAGTCAACACTCTCAGCACCAGTAGGTAGGAAATTAAAAGATGTATTGCGATGGGAAAGTCTGCTGTTAGGGACCTCTCCAAAGTACTGAAGAGCAGTGGTGTCTCTCTTGAGACTTAAGGTGGGTCTGATACAGGCCATGGTCTTTGCAGTCACTTGTTATGCATCAAAGAGTTGGACAATGACTAAGGAGGATAGAAGGAGAATTGATGCCTTTGAGCTGTGGTGCTGGAGAAGAGTATTGAGGGTACCATGGACTGCTAGGAAAACAAACAGATTCATCTTGGAAAGGGTTAAACTGGGCAGCTCCTTGGAGGCAAGGATTCTGAGGCTCCATCTAACATATTTTGGACATGTTGTAAGGAGGGACCGGTCCTTGGAGAAGGATATCATGCTTGGTGGGGTGGAGTGACAGCGCAGGAGGGGAAGACCCTCTATGAGGCGGATTGATTCAGTGACTGGGGTAATAGGTATGGGCGTATTTGAGACGGTGCGATTGGCACAGGATAGAGCAGAGTTTATTGCTGTTGTACATAGGGTTGCTATGAGTTGCAAACTACTTAACTGGCACATAACAACAGCAATAATTACAATTCTTCTGTACACAGCTCATTGACTTTTTACGTAGTATATGTATCCTGTGATCAGAAAGATACTTGTAGTACACAAAGAATAATTAGACAAAAGTTTCTAAACCCAATTTTTTTATTGGTTTGCATGCAAATTTATATACATTGTATTTTGTACATGCACATCGTGTTTTATACATCTTTCCTTTGCATTGTGTTTCACTGTAAAAAGAGCAAAGGCCATGTGGGGACTGCCACCTGTCCTTTACCAACTTCACAAAGGAAAACTATTTGTCAACAGATCAATAGCACAAAACTAATTCCCATGAGGTCAGACATGTTCCCTGTGTTCCCATACCTCTTTTATTATCTCAGTACCAATCTTACTGCTTTTCTGGGTCCAAAATCTGATGAGATAGCTCACAGCTGCACAGAACCATATTAGGGAAGTTAAAAGGTTAGAATCCAGGTTAGTAGCAGGAAAGTCAGAATGGCTTTTGAAATGTGCTCACAGGTACCTCAGCTTCATAGCTTTAGGCCAGTGTTACAAAGTTTTCAGTCCTGTGAATTATGACCCCACCTCTACCCCCAGGTGTCCAACAAACTTTGGCAAAGGCTTTTAGCTCTGATTGCAGTGGTGTAGCATTCCCAAGGTTTTATCTCACATCATGTCTCTGGGTCAGCCATGACTGCTGCTGCTGTAGATGTAATTGAAGAAAGAATATCTGGTCCCATGGGTGTCCTGGTTCTTTCACTGCTTCTTCGCTGGAGCAGGGAATGTCTAATTCTTCTGCTGCTGGATTGCTCAATTTAATGATGAAACTAGCCAATCCCCATGTGAATTGGTAGATAGCCAGTCCCCTTGTGGATATGCTAACATGGCACACTCACATATTCCCGCTCAAGTTATGTCTCAGAAAATCATATTGAATGATAAACTCCATATTCAGCAATCATTCATATGCATTGTATTTTATTATTAGCCGTTCTTTTCAAATCCCCTCTGGATCTTTCCTATTCATTTACACCCTCACCCCCATCTGCTCACTAAACTCTGCTATCCTCATGTTTTTCACTTTTCTCTTTTCTTTTTACCCTTTCTCCTTCCTCTTTTGGATGTTTATACACATCCAACTCAGCCTTCTGTTTTTACAATAATGGTCTTATGCAGTTTTTACTTGTTCTTATGAGATTGAATTATTTCACTTAGCATGATACTCTCTAAACACTTCCATGTTATATAGAATTTTATGAAATTTTTGTTTCTTAGTGCTGCATAGTATTCCATTGTGTGAATGTACCACAGTTTCTCAGTCTATGCCTGTGTGCTCTTTCCATTTTCTTGTAATTGTGAATAATGCTGATATGAACATGTTGTTGTTATGTGCTGTCAAATCACCTGCAACTCATGGCAACAACAGCCCTAAACCCTGCTCTATCCCTTGCCAATCTTACTGTCTCTGACACACCTGTTCCCATTACCCCAGTAACTGAATCAGTCCATCTCATTGAGGGTCTTCTTTTCCTGTGCTCTCCCTCCACTCTCCCAGGTATAATGTCCGTCTCCAAGAACTGATCTCTCCTTGCAACATGTCTACAGTATGTCAAACGAAGCTTCAGAATCCTTGCCTCCCAGGAACAGCCCAGCTTCACCCTCTCCAGAACGAACTTGTTTGTTCTCCTAGCAGTCTATGGTGTTTTCAATACCCTTCTCCAAAACCACAGCTCAAAGGCATAAGCTCTCCTGTCATTCCTAGTCATTGCCCAGCTCTCTGATGCATAGCAAGTAATTTCAAAGACCGTGGCCTTTATCAGGAGCACCTTAGTCTCCAGACTGACATAATTGCTCTTCAGCTCTTTGGAGAAGTCTCTGACAGCAGACTTTCCCAATGCAATTGGTATTTTAATTTCCTGCTGATACCAAGAGTGTTGATTGTAGAGCCAAGCAAACTGAAGGTGTCTATAATCTCAATCTCTTCACCATCTATCTTGATGCTGCCAGTCGGCCCAGTGGTGAGAATCTTTGTTGTACATATTTCTGTTCATGGCTCAGTTTTCATTTCCTTAGGGTATATTCTTAGCAATGGAATAGCTGAGTCAAATGGGATTTCTATGTTCAGCTTTTTGAGGAAATGCCAAATGGCCTTCCAGAGTGAGTGTGCCATTTTACAGTTCCACCAGCAGTGCGTAAGTGTTCTAATTTCTCTACATCCTCTCCAGCATTTGTTGTTGCTGTCCTGTTAAACTTTGCTATTGCTACTTTGCTAACAGGTTATCATTGTTGTTTTCATTTGCATCTCTTGGATTGCCAGTGATTTTAAGTATTTCTTCATGTGTCTGTTGATTATCTGAATTTCTTTCTTTGTGAAGAGTCTTTTGCCCATTTTGTTGTTGGGTTACCAGTCTTTTTCTTGTGGAGGCCCAAAAGTATTCTGTAAACTTATTATGAGACCCTTATCTGACATGGAATTACCCAATTTTTTTCTCAGCCAATAGGTTTTCTTTTCACTAATTGGGAAACATTTTTGATGCACATAGGGATTTAATCTTTAGTATGTCCCAGTCATTGATGTTACCCTGTCCTGGTTGTACATTTCTGGCTGTATTGCCAGCCTTTTAATACCATAGACTAGACCTTCTAAGTTTGGTCCCTCTTTATCTCTTGATCTTTATTATTTTTGGCTAAATCATTCTTCAGAAATTATTACTACAATTATTTTTTTTTTAAATCTATCCATGCTATTGTATGTCTCACCAGTTCATTCCTGATATTTTCTGATGAGCAGTAATCATAGTTTACTCAATCCCTAGTTTGGATGGCTTCCTTGCTTCCAAATCACTACAGTAGAGAATGATACAATGAACATCCTTATGTAAGTCCTTTTCTGGAATTAAACATAATGTTTTCTGGGTTTACTCCTAGAAATGGGATTCCCAGACCAAAGGCAAAGATATACACAATACTTTCAGATTGATTTCCATAAGAGCTGCCTTTTCTAAACTCTCATTAGCAATAGGTGAGGGTGTCTCTCTCTTCTCATCAACTTGTGTTAACTTGTATTTCTTATTTTTGTCAATTAGTAGACGTAAAGTGGTATGTCATTATAATTTCATTGTCATTCTCTGATTACTAGGAAAGTTAATGAACTTCTTACATTTCTTGATCATTTGTTTCTCTTTTTATGACTAACCAGTTTGTACCTTTTGCTCATTTACTTTTTGGGATACTTACAGGATTATTTAAGTGAATGTAAATATTTCTTTTATAAGAAATATTCTGAGGTTTGAACCATTGACTGTAAGACAATTTTGACTTCTCAGCAAGGAGTATTTTCATTTTCATGTTGATTAATCACTTTATTTTCATTCTGCAGATGCTAGTTATCTTCATGTTGCTTTTAATTTAAAAAGCATTGTTATGTGTCATCACATCACCTACAGCTCATAGCGACCCTATGTACAACAGCTTTGAAGCCTTCCCTGTCCTGAGTCATACTCATTGACTCTGACACACCAACCCCCATTGCCCAACTCACTATATCAATCCGTCTCATCCTGGGTCTTCCTCTCCTGTGCTGTCCCTACACCCTTTTGAGCATACTGTCCTTCTCAAGGACCAGTCTATCTTGGCCACATGCCCAAAGTAAGTGAGATGGAGCTTCAAAATCCTAGCCTCCAAGGAGAAACTTGGTTTTATCCACTTCAAGACAGACCTAATTATTTGCTTGGCCGTCCATGATTTCTTCAAGACTCTTCTCCAGCACGACAGCTCAGAGGTATCAATTCATCTTCTGTCATCCTTAGTCATTATTCAGCTCTCTGATGCATACCAAGTAATTGCAAAGACAATGGACTGGATTATGTGCACCTCTTGTCTCTAGACTGATATCATTGCTTCTCGGTGTTCTGAAAAGGTCCCTAACAGCAGATTTTCCTAATGCAATGCATCTTTAGATTTCCTGACTGCTGGTTCCAGGAGTATTGATTGTGGAACCTAACAAGCTGTAACTGTTAACAACCTCAAATATTCTCCATCTATAATGGTGCTACCAATTGGCCTAGTGGTGACAATCTTAGTCTTCCTGATGTTGAGCTTCAGTTAATATTGAAGACTATAGTCCTTGACCTGCTTCAGCAAGCGCTGAACAGAAGATTCCAAAAGGCTGCTCGGAATGACAAAGCAAAATACTACAATGAAATGTGCGAGGAACTAGAGTCAGAAAATCAAAAGG
>NW_006399758.1:915854-935721 GCF_000299155.1 Elephantulus edwardii | reverse complement strand
GCGGTGCGGTTGGTGCAGGATAGAGCAGGGTTTAGAGCTGTTGTGCATAGGGTCGCTATGAGTTGGAAACGACTCAATGGCACATAACAACAACAACAACAGATTCAGCAAGCAAAGTTGTGTCACCTAGATAACGTAGGTTATTGATGAGTCCTTTTCCAATCCTAATGCCACATTCCTCCTCATAAAGCCCAGCCTCCTGAATGCTCTGTTCTGCATACAGATTGAAAATGTATAAGAGCTGCAAAAATGCTTTCAGATTTAAAAGGTATAAGAGCTGCAAAAATGCTTTCAAAGTTCTAACAAAGTTCCTTTTTGTCTTTAGTCCAGATGTGAGAGCATTCCTTCAAATGGATAGTCCAAAACATCAGTCAGATCCATCTGAAGATGAGGATGAAAGAAGTACTCACAAGGTAGTGAAAACAAAGTGTGTTTTTAAAAAACAAAACAGAACAGAAAAAAATACCATTCTCCAAAAATGAAATCAATAGAAACTTTAGGATGTAATTCACACCAAATGAGATTGTATTCCATAGTAAATTTTATACTCTGCAAAAAACAGAATAAATGTGAACACTTCTTACTAATTTCTGTTTCATATGAAATTTTTTAAATATTTATTTTTGTAATAAAAAATGCTGGGCAGAGTGGAGGGACAGCGCAGGAGGGGAAGACCCTCTATGAGGTGGATTGATTCAGTGACTGGGGTAATCGGGATGGGTGTGTCAGAGGCAATGAGATTGGCACAGGATAGAGCAGGGTTTAGGGCTGTTGTACATAGGGTCGCTATGAGTCGCAAATGACTCGATGGCACATAACAACAACAACAACAACAATAAAAAAATAACGTGATAAAAGGAAATAGTAGTAAAGAGATTATCTATATTGCTACCACTCAAGCTAGTAATTGTTGCTACCTTAGTCATTTTTTTCTATTCTTCTTTAATTAAATGTGTTTTGAAAACTATCCAGATCTTTATTATCTAGCATATACAATTTAGATCCTTTCTTATATTTCCATCTTTCTTAATTTTTAGCTATGCTATAGTCTTTTTTTTTTTTTTTTATGCTATAGTCTTTGTTATCAATTCAGTCCTTGAAAGTATTGCTTTGGATTTTAATCATGGTTTTTAAAGTGGAAGAAATTAGGTCCTTGTAGATCACCAAGATGATTTGACGACTTGTTAATAACAGAGATAAAGTTAATGGAGTCTTTGTGGGATGGAAGTATGCAAAGAACGGAAATTCTACTCTATTAAGAGCTCTACTGAGAGGACTGGTCAGATCTGCCCTTCTATGTGGCAGCAGCAGTTTGCTTCGTCTCAGCAATCTGAGAATAGTTTTGAGTGCCCTAAGTTACTACTTTATAGAAAACATTTATATTTTCATATATATTATAATGAATTCCTAAAGATCAGGTCAGTTGTGCACAGTATGCTCTCTGTAAGTATAGTAAAATGTAAAGTTGGACTAATTTTGAGGAAGAACAGAATACATTAGTAAAAACCAAGTTAATTTAAGATCAATTTGTTAGCTTCAAGTACATTATACAATTTGATGTTTTAATACCTGGAAAGGGTCAAACTGGGCTGCTCCTTGGAGGCAAGGATACTAAGGCTCTGTCTAACATACTTTGGACATGTTGCAAGGAGGGACAGGTCCTTGGAGAGGGACATCATGTTTGGTAGGGTGGAGGGACAGCGCAGAAGGGGAAGGCCCGCTATGAGGTGGATTGATTCAGTGACTGGGGTAATTGGGATGGGTGTGTCGGAGACGGTGCGATTGGCATGGGACAGAGCAGAGTTTAGGCATGTTGTACATAGGGTCACTATGAGTTGCAAGCGACTCGATGGCACCTAACGACAACAACAATACAGATATATGTAAACTGTTGACTTTGTAGGGAATATAGAGATGAATGAGATGAATAATACCTTCTGGGAAAAGATACTAGGAATTAGCACCTTTTTATAGGATAAGAAATCTTATCCTGTCAAAGGCTTATCATTCAAAATTCCTTTCCTTAGCTAATGATTAACTGTTTATTTTGTACTGAAGAATTTATGGTATGAAAGAGAGAGGAGTAGGGTAGGATAAAGGCTCCTGGGACCTGAATGGGACTCTCTTTTTTGGGAAGCCTGCTTTCCAGCTGCACTGTGACTGATAGTCTACAACTCTCACCAGTCTCTGCAAAACCAGCTTGCATACTTACAGACACAGGAGTTGTTCTCTTGATGAGCCTGAGTCTCTGGGAGACCTTCCAGCAATAACCAAACGCAAAGGACATAAAGTGAGAGAACTGAATGAAGGAGGGCCTGTTGATGTCAGAAGTAATGGATTTATACAGTAAATAAAACATTTGGTGCACTGTTGACTCTGTTCTTCTTGTAACTGGTCTGCTACTAATTTAGAAGCATGAGTTATGAATATGGTTACCTTTTTCCTAGGAAGTGATAAATCATGTATACAATTTGCATTTTTCTGATTGATTTTCCACATATATATTTTTAATTAAAAAAATATTTTCTTCTAAATTAAGAATCCAAATGAAACTCACTGCCCTCAAGTCAATTCTCACTCACAGTGAACTGATAGGACCAAAGAGATGTGCCTGACAGGGTTTCCAAGGCTATAACATTTTGCAGAGTCAGACTGCTACATTATCTCCCTGTGAAGGGCTGATTAGTCAAACAGTTGACTTTTTGTTGCATGTAGTCAAGTGAATTAACCTGTGTCACAGGGCTGCTTCTAATCTATTATCAGGGAATAAGCGCTTGCTGCAGAAGGTCAAGGACTGCAGTCTTCAATATGGATTGAAGCTCACTATCAAGAAAACAAAGATTCTCACCACCGGGCCAACTGGCAGCATCAGTATGGATGGTGAAGAAACTGAGATAGTTAACAGTTTTCATTTACTTGGTTCTACAGTCAGCACTCTTGGTAACAGCAGCCAGGAAATCAGGAGACGAATTGCACTGGGAAAGTCAGCTGTGAGGACCTCTTTAGAGTACTGAAGTGCAACAACGTCAGGCTAGAGGCTAAGGTGCGCCTGATCCAGGCTATCGTCTTTGCAGTTACGTGCTATGCATTGGAGAGTTGGACAGTGAATAGGGATGATAGAAAGAGAATTGATGCCTTTGAGTTGTGGTGCTGGAGAAATGTGTTGAATATACCATGGTCTGCTAGGAGAACAAACAGGTTTGTCCTGGAGAGGGTGAAGCCAGAATGTTCCCTGGAGTCAAGGATTCTGAAGCTTCGTCTGACATACTTTGGGCATGTTGCAAGGACGGACTGGTCCTTAAAGAGGGACATCATGTTTGGGAGAGTGGAGGGATGGCACAGGAGAGGAAGACCTTTGATGAGATGGATCGAATCTGTGACTGGAGTGGTGTTTGAGACAGCGAGGTTGGCACAGGATAGAGCGGCGTTTAGGGCTCTTATACATAGGGTCGTGATGCGTAGCAAACGACTCAATGTCACATAACAACACAACAAACAACAATTTACTTTTTTGAGTGTTGGAAGAGAAAACACTTATCTAAAAGTCTACCAACCAGCTTAGGAAGCGCAATTGGAATAAACCCCATTCCTCTTATTTTTTTCTTGCTTTAGAAATACTTTTGTATTCCTTCTAATTAGAGTTTTTGAGGTGGTACAAACAGTTACACACTTGACAACCAGCTGAAAGGTTGACAGTTTGAAACTACCCACCGGTATCTATAGATCTGCTTCCTCATTGGGGTCGCAACCAATCAAAAATGACTTGATGACAACCAGTAGCAACAGTGACAGCGAGTATAAAAATAAAGTGAAGACCTACTGATCGCTTTTATTATATCCTGCTTTAATAAGCTTTTGTTACTTGACAATTTGAAAAACCGTTTTGAACCAGTATTAAAAATGTGAAAGTGATTGCTCTTAAATTGTTTCAACACCTTAAACAATGTTAGTCAGGAGACTAAGATTTGCCTGATTTAGGTCATGGTGTTCGCAATTAGTTGTTCTGCATCAGAGAGCTGGACAGTGGCTAGAGTTGACAGAAGAATTGATGTCTTTAAGTTGTGGTGCTGAAGAGGAGTATTAAACACACTATGGAATGCTAAATTAAAAAACAAGTTTATCCTGGAGAGAGTGAAACCATGCTGCTCCTTGGAAGCAAGGATTTTGAAGCTTTGACTCAAATATTTTGCAGTTTGTGGCCAGCAGGGACCAGTGTGTGGAGGACATCATGTTTGGAGAAGTAGAGAGATAGTGCAGGAGAGGAAGATCTTGGGTGAGATGGATTAACACAGTCACTAGAGTAAGGAGGGTAGGGTTATCAGAAACAGTGAGGCTAGCTCAGAATAAGGCAAGGTTGAGAGCTGTTGTACTTAGAGTCGCTATGAGTCACAGGTGACTCAATAGCACCTAACATCAAAAAACTATTTCAAGGAACTGTCCAAATTTATTTATTTGCCAACTTTGGGGTTCATGTCTTACATTGTTTTGTAATAATGATTTTGAAATTTATAATTTTTAAATGACTATATATTATATATTTTCAAACAAGGCAGTAGGCTTATTAAAGAATAGGATCTTAGTTTTTTTAACAGTAATGAACTAAATATCATTACATAGTTATACATTATGTACTTTATTATCTTGAAAGCATTTATTCACTGATAATTTTTAAATCTCTATAGGAATGGTATTATTTTGTTTTAATTTCCTATCCAAACAGCTACACTCTACCTCACAGAACATCAACCTGGGACCATCTGGAAATCCTCAGTAAGTTTAAGTTGTTTTAAAATGCTCTTTAACTGAGACCTCTGGTGGCCTAGTGGCAAGAATCTGCACTGCAATCCCAGAGGTATGTGGTTTGAATCCACCAGATGCTCTGCTGGAGGAGGGGCAATCTCCTCTTGTACGAGTTAGATCCGATTTGATGGTACACAAAAAATAATAAATTTTTTTTTAAAGTTCTTTAACTAATGTTAAGCTATTTTGGCAGAAGTTGGATGGAGCTGGGGCTGTGGTCCTAATTATGCATATTTAACTAGAAGCCTAAGAAATACTGCTAATTAGTTAGAGTGAGCATGGTATTCTCATATGCTTGCTTAGTTTTTTATTCTATCTTTTCATTGCTGTGAGAAGCTGGCTGTCATTTGTTTTGATTTTATATTTCTAATCAGGAGCTTCAGTTGGTGTGGTTTATACCATGTAGCACTGTTAACCGAAAGGTAGAGAGAGCATCTCTGGCAGCTCAGATCCTTTGGAAGAAATATGGCAGTCACTTCAGTGGGAGTAAGATGGGCAGTTTCTTCCCATTCAGATTTATATCCACAGAAACCCGATGGAGGGTTACTTTAAGTTCACAGTCAACTTGACAGCAATTAGTTGAAGTGGGAATTTTGAATCTATGAGTTAATTGGGTTCTTCTGATTTTACCACTGTCTTGAGGCTTCTGTATATAGAAAATCAGTAGATCATATTTCCCAAAAGACCATTAGCCCTGTGAGATGCTCTGTGAAAAAAAGTACTTATGTATGTATAATTTTCTTGGTGCTCAATGTTGCTAGTGAAGCCCATTTGATTTCTGTTTGTTGTAGAGGACTCATGATGATGGACACTAGACTATAGTGGTAAGAATCAGGTGCTGTCTCAAAGGCACACAGTTCAGATCTACCTGCTGCTCTGCAGAAGCGTGGGCAGTCTCCTCCAGTGTAAATCCCTGCCTCTGCAAACCTGCCAGAGCGTCAACTAAGAGTCTCTTTGACTCTGTGGTAAACAAAAACAAATTTGCATATCTACGCTTCCATATTAATTGGATCACAGACCATATTCTTTATTCTTAACAATTTAAAGAACCTAGCTCCTCAAAATGCTGAAGATTGCCAGAGGCAGATGAACACTCCATCTTGAGTGTCAAATGCTAGAATTAATTAAAAGTAAACCCCCAATCACTGAATACAACAAAGTACCTCCAGCCTACTTGGCCTCTTGGCTCAGTGTGAAGCAATGTCTTGACTTATTAGTAGTGATAATGACCACGGGTTGGAGGAAGAACATAGTGTTACTCTTCCTCATGTATAGTGATCCTGACAAGCATATTAGGTTGATGCTAAAAAAATCTGTCTTTTTTGTTTTATTTTTTAATTTTGTACATTCAATGATTTATTCATAGTAAATACTTTTTTGAGTTTTTTAAAAATTAATTTTAATAAACATTTACAGAGATTTTGGATTTCCATTCATTCATTGCTGCACTTTTCTCCCTGCCCACCCCTCCCCAAAAAAATCTGTCTTTTTATCACTGTGCTTTCCTTTCCCTTTTTATTGAGTCTGCTTTAGGAGTAAGTATAAGAGACAGTAGAATTGGACCAAGGTCTAGCTCTTCAGGTACATTTTGACATGAGGTCAGAGAGGAACCAGTAACACAAACTGAGCAAGAGTAGTCCTTAAGTTAAGAGGAAAGCTAAGAACTAGATGCTTGTCCCACACTTAGAGGAAGAAAGTGTTTCAAAAGAACGAATAGAATTAACTCAGATGCTGTAGTCGATCAGGAAGGACCTGCAGGTCAGGGAGGATCAGGGCTGAGACTTGAGCATAGTATTTAATGATGTAGTAGTCATCTTTGACCTCTCTGAGCAGTTCCTTTGGTGTAACAGCCTGACTAGACAAAGGTCAAATGAAGAAATCGAGGAGAGGAGAGTATCGACAACTTAATTGAGAAGCTTTGCTGCAAAAAAAAAAAAAAAAAATTAGTGTTAACTGGCAGAGAAGCTTCCTTATGAAGTCCCTTTTCTTCATTTATAATATTGGCCAGGCAGCATAGTTTGGCAGGCAGTGTAGGATGGAAATTTGCCTTTAAATAGAGTTATCATGAACGATAGTAATGAGACCTTAGGTTGGTAGTCTATTTCCTGTATTTGAGATATTTGTTATGTTTTTTTCACTCTTACGTGTGGAATTTTTTATTTAACTATTTTAGTATCTTAGCATGTCATTAAAGAACTATATAATCAAAAGATCAGGTTTATGGAGATAAAAGGCATAAAAATCTCTTGAAGTGGTTAGCTCATTAGTGTTTACCTAGCCCAGGTATTATAGGGATACCTCATTTTATAAGTACTTTGCAAAGATGCTTTTTTAAAAGGTTTTTGGTCAGTCGTCATGTCTTGGCATCATTTCCTGACAGCTCACTTCATGTCTCTTTTGATAATTCATACAGTTTTGCAGACTTTTTGATAATGCTACTCCACTGTCATGGAGTCAGTTCCAACTCACAGGGGCCCTCCATTAGGTTTCTGAGGCTGTAAATCTTTTCAGGAAGAGGCACCCTGTGGATAGATTTTGAATTTAAATAGCTGACCTGTCACTTAGTAGTCAGTAATGTTAACATGTCGCACAACCATGACTCCAATGATCTAATGAAATAAGTATATAGAATTTTAAAATAAAGCCAGTATAGTAGAATGCTCTTTAGAACTGAGAAAGCCAGAGTATTATTATCAAGAAGGATCAATCCCTGGAGAAAAACATCTACAAGATGGAGTGACAGAGTGTCCCTACAATGGACATGATTGCCACGGGACTCAGCAGGGCTTTGTGCTGTTGCACAGCACAGCAAGCTTATGTGTATTTTTCAGTCACTCATTAGCAGGATTCGTAAGAATTTTAAATGAAGTTATATAATGTTTTATCTAATCAGAATCAAGGTAAAATTACTACATATTACTATTTTATATTAATGATGAGCCAGTTGGAGAACTAAAGTATTTACACTCAAGCGTTCTGAATTCAATGTTTTCTTATTACCATAGTCTGAAGTTTATCAGGAGCTCTGGTGGTGTAGTCCATTGGGAATTGCACTGCAAACTCAAAGGCCATGCCTCCCTGGCAATTTGAATTGACCTGTTGCTTTGCAAGAGAAATGTGAACAGTTTCCTCCCGTTTGATTTACAATCTCTAAAAGCCCAGTATAGAGCCAACTCAATGGTAATGAGTGAGCAAGATAAAATTTATGTACTGCAGCCTAGTTTTAGGGAGTCCTGGTGGCAAGAAGCTGTGCTGCACTTCTGATGGCACACAGTTTGAATCCACCAACTGCTCCAAAGGAGAAGGTTGAGCAAGGTTCCACCAATGTGGTGACTGCCTCTGAAAACTTGCCGGAGGGTTTGACTGGGACCACAATAGATGGTTTTAGATAAAATGGGGGGAAATTGCAGGACAAAACTCAATATCTTCGAGAAGTAAAACTCAACTTTCTGGCCTGGCAGAGATTTGGTGGCAGAGATTTTAGTGGTAAGAAGCTGCACTGCAATTCCAAAGGCAAGTGGTTCAAATCCACCAGCTGCTCGATGAAAGAAAGATGGCAGTGCCTCTGAAAACCCTTCGAAGAGTCAGCTATGATTTGATTCTGACTCAATGGCATACAACAGTGATAACAATAATATAGGCTATTGCACTGAGATACCTTTTAAACTTGGAATTTAAGCACTTCTCAGTGGTCTTGTTTTTTAGCTAAATAACAGATTGGCTCAAAATCTTAACTATAATCCCTGAGTTCTGTGCTCCTTTTGTATATTTGAAATGATAAAAATAAACCAGCAATAATCATTGATCTGAGATCATATGATCAACAAAAGAATGGGACTGGTAAGCAAGAACAGAAACTGGACGGAAATAATAAGAATGTCGATCTAATGTGGAAAGGGTTGTCAATACTACTGTACAGTATGTGTAGAAATTGTCAAATGGAAGCCTAATTTCCTTTGTAAACTTCCACCAATTTTTTAAAAACATTAAAATACAAGTATTAAGAAATATTTAAAAGTTGGCATCCTTCTGATGCCTATGAAGCTAATTATTGTTTTTGTTCATTTATTTCAGTGCCAAACCAACAGACTTTGATTTCTTAAAAGTTATTGGAAAAGGCAGCTTTGGCAAGGTAAGAGTGTTTTTATTCTCTGCTAAAGAACTGAGTTCTTATGGAATGCATGCTTTATGTATTTGTATCCACAGAGCTTGTTTTTATGCAGAATATGGAGTTAAGATGCTTTCCCTACTCTTGAGCATTAACAGAATGATTAGGGATCTAAAGCATTTACTCAGATTTGAAAAGAAAAGTTGTTTATTCAACAGGGCTTATTGATTACCTGTTATGTGGAGGATGAGGCTTGGTAGCATAATGGTCTAAGTGTTTCACTGCAAGAAATGGTTGGAGATTTGAATCAACCAGTGTCTCTGTAGGAAACAGATGAATCAGTCGGTGCCTGTGAATGTTTATAACCTCAGATGACCTGTGAGGAAGTTTTGCTCTCTCCTGTAAGATAGCTGTGAGACAGAGCAGCCCAATAATGATGAGGTGGTTCTTTTGATTTTTGGATTATGTGGCAAGCACCTTGCTGGTCCCAGGGTAAATAACATTATACCCGACTTGCATGGTTACTGCTTGTGTATTCTTAGAAACTAGTAAGAAATAATCAATTAAAAATATACAGCCAAAAAAGATTTGAAATCCTGGTGTATACCATATGAATGAACTTTGAAATTATTATGCTGAGCAAATGTAACTCAGTTTCACAAAGGACAAATATGATGTCATCTCACTGATAGGAAATAAGCGAATACATAGTGAACCACTGAGTTTATATTAATGATTGTGGAAGACTTTTTTTAAGATATTACACAACTTGAGGAAAGTAAACACTATCAATGAATTATACCTGTAGAAATGCTGAGTTGGCATAGATTATTTGTTCTGGTTTATTTTTACTGTGAAAAAACATTTATTATTTATATGTTATATATCTTAAATATGTTGTATCTTTTAGTCAGAATTGACCCATAGCCGACTTTCTGGTGGGTTTTCAGAGGCAGTTAACCACACTGGAGAAGGTTGCCCATGGAGCTGCTGATGGATTTGAACTGAATATCTTTGGGTTGCCAGCTCTACTTCTTAACCACTAGGCTGGCAGAGCTCCCCAAGTGTGCTATGCTGGGAATGGAAGGAGAAGGACAGTGCACAGCCTGCATTGATTGATAGAAGCCATGCTGGCATAAACCACAGCCACATTTAGAACAGCACACTTCCCCTATACTCTGTTGTGCAGTTGTTGGGCATCTTGGTTTTGGCAGTGATCATCTCTGGCAGAATAACTGTCCACATCGGACATCTTGCCTCCACCTGTCACAATAATGACAAGAACACCATTCTAGTGCAAGCTCACCTCATTATACCCACAAGGTCATTCCCATTTTCCTCTTATCTTTTCTCTTTTTCTCATTTCCGTCCCCTATTTGGAGCTTTTTATTTTTATATTTTTCTTCCCCCTTTTCTTCTTCTCTTTGACTTTACCCCTTCCCCTTAATTCTCCTTCCTTTTTTACCCCTCTTATGTGTTTTGTTTGTTTCTTATTTCACTGTCCATTCTTGAGTCATTCTCTCTTCCTTTCTCCTTGCTATATTTCTCTTTTCCTTTGTTCCACCTAACAACAGTATCTGCTTCATCCAACAAACATACTCCTCCTGAAACTTTACCCATTGGGTAAAATAAAGACTGTCTCATGCTCTACCTGATCCTCAACATACTGCAACCAGTAGGTAGTCCTCAACAGCTCTACATGAACAGCTAATATAGACTTGCTCACACACACTTCTTTTCTGTATCACACCCACGAGAGACAGGAAGTGACAGATTAAGAATTGATAAATTGGCAAATTATGTAGCACATTCACATAAATCAAAAGAAAAGAATACAAGGACACCACCACCACAATTCAGAGACAATAGATAGCTTCAGACCTCTCAAAAAAATAACAAGATGACACAGACAGGTGACCAAATAGAGAACCAGAAAGTTACTCACAGGGGGAGATATTACTAAAACTTCTGAATACGTAAAAAGAATAAATTAAAGTACTTTCATTAAGTTGAGTTCAAGGAAACCATTAACAAAATCAAGAAAAACATAAACTGTAGAAGATTTCATCTAAGCAATACAAGGCCGAAAAGATAAAATAAATGGAAAATTAAAAGCTGTTCAAAACTAAAAGGGGTGGGTCAAGACACATGTGTCAAGAGCAGGGACAACATTGAATCTATTGGTTATTTTTACACTTGGGAAATACTTTTTTTTTCTATAATTATATTTTATTAATTTTCATAAACATTTACAGAGATTTTGGGTTTCCATTCATTCATTGTTGCACTATTCTCTCTACCCTCCTCCCAGTTTGTTCTTGTCCAAATGCCACAGTGCTTGTCAAAGCCAGTTCTGATTAATCTTCTTTGTTTGTGTGTCCTTTGCCATTCCCTATCACTCCTCCCTGAGAGAGACTTCACCCTGAGTCATAAGGAAAAGGGGATGGTGTATTCTCTTAGCTACTTCCTGCTGAAAAGGGACGCTGTGGGTTTCAGGGTGAAGATCTTCTCTCACTACTCTAAAGGGCCCCTTTGGCAGTAGGAAACACATAGACTACTATGGAGATTGATTTTGGAATTTAGATGCACTCTTATTGATTGTGCTTGGCCGTACATGTTCATATCATTGAAGATGTATCATGGGGGTGTTGCAACCTAGAAGACACAAATTTGACTAACAAGTTATAAGTACATGAGTCAAAAATTATGGAATAGTAAAAGAAAAGATTCTTTCATTGTTTTACAAACCCTCCCCCAGGTCCCCTCCACCATGTAGCCCTTGCTCTAGTCTCCTGGGATGACAGAAATACCTAGTTATATATCTCTTTTAAACATTTTCTCCCTCCTCTGTTTCAGTGTAGTATACATTATTGAACCCATCTTACTCAGTCTCTCCCCAACCCCAAGGACAGTCCCATTCTACAACAGTGGCATCATGGGAAATATCTTTAATCTGCTCTTTTCCATAAAATGCTTGTCTGTCAGATAATATTCTGAATCTGACCATTCGAATTAAGACAGAACAGGAAGAAGGATTTGCCTTCCACTTCTGAAATAGCAGGCCTTTGAAAACCCTGTGTACAATAGGGCTAGAAGTTAACATATAGAAGGAGGAACATCTATTAGCAGATACTAATGACTGGAACATGGAATGTGAGAACCATGAATGTAGGAAAATTGGATATTGTTAAGAAACAAATGGAACGCATAAATATTGACATACGAGGTATTGGTGAAATGAGATGGTCTGGCATGGGGCATTTTGAGTCAGATGGTCTACTATGTTGTAGACAAAAAGTGCTTTCATAGATAAAAAAGTCATTTCTAGATCCGTCTTGAAATACAGTGTTGTGACTGACAGGATAATATCCATACACATACAAGGAAGTCCAGGGAATACCACCATCATTCAAATATATGCACCAACAACCAGAGCCAAAGAGGAGGAAACAGAAGATTTCTACCAACTTTTACAGTCAGAGATTGATTGAACATGCAGTCAAGATGCATTAATAATAATGGGTGACTAGAATACAAACGTTGGGAACAGAGAAGGATCAGTAGTTGGAAAACATGGACTTGGTGACAGATAAGAAGCTGGAGTGAGAATGATGAAATTTTGCACAATCAATGACTTATTGCAAATACATTTTATAAGAAACATAAACACAGGCTATATACATGGATTTTGCCTGATGGTATGCATAGGAATCAGATCGATTACCTCTTTGGGGAAAATCACTGGAGCTCAGTATCAGCTGTGAAAACTAGGCCAGGTGCTGATTGTGGAACAGTCCACTCATATGCAAGTTCAAGCTGAAGCTGAGGAAAATTAAATCAAATTAACAGGAACCAAAATTTGACTTTGAGTCTATCCTGCCTGGATTTCAAAACCATATCAGGATCAGGTTTGAGGCCTTGAACAGTAATGAGTGAAGACCAGATGAGTTGCCAGAGGATATCAGGAATATCATCCAGATCAAAACAACTATGAGATACCATCTCATCCCAGTCAGAATTGCAAAATTTAACAGAACAGCTGGTGAGGTTGTGGAGAAACTGGAACCCTTATTCACTGTTGGTGCGAGTGTAAGATGGTTCAACCACTATGGAAGGTGGTATGGTGCTTTCTCAAAAAGTTGCAAATAGAGATACCATTTGACCCAGCAATTCCAATACTGGCAATATACCCCAAAGAGACCATAACTGACATCCAAGCAGATATATGCACACCCATGTGTATCGTGTCTTTGTTCACAATATCAAGGAGTTGGAAACAACCTAAGTGCCCTTCAACAAATGAGTGGATAGAGAAGCTGTGGTATATTCACACAGTGGAATACTATGCTGCATTGAAAAACAAGGAACTCATGCAATATTATTCAAAATGGGTGACCCTGGAGGACATTATGCTGAGTGAAGTATCTCAGTCACAAAAGGACAAATACTGCATGGTGCCACTGTTGTAAAGCAGGAGTGACCTGGGGGTGGGAGGGGACTGAGACTGAAGAGACTGGGTTCAATAATGTATATTGCATTGAAACAGATGAGGGAGAAAACTGTTTAAGAGGGAAAAGTATTAGGTATTTTTGTCGTGACAGGAGTCCAGAATGAAGACTGTATAGTGGAGTGGACCTGGGGGAAGAGGGATTGTAAATCAATGAAAGAATTTTTCTTTTATTTTTCCAAGACCGTAGTTTACTAGGGGTGAGAGAGGGTTGGGAGGAGAGAAAGTGCAACAATGAATGAATGGAAATCCAAAGTCTCTGTAAATTTTCACTGAAATTAATGATAATTTTTTAAAAAGAAAGAAGGAAAAAAAGAATATCATCCAGGAAGAATGCAACAGGTCATTGCAAAGACAGAAGAGGAAGCAAAGACCAAGGTGGATGTCAGAAGAAACTCTGACTATTGCACTAGAGTGCCAAGAAGCCCTAACAAAGGAAAGAAATCAAGATATTAAGGAGTTGAACACAAGATTCCAAAGGGCAGTGTGAGAAGACAAAATATTACAGTGAAATATGCAAGGAGCTGGAGTCAGAAAAAGGGGCGGAACTCCCTCAGTATTTATTAAGCTGAAGGAACTAAAGAACAAATTCAAGCCTCGAGTTGCAGTACTTAAGGATGTTTGGGCAGAATATTAAATGATCCAGGAATCATTAAAAGAAGATGCAAAGAGTATACAGAATCATTGTACCAAGAGGAAGTGGCGGACACAGGAAAATTTCATGAAACAACGCATGAGCAGGTGCCTGTGGGGTGTGGGAGAAATTCAAAACTAGGAAATTTAAATTCAGAATATTAAAAAGAAAACTTGAGAGAATAGATAACTCCAAAGGAACACACAATTAGTGAAATGGAACAAAAAGCATTCAATACTAATATGTTAGTGAAACAGGAACAAAACCAGGATGGAAAAAGCACTGTTATTGTTGTTATGTGCCATTGAGTAGCTTGCGACTCACAGCGACCCTATGTACTACAGCCCTGAAACCTGCTCTATCCTGTGCCAACTTTACTGTCTGTGACACACCTATGCTCATTACCCCAGTCACTGTTATCATTGATGGTCTCCCTCTCTTTCTCTGTCTCCCCACCCTTCAAGCATAATGTCCCTCTCCAAAGACTGGTCCCTCCTTGCAACATGCCCCAAGAATGTGAGATGAAGCTTCAGAATCCTTGCCTCCAAGGAGCAAACAGCCTAGTTTAAACCTCTCAAGGATGAACCTGCTTGTTCTCTGGCAGTCTGTGGTATATTCAACACTCTTCTCCAGCACTACAGCTCAAAAACATCAATTTTCTTTCTGTCATCCCTAGTCTTTGTGCAGCTCTTTGATGCTTAGCAAGCAATTGTGAAGACTATGGCCTGGATCGGGTGCACCTTAGTCTCCACACTGACACCGTTGCTCTTCAGTACTCTGGAGAAAGAATAATATTAAGAAAAATAACTTATGTATTAATGGAATTGAAGACAAAGTATAGTCTTATAATGAAATCTGTAAAGATCTAGAGTTCGTAAACCAGATGAAAAGAGCATACTTAGCATTTCTCAAACTGAAAGAACTGAAGAAAATTTTCAAGCATCAAGTTGCAATATTGAAGAATTTAATGGATAAAATATTTAATAATACAATATTGATGCACACCCATGTTTATCGTGGCTTTGTTAACAATAGCAAAAAGTTGGAAACAACCTAAGTCCCCTTCAACAAATGAGTAGATAGAGAAGCTGTGGTATATTCACGCAATGGAATACTATGCTGCATTGAAAAACAAGGAACTCATGCAATCATTATTCAAAATGGGTGACCCCTGGAGGACATTATACTGAGTGAAATATCTCAGTCACAAAGCGACAAAAACTGCATGGTTCCACTGTTGTAAAACAGGACTAACATCGGGGTTGAGGGGAGACTGAGAAAGATGGTATAAATAATGTACACTGCATTGAAACAGATGAGGGAGAAAACTGTTTAAAAGGAATATGTGATTAGGTATTATTCTGGACAGCAGTCCAGAATGAAGGCTGCATAGTGGAGTAGATCTGAGGGTTGGGGGGAGGGATTGTAAAACAATGGGGGAACTTTTACTTTTCAAAGAGAAAAGTGTACTGGGCAGGGGTTGGACAGGAGAAAATTGCAAAAATGAATGGAAATCCAAAGTCTGTAAATTTTCATTAAAATGAATTAAAAAATGATAAAAAATGTTTAATGACATAGGATGCATCAAAGATGGAAGGACTACAGGTCAGTGTACAAATAAAGATAAGAAAGAAAGAAAAATTGGTCGGCACTGAACAATTTCAGAAAGTAGTAGGTGATGAAGAACCAGTGGTATTGAGGAAAGACGTCCAAGCTGCCCTGAGGCATTGGCAAAAAAGTAAGGCTTCAGGAACTGAGAGAATACCATTTGACCTGGATGTTCTTACTAATCTCTGCCGAAACATATAGAAGACACATACTGGGCCAGTTAACTGGAAGAGATTTGTATTTGATCCCGTTTTCCAAAGAAAAGTGATCCAACAAAGCTCAGAAATTATCAGTTACTATTAATATTATATGCAAATAAAACCTTTCTGAAGATTATTGAAAAACTAGCAACAGTACATTGAAAAAGAACTGCAAGAATTCTAGTTGAATTAAGAAGAGGCCATGTAACGAGATATTATTGTTGATGTCAAGTGGATGTTGTTATTATGTGCCGTCAAGTTGTTTGTGACAACAGCCCTTAAACTCTGCTCTGTCCTGTGCCAATCGCACTGTCTCCAAAATACCCATCCCGATTTTACCCTAGTCACAGAATCAATCCACTTCATGGCGGAAAACAGATAGTACTAAAAAGATATTTACTTGTTTTTATTAATATGCAAAAACATTAAATTATATCATAAATTCACAAAAAATAAATTATGAATAATATTGAAAAGAATGGAAATTCTAAAATACTCAGTTGTGCTTATGAGAAAACTCTAATACATGTTGTTATTGTGAGGTACTGTTGAATTGAGTAAGACATAGCAAACCTATGAGCAACAGGTCTGAACGTACCCTGTCTTATGCATCCTCACCATCTCTGACACATTTAAGTCCGTTGCTGAAATTACTGTGTCAGCCCATCTCATCAAGGGTCTTCCTCTTTTTTGCTGATCTTTACCTTTCAAAGCATGATAGCCCTTTTCATGCCTCTCCTAGCACATGCCCCAAATAGATGAGACAAAATTTAGCCATCCTTGCCTCAAGGAACACTCTGGCTGCACTTTTTCCAAAACATATGTTTGCTTCTTTGGCAGTATATGGGCTATTCATTGCTCTTCTCCAACACTAAAACTCAAAGGCATCAATTCTTCTTCTGTCATCCTTATTCATTGTTCAACTCTCAGATGCATAATAAGTGATTGAAAAATCATGACCTGAAACAGGTGCACCTTAGTCCTCAAACTGACATCATTGCTCATCAGTATTTTGGAGAGACCCCTGACAGCTGATTTGCCTAATGCAATAGAACTCCTGATCTGACTGCTGGTACCAAAGGTGTTGATTGTAAGTCCAAGTAAGATGAAATTGCAGACAATCTTTAAATTTTTTTCTCCATTTATTATGGTGTTGCATATTGGTCCAGTAGTTAAGGATTTTTGTCCTCTTGAAGTTGAGATGTAATCCATATTGAAGGCTGTAGTCTTTGATTCACTTGAAACAAGTGCGGTTGTGTTATCAGTATAGTGCAGATTTTGGGGGATGCCATGTTGTTCTTCATAAAGTCAACCTTGCCAAATTATTTGCTCAGCATACAGATTGAATGGCTATGGATAAAGGATACAACTCTGACATATAACTTTCTTGATTTTAAACCATATGGTGTTCTCATGGCTCTGTTTGGACAACGGCTTCTTGATCTAGGTATAGGTTTTGGATGAGCACAATTAAGTGTTGTGGGATTCCTGTCCTTCTTAGTGTCCCATTCTTCCCATAGTTATCGTGATTTACACAGTCAAATGCCTTTGCATAGTCAACAAAACACAAGCATTCTTTTATCATTCTTGGGGATTCAGCCAGGATTCATCAAACATCAGCAATGATATTCCTGGTACAGCAGCCTTTTCAAAACCCAGCCTGAACTTCTGGAAGCTCTCTGTCAGTATACTGTTTAGCCATTTTTGGATGATCTTCAGCAATGCTTTGCTTGCATGCAGTATTAAGGATTGTTGTTACTATGTGCCATCGAGTTGTCTGTAACTCATAGAGACCTTTTGTACAATAGCTCTGAACTCTGCACATTTGACACCTCAATGGCACAAAGTTCAACATCACAGCAACCCCAGCAACTTGACAGAAAAATGGTATACCACTTAGAAGAATGTTCCTCCAAAATATAATAACCACCGACTTTTAAATACAAAGGCCCTCCACGAGGTCTTGCTGACTAAACAAGAGGCTTAAATAAAGAACAGTCAATATAATATGTTGTTGTTGTTATGTGCCATTGAGTCACCTGTGACCCATAATGACCCTATATACAGCAGCTCTGAACCCTTCCCTGTCCTGAGCCAGTCTTCCTGTCTCCAACACACTTACCCTCGTTACCCCAGTTACTGTGTCAATCCATCTCATCCAGGACCTTCCTCTCCTGTGGTGTCCCTCTACCTTTCCAAGTATGATGTCCTTCTCCTGGGACTGGTCCCTTCTGGCCACATACCCAAAATATGTGAGATGCACCTTAAAAATCCTTGCCTCCAAGAAGCAGCCTTTTTTTTTTCAACATCTGCAGGATAAACTGTTCTCTTGACAGTCTATGGTATGTTCAAGACTCTTGTCCAGCACCACAACTCAAAGGCATCAATTCTTCTGTCATCCTTAGTCATTGTCCAGCTCTCTGATGCGTAACAAGTAATTGTGAATCAGGCACACCTTAGTCTCCAGACTTTTGAGAGGTCCCTGACAGCAGCTATCCCTAAAGCTATTCATGTTTTGATTTTCTGACTGCTGGTGCCAAGAGTGTTGATTGTTGAGCTGAACAAGCTGAAATTGTTAGCAACCTCAATCCCTTCTCCATTTATCATGGTGCTGCCAATTGGCCAAGTGCTGAGAATCTTTGTCTTCTTAATGTTGAGCTTCAGTCCATACTGAGGACTACAGTCCTTGACCTTCTGCAGCAAATCTTTCAGGTCTTCGTCAGATTCTGTGAGCAAGATTGTGTCACCTGCATAATGTAGGTTGTTGATGAGTCCTGATGCCACTTTCCTCCTCAGAAGTGATTAAGAAAACCTGTTGTCAAAACGTCTTCAAAGTTCTCGAGATAAAGAACTAAGTTGCTCTTGACTCAACCATGGTTGTTTCCATTGCATCATATGAATTTGAAAGTTGGAGAATGAGTAAAGAATGTTGAAAAGAAAAAAATGATTCCTGTGAATTGCAGTGGTATTGAAAGAGTACTGAAAATATATTAGAATGCCAAAAGAATAAATAAATCTACCTTGGATGATATGTAACCAGTGTGCTTTTTAGAGTCAAGGATGATGAAACTTTGTTGCATGTGCTTTATTTGGGGTCGTCACGAAGTAATTGTCCTTGGAAAGAGAAATCATGCTTGGAAAAGTAGGACATCTGTGAAACTGAAGATGAACTGTTGGAGTAACTGCAAAAATGGACTCGAACATGGATATGAGGATGGCACAGGATACAACAGAGTTTTTACTTCATTTTTGTTGTTGTTGTTGTTCATGAGGTTACTTTGAGTTGTAATTGTCCTCATGACATCTGGTTTAAAAAAAAAAGAAAAAGAATAAATAGTACAGTTAAAGAACTTTCACATGATTTTAGTTTTGTACAGTCATTTTTCCTTATTTTTGTGTGTTGTATCTGATTCATTTTAAGTTCAAATGATCAAAGCTTAGATTTGCTTGCTTTGTTTCGTTCTTATATAAGACTATCATCTCATTGTTCTGCACCATTTGTTGAAAAAAATTTCTTTCTACTACTAAATTGTCTTTTACGAAATTAATTTACCAATAGGTTTTTTCACTTCAGGATTTCAAATTTTGTTTTATTGATCTGCATGTCGGACCTTATATCAAAAATACGCTGTATTCTTCAAGAATTAAAGGAAGTCTGGAAGTTTTTTTAATTTCTTATCTCTGTCTTTTAAAGGAAGGGTTCTTTTACTAGCATCTTCATATTTTTATAAGAATTTTAGAGTCAACCTGGCAATTTTTACAAGCTGGAATTTGGTTAAGATTATATTTAACCTATAAATAAATTTGGACAGAATTGATGTTTTAACAATAACTCCCCATAGATACAGTATACTATTTTGTAGCTACCCGTAGATAACAATGTACAAGTTTCACTACGTCTGCATTAATTTTTACCAACAACCAGAGCCAAGGAAGAGGAGATAGAAGATTTTTACCAACTTTTACAATCGGAGATTGATCGAACATGCAATCAAGATGCATTGATAATA